>NW_020954571.1:19930144-20248854 GCF_900497805.2 Vombatus ursinus | reverse complement strand
TTTCTTTCTTTCTTTCTTTCTTTCTTTCTTTCTTTCTTTCTTTCTTTTCTTTTCTTTCTTTCTTTCTCTTTCTTTCTCTTTCTTTCTTCCTTCCTTTCTTTCTGTCTTTTTCTTTTCTTCTAGCTATATTTCACTACCACTGGTTTTCCGTGTAATCCTGTGCATTTTGTTTTATGCATTTCAAAGCAATATTCTGAGCAGGGCTCCATTGGCATCACCAGGCTACCAAAAAGGTCTATGACACAGAAATTAGGTTAATCCCTGAAGAGTCTAAGACCCCCTTTTACAGATAGAGACTTAAGTCCTGAGAAGTTTGGGGCTTTAATGCTGGCAGTAGCTGAGGTTCGATTCAATTCCATAAACTTTTATTCAGCACCTACTATGTGCCAGTACTACGTGCGAAGTGCTGAGGAGGCAAATAAGAAAGAGAAAGCCAGTCCCTGCTCTCAAGGAGCTTACAATCTAATGGGGGAAGGCAATGCACAAAAAGATGGAAAGAAAAACTGGGGGTGATGTAGATGGAGTTGAGAGTTCAGCTGATGGGAAATGAAGAGTTATCTGGGCCTCTGAGGTCTCTTTAAATGGAGACTTTAGGAGGAATATTTTGCCCTGCCCTCCAGTCCTTTGATCAGAGGGGCAGAGGTGGGCAAGAATGATTCTCCATGGTTGCTTATTTGGTGTGCTTCAGACCATCATTACTGCCTTATTGTCTAATAAACTGCCCAATGGAGATTTGCCCACCCTGCTTTGCGGTGATGTTTCTTTCCTATCTATAGCAATATAGCCTAGTGATAGTGAAAACTGTAGGGTCCAGAGACTCTCTTCCTCTGCCCTCTATCATATTTCTTCTAGTTGTATGACTTTGTGGAAGTTTTGCCCAGTTGGAACCCTTGTCCAAACAACCTTTGGGATGAGATAGGGAAGGGTGTGGTGATTATGGGGCAGTGCCCAATACCTGGCACATACTTACATCATTAGCACAAACAGGATCAGACATAAGTGGATAGCTTCTCCCTAAGCCACCTTGAAATTGTCTCAAGGAGTAAGAAGTCTTTACTGGCTCTGGGTAGGGGAGGATGAGTGCTTAATGCAGGATCATACCCATTGTAAGTATCCAGATGTTCTTTGTTAATGATGATAAGAGAAGAATGGTTGAAGGTAGGGTTTCTTAACCTGTGGATTGTGATGAATTTCAAGAGGTCTGTGAACTTGGATGGGGAAAAAAAATGACATCTTTATTTCACTGACTGGTTTCTTTCATAATCTTCTGTATTTGTACATTTTAAAATATTATGTATTTAAATTTTTAAATTTAAATTTAAAAATATTATTCTAAAAAGGTATACATAGGCACCACCAGGCTGCCAATGGGGTTCATGACACAAAAATGGTGAGGAGCTCCTAGTTTAAAGGGAGACACCCTAAGTTACTTGTTCCTGACATGTTTTGGGAATTTATAAGAACATAAACAAAAACTCATAAACTAACAAGATCATAGATTAGAGTTGGAAGGAACTTAAAAAGTCTTCTAGTTCTTTGAAGATGAAGTGTCACACAGGAAGCTGTGATTCATAAACAGAACTGTGATTTACACCTGGGTTTTGACCCCAAACCCAATATCCTTTTCACTCTACCATGCTGTCACTGATGACTCTTATGATATCTGAGATGGAAGGGACCTCTGGTATCATCTAATCCAGTCCCCCTTCTTCTAAAGATGAGGAAACTAAGGCATGTAGAGTTAAGTGACCCGCCCAAGGTCACATAGATAGGGGAGCTGGAGCTCGAACCCAGGTCCCTTGACCACTAGTTCCTGTTCTTCACATTGTACCACACATCTGCTCCTATGTGAACCCAGAAGATGGCTTTGAAGTCCTGTAAACTCTGTTAGGGCAGAAGCAATGTCACAGTTGTTTTGTCTAGCCTGCAATTATTGCACAGAGAGAAACTACCTCATAAATGTTTGTTAAATTGAGTTGAGGAGTTACTGAAGGTCCACAGATGTGTCCATTACTGGTAGGGATATTGAACGAACAAGAAAGTCGTTTTTGTGGGCCAGTGGTATAGGGAGTTAGAGTTTAGAAATAGCATCCTTCTACAGGGAGTCCTTGGGTGATGGAGGGCAGCAACTGAACATCATCGTGGGCTGCATTTGCAAAGGTCAGGCTTTACTTACATGCACAGTTAAATGGAAATACTATGTAGAGGTCGTAGTCATATTTCTTTTGCCTTCATTAATGTTATTGCTGCGCTACTTTCTCCCTGGGTTTGTAATCGAAAGTTCCTTTAGTATATTATAAAATAGTATTTATTTTTAATTGTTTTTTTTTCCTCCTGGAAGAAGTTGGTTTTTTTTAAAGAACAGGTTTTTTAAACTTCACATAGACATTTCATGCTAATTTATTTTAAACCCCCCAACTTTCATAGTCTTATCTACTAATTCTTTTGATTAAAACACAAGCAAAAATCATCCAACGTGAACAGGTTGAATACCACATCTGTGCAGAAGATAGCTGCACACTCATTTATGACTCAAAGAAATGGAGTCTAAATCAAGCTAGCTATTGCTGTAGAGTGGAAAAGCGGCCATTATGAATTATCCTTAATTATAGTGATTTCCTAAACTAATAAACCTGCTAAATCTTTATTGCAAAGGTTAGTTTACGCAGTGCATATAAAATCCGCATGTGCTCCGCATCAGCCACCAGCTGTCTGACAGTGTGTTGCTATTGCAGTGAGTGTTCACATAAATTTTATGTTGGTTATATTAACAGTCAGTCCATATCACTACCCACAGATGCCAGTAGACATAAAAATTGCTCTCTAGTGAGCCTAAATATCCCTAGAAGCTAGTTGTGTCTAATGTTCCATGTAGTATTTGTACGTGAAAGCACCAGATTGAAGAGTTATTTACAGATGAATATTTCAATCCAGTTAGTTCATATTGGCCTACTTAGCCTTCTTTGCTGGTTTATTTGTATGCTAAATAATTCACCAAAGGTTCTTGTTTACTTTCAATAGTAGTTTCTATGAAATGCAAACAAGGGAGCCAACTTTAGGTGTTCAAAAGGCTAAACAGCTCTATGTTTAAATGCAGGTCAGAACTGCAAATGCAGTCTCGCAGATGGGCTGTCACTCAGTTTTACACATTTTGCCTTTTTTCCCCCTTCCCTTTCCTTCAGCTGTAACTGGGGCTTGCTGCTTTCATAGGAATTTTTGGCAAGACCAGAATATTTTTATTCTAAATTTATCTTTCCCATACACGGCTATAGGCTGCCTTCAGCTTTCACAATTAGCTGCACCACCCTGGCAGCCCAGATCACGTCTCGTGCTTTAGAGATGATTCCCGACAATCCTTTGGGCTGACGGTAGGGCCAGTCCAGTCCCTTCCTCTTTAAATACACTTGTCCTTTCCCCCTTCATACCTCCCTGTTATTTTTGCTGATGAATTTCCCTAACTTATGATTTGCATGGATAGTGAATAAGGATCCCCCACCCCCCATTGAAGCATAGGCTCTTTGGGAACCCCTGGACCAGTCCAGTCAGTACTACAAAGGAAAAGGAGCAGGAACCAGGTTGTTTTAATGAATCCCGGGGGATTATACTCACCCAGAAGTGGGAGCAGAGCCTATTTTTCTGAGAGTTGACAGGCACATGGATATATTGTTGAACAGGTCGGCTACGCGTTGTTGCCCAGTTTATATGTGAAAATACCCAGGTGTACCCACATTTTGCACCTGGCTGCTATCTAAAACATTTGCCCCTGAAGGGATTAGAAAATAGCCTCTTTCATTTTCAACCTCGATCTGCCAGGATCATAAGAGAGTTCAATAGCAGCGCTAACTTTTTGTTTAATAACATTGATTTTATCATTTTTACTACTTACAATGGGGATTGGTCGGCTGATGCTTATTTGACCTCCCTTTGTGCACAGCCATAGAGTGCTCCGTTATAGCTATTGACAGATCTCTCTTTTCCCACTTCTCTACCAGCAGCCCATTTCACCAAATAATATTGAGATGCAGTAACTGTTCCCTGTTATTGATTTCAGATTGTATTCATCACACCCTTCCCAGGACCAGTCAAGCAGCGGCAACAGTAGCCCCAGCAGTACTGTAAACTCTTGATTGCTGCAGGCAAAAGTATCATTTCCACCTTCAGAGAAGGAATATCAGCCATGTATATTTCCTTAAAAATTGCCCTGGATAATGGATGCCTTTTTGATCTAGATTTTTCGACATATATAATTAAACTGATCCCCTTGGCTTAATGTTGGGTTCCTAGTGTATTTTTTTTTAAGCATGTTCAAAGATACTTGAGCAAATGACCTCAGAACTTGATATAGAGACATTGATTACCTTTTAAGCTTCAGGGACTTCAAGTTTAGTACACACCCCACCCGCTCTGAGCCTCACAGACTCTGTTTTTAATTCAGCCAGGATCCAGGCCCACAGACCTTTCCCTTGAAAAGTTCGACATTTTGCCACTGTAGAATTACTTAACATGATAAGTTATTTTTAAGACACCTGGTGATTTTGTGGGCAGTGACTTTCAGAATAGTCTATGTGACCTTGGGCAAGTCATTGCCCAATCTAGATCTCAATTTCTTTGCTTCTACAATAATGGATTGGACAAGATGATCTTTTTAGGTCCCTTCCAACACCAGTTCCTGTGATTACAGCCATCCTAAACAAAGGGATTTTGGCCAGTCTGTATATGTGGTTCAGGGAATCTTAGAGGGAGGGAAGTGAGAATACTAAATTTAGGGAAAATAACCAGTTTTTCATAAAGGCCTCAAAAGAAAACATCCCACCATACATTGAATGAGAAGCCAGAGGAAAACTCATGATGTTTTCTAATTTAAAAAAAAAAAAAAAAGATAGCAGAGGCACATGGAGAGTTTAATGGCCAAGCTTATAGGAAAGAAACATGGTCTGTAAAAGTGAATGAGTAATCAGGTTTCAAATTTGTTGATTCTCCATACTAGATCCTGCCCTTTCTTTGGTAAGGCTGTATACAGTTACTCAAGTGAGCTATGTACAGAGGCCAACCAGGCCCATAATCCTCTTAGCACAATGTTAGAGCCACCCCAAAGCGGAATGCACTGGTTGGAGGTAGTTGGCTCACTAGAGGTCTTCTAGTGAAGGCTAGATGATGCCTTGTAAAGGAACTTCCTATACAGGTCCTAGTTGGGCTAGATGACCTCTGGGGTCTCTCCCAACATGGGGATTCTGGAATTCTTTGATTCCTACCCACTCCCACAATGGAAAGCTCCAACAGAGATCTTTTGAGTACACTGACTTGGTCAAAGATTTAGAGCTGCAGTCATTCAAAGCTTGCAGTTCTAAGGGTCAGAAATAGTTTGTGATTCTGTAGCTGATGCTGAATTCTTCACTGCAGGTGGCCATCTTCTGGACTGAAAGACAGCACACAGAACGCAGCTAAATTAGAAAGACTTTACACAGTTACCAGAACTGGCTTAATGAGAGACAGTGAACATTTTGCAGGCTACTGAACTTCTGAAATATGACAATCGGAGCAAATGAAATCATGGTATCTTTCATTGTAGTTTAATTGGACTCAAACTGGCAATAGGAGCCGTTGAAAGCTCTATTCAAGGGAGATGGACAAGAATCCTGCAACAGCTAATCCACCTCTGCACAACACATCTTAAAACTGCCTGAGCACTGCCTAACGATTCCATGCTGCTCTCAGGACCAGCTCTCATCGGTTGAGAGAGAAAGAGGTGCTGTGAATAAAGAAGAGATTACAAGGCAGGCCAGATTCCAGCATTATGAATGGCACACCTGTCACCCCTGGTTATGCACTGCCTCATGGCAGCTTGTACAGGCCAATTTATTAAAGAGCCAAGAAAAGTGAAACAAACTGAGCCCCTTCTTCCTCTGCCTGAGAGTGTCAAGACATCATTGTCAAGGAGCCCTGTTAACCGAAGAGTGGGATGAGCTGAGCATAAACACTAACAAGGGAAGAACTAAACACCACCCCCAACTCGGCTGAGTGAAGTTAAATGGGGATCTCAGCTGAATAACCCCAAAAGCAGAAAATGGTGATGGCTGTCAGGTGACCACGGTGCCTGTCAGGCAACAATCCAGAGGCTAGAAACAATGATGGAAGAATCAACATTAAAGGGAGATTTGGAGGCATCTAGTAAATCTGCTGCAGGTGGAGGAAGAGCTATTACTTTAAGAAATGAATCACCCTGGGGCACACAAATCTGTAGGCAGAAGGCACTTTAAAGTACTCGGAGAGGCACATCTCATTCTCCTTTCTTTGTTACCGTTCCACTTGAGAAGTTCTCTGAGTTGGAATTGCTTACTTTTTCTATCCCTCCCTGTTCTGTTAGCATCTTAGATGCCAGGCTAAAAGTCAGCCTTGACCACTTGGGTCTGTGTTTGCTAGTATTATGATGCTTTAGTTTTAGCTGGTAATACTCGGAAGATGTACAAATTGGGTACACACATGTAACAGGCCATCTCAGCCATTGATTTTTGAAGGTTCATTAGATAAATGCTGACATCACAGATTGATGTCTCTTTAAACCAGTACCTAGTGCAAGAGCATCAGGGGAATCAAAAATATTGACTTAACATGTTTGTGCAGAAGGCCCACTGGAGAATTCCCTTGCATTAATGGGATCCATCAATTTAGGTGTTCTTTAATTATTCTAATTCTGCACTTCACAGTTGGAAAAGGGACTTGTCATCTGAGTCGTTTGCATTGGGGGGTGGGGGTAGAATGCTGCCCCTACTTTGGGAAATGAAGACTAGATGCAGACATGTGTCTATTTTTCATCACTGCATTTTGACCTGCTGTTCAGTAATTAAAAATTTTTGATTATAGACTAATTTTCCCATAGAGTGCAGTGATGGAATTGACAGGGGGCTGATTAATGGGCAGACTCTAGGGCCATGAGACTGCTTGGTTGCTTTTGAGTAGGAGGCATACTGGCAAAATAAAGTTGATGGTTTTGTTTGTGTTTAACCCTTCACCTTGGCACTATCAATAGATTGAAGACATCATTTGTATCTGCAAGTGTTTCTTTAATTAAGACCTCCTAAAAATCTTTCCTATTGATTCATTCCATTATCCTATTGACTAACTGCAGTAGATCATGTATTTGCTGTTAGTGGAAGGCAACAGTTTCATCCATCTGTCACTACCCATGGATGTCAACTATAAGCAGCATCCAGTGCCCAGGTCTGCCACTAGCTTCGGCTCCTTATCCTTGATGGGAATTAGTTTTCTCCTGCAAGGGGGGTGGCCAAGCCTAAAGCTCACCTTCCAGTTAACCACACAGCAGTAGCTTTTCAGTGGGGAATTGGCCATGGGCAATCTTGAGAGAACAATCATACTTTGCATTTGGATGTGGAAACTTAGAGCTCCCACATAGAAGCAAGCCCATGAGCCCATGTGAGAAGATATGATTCAGGGCCTTTTTCGGTTTCCTGATGTCCAGAACTGTGCCCTGCACTTTCAGCCACCTTTTTTTCTCTTCCTTTTTTAAGAATTTTATTTATTTGTTTTTAGTTTTCAACATTCACTTCTATAAGATTTTGAGTGTTAAATTTTCTCCCCTTCCCTCCGCTCCCCCATTCCTAAGATGGCATGCAATAATCTGAAATAGGCTATACATGTGCACTCATATTAAACATATTTCCACATTGGTCAAACTGTAAAAAAAGAATTAGAACCAAAGGGAAAACCATGAGAAAGAAGAAAAAAAAAAGAAAGAAAAAAAAGGAAAAGAGAGAGAAAATAGTGCTTCAATCTGCATTCAGAACCCATAGAAGAAACAGCAGAAAGCTCTTTCCTGGATGCATTTTTTGAGTTGGGAAGAAGTTTGAAGGAACTGAATGAATGAAAAAGCACATTTTAAATAAACACTTAACTATTTGCAAAGCATTGAGAATATAAGTAGAAAAATGAGATAATCCCGGCTCTCAAGGAGCTCATATTCTAATGATGGGAAATGATATATACATACATACATACATACATACATATACGTATATGATTTGTAGCTAATGATGGAAAATTACACATGTACATATATATGGCTTGTAGCTAACTTCATATGTATATGCCATATGTGTATATACATACATATACATACAAACACATTTTATATGTATATGTATGTATGTCTATGTAGACTGGGGTGGGGTGGGTGTGTGGGTGTGAAATTAGCTTCAAATTAGATGGATAGGCCCAATGGTTATTAGGGTACAATGGCAAAGCAGATAGTAATGCACCTTCTTTAGTGTAAGTTCCATTGATAGAACCATATCTGTTTCTGATATTGAGCCATCTGATGGTGCCAACGACTTTGGTGATGAGAACTTTCTTTCCTAGGTAGCTATGGCTACTTTAGTAGCCCTGGCTGCTGAGGAAATTGGGGAGTCAGGGAGGGTTTGCTGTACCTCCAGATGTAGTAAGCCAGTGGTCAGTCAGAGTGGGAGAGTGGAAGGTAATACTTTCCCAGAGCTCTTGGGCACAGGATGCCAGGCTGTCTCCACCTGGGTCTGAGAGTGGGTAGTGGTCAAGGTAGTGATGTTAGCTTGACCTTTCTGGTACATGCTATCCCCTGTCTGGCTCCCAGGACTCCTTGGTACTCCAGCCAAGCTAACTTGACTGTCCGATTCATGCTCAATAGTCTACAGGAAGTATTGGTGGTGGCAGAGGTGATGAGCCCCTTCTCCACAAGGTTTACTTGTAGAGATTAGTACTTAATGATGCGTTTGTGAAGAAGTAGCTTCTTTCTTTGCCCTATTGGTCCCCACAGGAGCAGACTGCAGTTGATACCTTCCTCCATGGTGGGTGTGCCTTCTTTCCCAGATGGATTTAAGGAAAGAAGGAATTGAGGAAACTGTAATGATAAGAAGTAGAATTAGGTTGAGGCGGAGAAATACTCCTATTGTCCTCCTCCCCTACCCCTAACCCCACCCTCACCCCACAATGTTCAGGCATTGGACTGGCAAACCAGATTAATTTTCACTATCAGAGTGGAAAATCATAAGACTTTATACATTCTTGATTGAAATGTTCCACAAAAGAAAGGTCATAATAGTCTTCATTGGCACTTAGAGTTCTTGCCTGAGATTTCCAGGAGACTGTACAAAATGTGTGTGGTCCCTGAATAAATGCCAATGGCTCTTTTGTTGTCATTGAGAGAGGAAGTCTCAGAAATTCCTCTATGTGCAGAGAAAATACTCTCCTTTTTGACATTTGTATTTAAAATAAGAACCTCACCAGTTAAAGTAGTTTAGAATTAAAATCCAGTGCAGACTCTGTGTTAAGTTCCTATTTCAGCTGTAGGGCATTTTGAAACTATGCCAAGTCAAATGCTCAACTTTACCTTGGCACCAAATATCATGTTGTTGGGTGCCCTATATCACATTCAGTGAGAGCCCAAAAAGGGCCCAAAAGACAAATAGCTATTTTTCTTATCATTTTTCAGACCAGGGCCTGACCACCCTAACTTCCTTTATAAACCTCTAATATGCCTTCCACCACATTTGATCACATATCCCCAGTGAATATTCCCTCAACTCTTATCATAAACAAGAGGGGCCAATGTAGAGTTTACTACATCATCTTTAAGCCTAGATATCAGAAAATATGGAGAGCAGTGTTATACATAATGAATTTTTGTGATGGCGTTTTTTTAATGCCCACATTAAATCATTGTTTGATTACTTGCTTATTTCTTTGCAAGTTTATTAATATATTTTTACTTTAAAATAATTGGTTAACTTACCTTTGATAAAAAAAGATATATGAAAAAATCTGACAATGTCAGTCCAACTAAGTTAACTCTCCCCTGACACTATCAGCATTTTATTACAATTGTCAAAAAAAAACCCACCAAACACCAACAATTTTATTGTTTTGATTATTGAGATCCAGCCACAGATCAACTGAGCAATTAAAATGTCCAAATAACATTCCTTGAATTGTCAAACAAAGGAGGAGTTCCCAATGGAAAGGATTTTTTGAAGAGAGAAGCTCTCTCTGTAACTGCTATGCCAGTAAATGGTTGCACTAATTGGAATATACAGAAATATTTTACCAGTTTAACAATGCATGACACCCTAATAAGATTGCGATGACAAGCTTTTCTTTATATGCAAGGTGATGTTACTGCATGCTTAGAATATACATGGGCTCATATGTCTTTTTGTGACAGGAGTTATAAATGAATTTTTAGAAGGAATTAAATAATGTCTGCTTGACTAAACTCTTTCAAGTAGATGAAATTATAGTCTAGAAAATGAAAAAAAAACAAACAAAAACAAACCTTGCGTTCCTGTTATTTACTGGAGTTAGAGCAATATGTTAGTAGGGAACCTTAGACTTGAATGGGAAAAAAAAAAGGATAAATCCTATTTGCATATGAAATGCCTTGCCAATAACTTCTCTGAGGCAATTCTTCAGTTCCCCACCCCACCCCCCTCTTGCAAAAGGTAGAAGGGAGGAGTGCAGGCCTAGAACTGTTAATGATAATTTTCCAAGTCACAGAGGACTTCACATCAATATACCTCCCCTGCTAATCTATATACTCTGGAGGTGGCGAGCTCTGGCAGTGTTTTGATGGTTTTATGAAGGCTTGTGTATATTTACAATGTATTTAAAATATTCCTTTTAATTATCATTTGAGTGACAATGCTTAATCTTTAGATCTTTATCAGCACCCCCTGGTGATGTATGTTTGTTAAATTACTGAAGAGGGGAAATTTAGTGGAGCCAGAACTTTATGCTGGTAATGAGGCTGAGGAGTAGATGATTATCCTGCTTAACTCCACTTTATAGGGATAAGGGAGACCTTTTTTTTAAATCCTTCAAGGTGTCTTTGATAGCCCCTGCTTTCTTCAAGGGAAAGCTTGAAAAATGGTAAAAGAGTAGGAATTAGCCAGGAATTGGGACCAAATAAATGCCTCAGTAGAAGTGTGTACAAGGGATCATTTTGCATTTTGAGTACTGTGATCTTAGACCTCCTGATATTCATATTCTCAATATCTCTCTCTCCCTCTCCCTCTCTCTCCCCCCGCCCCCACTCTCCCTTCTCTCTCTCTCTCTCCCCTCCCTTCCCTCCCCGCCTCCAAATTGTATCTCCACTGAGGTTGATGCCTTATTATGGAAGTGACTGCAACCTCTCAGCTGGTAATACCAACAGAGCGCTAGCTCTCAAAAGTTCAGCTGCAGTGGAAAGCCTCCAAGTACAGGCCTAGGAATGTGGCACAGGTGTGCTGCAGTTACCTGAGAGAGCTCAGCTGAGATCCAACAGGTTCTTCATGAGGTTGACTCTCTGGGTGGTGATTTTTATTGGCCACAGTAACTCTGGAGGACTTTCTACTAAATTTCTTGAAGGGTCATGGTCAGCATCAATTGTCGGTTCACCTGCATCCTGATCTGTGACTTAGTACCCAAACATTGTATGAAATTACAGAACCTAGGGCCAGCTGGATGGTGCAGCAGCTAAAGCACCGGGAATCTCTGGTGTCTGGAAGACCTGAGTTCAAACACAACCTCAGGCAAGTCATTAAACCTCTGTTTGTTTCTGTTTTCTCACCTGCAAAATAGGGATAATAATAGCACAGTACCTCCCAGGGTTGTTGAGAGGATCATATGAAATGATATTTGTAAAATGCTCAGGTCGGTGCCTGAGGCGTAATGAACACTCAAATAAATGCTGTTGTTTGTTGTTACTGTTGTTTTGTCGTCTTCACGGTCCTGTCGTCCTCATCTTGTAAGTACTGAAGAGAGCAATCCTTCATGCTGTATTTTCTTCTGTAGCATGTGTGCAAGCATATGTCTATGTCTCTGTGTGAACACACATGTATATGTATACACAAATGAGAATGATTGCATAAAATTCAGTGAAATGGTGTTATCAGATATTAAAAACTTTCAAGGCCATGAGGGCTTTATGACCTTACCTGTCCAGATAATCAGGACAGAATTGTTATCTTCAGCCATGAAGGATATGCCACATTAAAAGGTGTGTAAGCAGAGCTGAAAAGGCACTTTCAGATTTATTATGCTTGGGCAGGAAAGAAAGGCAGGCCTTGCTTATTATGTTCATATCACAAATAAAGAAACTGAGGGACTGGAAGGTTAAGGACTTTGTTAATGATGGGCTTGGAGTCATAGAATTTATTAGGAAGCTCTACCCTCAATGATGTGGCCTTACCATCATTTATTTCTGGCCTTCCGTGTTTATGACATGCCAAACTGGAATTTTAGGCAAAGTCAAAAAGACCAAGAAATGTTGGTGACTATACACAGATAGTGACGTTATGAGAAAGTTAATGAGCATTATCCCCAGCACCTAACACAGTGCCTACTACATATTATGTGCTTAATAAATCATTTTTTATTCATCCATCCATTCATTCATTCTTCCAGACATTCTTGAAACCATACACATAAAGTAGGAAATATTAAATATTGTAGATTACCTTATGTGGAGAAAGCAATAATCACCTACCGAGCTGTGCCAGAGAAACTCTTCACACAGCCCAAAGTTTTCATTGGCAACATAGAGCTATAAGCTATAAATTCTGCTACTGGCCAAAAGGATCAAAAACTAGAGTCAAAAATGCCAGCACTCCCTTTGAGTGACTATCAGACAGTGTGGCATCAAATATGGCAGCGAGGTCTTGACTAATGATTTTATATCTTTTGTTTAAAAAAAGATTCATTTCTAGAGCTCAGCATAGTTTATAGTGGCAGCTCGGTGGTACAGTAGATTGAATGCTGCACTCTGAGTCAGAAAGACCTAAGCCTCAGATACGTACTGGCTACACTAGAGACACTTAAATTTTCCTAGCCACAGTTGCTTCATCTGTAAGATGGGGATAATTATAGCATCCACTTCCCAGGGCTGTTGTCAGGATAAAATGAGATCTATTTTAATAGCTTTACGAACCTTAAAATGCTATGTATAAATGCTAACTATTATTATTATTTTTTTTTTTGGTGAGGCAGTTGGGGTTAAGTGACTTGCCTAGAATCACACAACTAGTGAGTGTTATGTATCTGAGACCGTTTTGAACTCAGGTCCTCCTGACTCCACAGCTGGTGCTGTATCTACTGCACCACCTAGCTGCCCCTAGCTATTATTTTTATAAAGGAATTCTCCCCATACCCAACAACCATGTAAAGTAGGCAGTGCCTCTTATAGGTGAGGAAGACGAGGCTCACAGAAATTAAATGACTTACTATTCACACAACTGGTGAGCATTGGAGTTAGGATGTAGCAGTGAGATTTGGCTGCTCCAAAGTGGAACACACTTACCTTCAGTTGGCTCAGAATCTTCTCTACCGTCCCACTTAATGTTGAAAGGGCCAAACTGTATCACCAGTGGCAGCAATTAAGTCAACAGGATTCACATAGATAGGAAGAATGATGGCTAGGACTATAATAAGCCGGGAGAGCCCTACCAACAACAGAGAGGGGCAGATGAGTGCTGTGAATCCAGGTGAACAAAGAGTTTGAGACAGGAAGGTCAGCTTGGGAAATAAGGAGCAGGCTGTTCTCAGCAGGCAGGATTCACAATCTAGGAGAGCAGATAGCAGGGAACAGGAACCCAAGCTTAGAAAATGAGAAATGGCGCCTTAAGGTCAAGGACGTAGGGTTGCTTTTTTTTGTTGTTGTTGTTTTTTGGTTTTTGTTCCTGTATCCCTAGAGCCAAGCAATGGGCTCTGCCCAGAAACATAGTATGTGCTTAATTATTGCTTGCTCAATAGGGGCTGAACAAAGAATTGGGGGCTGAGGCCAAAGGTCAAGGATCCAAGTCAGAAAGCGTAAGCATCTAGAAATCAGAATCTAGCTAAGGGGACCTGGCATTGGGCAGCAGCAGTGAGAGGAGAGCTTGGTAATAAACTCAAGGGCTTTGGGAACCAGAGACTTTCTAGGACCATAACTGGTCTCATGATGTGAACGATGATGAGCCACAGAAAGAGACTGCTAGGTTTGAATTGTTTATATAAGTGGGAGAACAGAGAGGGTGATAATGATGACAACAGCTAACATTTACACAGTGCTTGAAGGTTTGCAGAATGTTTTACATACACTCTCCTTTGATCCCAACAACTCTGGGAGGGAAGTACTATTATTATTATCTTTTCAGAGATGAACAAATGGAGGCTAACTGGTTAAATGAGTTGTCCATGGTTATGCAGTTAGTAGTCAGTGCAAGATTTGAACTCAGATCTTCCTGACTCCAAGTCTGGTGCTCTATCTACTATCGAGGCCACCTAGAGTACCAAAGTACTAGTACTGGAATATTGAATAAAAAAGTCCCATCCAATGATAATACCATTGAGTTCAATAAGCATTCATTAAACACCTGCTGTGTACAAAGCAGAATATTTATAGGATGGAAGTTGGGAGACTATCCAAGTTACTGCTGTATGGAAATCCAGAATATCCTGAGTATGCCAAAGCAACTCTTAAGAAAAAATTTAATGCTGCCAAGCGGTAGAATTCTGGGCAACCCCACTAAGGAAGATCAGCTTCGGGTAGGACCCAAAGCATCCTACCTCTTTTGGACCATAGGCAACCAAGGATCACAGATTATAGAGCTAGAAGAGATCTTAGAAATCATCTTGTCTGATCTCATTTTACAGATGAGGAAACTGAGGCCCAGCATGGTAAATTGACTTGCCTAATATCTCCCAGGTGTTAAGTGGCTGAGGCAGGATTTGAACTTAGGTCCTCTGCCTCTTTGGACACAAGATGACTTCTGATGCCCCTTACAGCCCAGGATCTATGATCTGTGACTCCAGATCAGTGTTTGTTGCTACTATACCAACCTGCAGCCCTTGGGATTAAGAGTTGGACTTCAAAAGATGGCCGGGTTTCCCAATAATAGCTGTCCCCACCCACTAGTGAGCAGCCTTCATGTATTCAAGGGGTGGAGAGGACTGATCTCCCTCATGTTGCAACCTTTTTATCACCAGGATAAGAGCAATGTGTCTAAGTTTAAAGAGCAGTGAGAGCTATCACTATTGCAGAATTCCAGGAGGTGTCACTTTTTTGCCCTGGGGCAGAGGGGCAGCTGAGTGGGCCACACTGAGGAGCTGTGAGCTCAGGTCACCCTCGGCCCTGGAATGGAGCAGCTCGGCTTGTTTGTACCCCATGGACCCCGCCCCACCCCACAGTTTGGTCTGACAGCTCACCTGGCAACCCAAAGATGAACAGACTTGTTAGGTTATTTTTGTCGCCTGGTTGGTAATTGTTGTTTAAACACCGAAGTTTGCTGTTAATGTTGTCTTGTTATGGAGAATTCTTCTTGACAAAACTCGTGGGAAAAAGGAACTGATTTATGCACAGTTTGGCCTGAAGCGTTTGCGTCAGTGCCTCAGCGCCGTGCTTCTAGAAGAGTATACTTTGACTTATGTATTGCTTGCTTAATAGACCACAAAAGTCAACATCCCTTTGGAAGAACAACTCGTGCTTAAAGAAGTCACAAGTTCCAAAAGATCCTGTTAAGGCAGGATGTTGTGAGAAACCCACAATTGGAGCAAAACCTTGAGTTTCCTAATTATAATGCTAATATTTAGGAAAGCTTCAGTGGCGACTAACTCTCCTTTCTGTAGCCATGAAGGTTTGGGTTTCCCACCCTTTGGTTTGGGGGCCTGGAAAGAAATCAGGGGGATTTTATTTTTAACAAAAGAAAGTGTCTCTTGTCCCTGGGGGGGCCTGTGGGAGTGGGTGGGCGAGGCTACAAGGAAGGGGAAGTAAATGTACAGCAAAGGAGAGAGTCACTGAGCCCCTGAAGCAGATGCAAGAACAGGTTATGATACATTTTCAACACAAAGGAGCTATTTGATTATTGTCATAGATAGTCTGGGTGTTTTTCAACACCTTCTGCCCCATCCCATTTTCCAGGAACCCTGTGGCATGTGTCTGGTTCCCTTCCTCCTCTAACCCAACCCAGGTTTGGGCCTTCGTGTATCTGGGACAGCAGTCAGGCATTGGCACAGCAGCCAGAGCAATAAAATTTGACCTGACACCTACTAATGACCCATACCTGAGATAATCCATGGCCCTGTGGTGTCCTTGGAGGGCCCCTGTTGGCCCCCTCTAGTGGCCAGTGTGTGTAAATGAGCACCAGCTACCCCAAGCCTTTGTGCCTATCACCAGACTGGGAGCAGCTCTGACTTTTCCAAAGAGGAATCAGGGTTTGAACTGAAAATAACGAGCACTATAAATCATTAAATGCAGCAGACAGGGTGTCTTTGTTCAGAGATTATGCAGAGGATAGGAACGGCAAGAGCCTTCTAATCACAAGCCTGAAATAAACAGCCTTGTGGAACAGATGGGCAAAGCCCATGGACTTTCCTTCTTTCATCAGAGGAAGGGCTATTATTTAAATTTATCTTCAGTAGAAGTCACTGGAACCCCATCCTGATGATTAAATCTGGTTGATCATGACATCCAGCTGCATTAAACAGTGACCTTCTCAACTCAGAAACATGCCGAGATGCCCCATCTCTACGGCCAAGGACATACAAGCAAGTGAGTTCCATAGGCATGATAGGACGTGTGCTAGGTCAACCAAGGTGTAGTATAGTCACTATTTCTGATGTCTCTTCTTCATCTTTTTGTATCAGCTTATAAGTGCCCTCTAAGAAAGAGAAAGAAATTTCCTTCTGTCTTGGGTATTATATATCCCCAAGTAGTGATAGTCCAAATGATCCCTTCTACCTCCTCCGTCCACTACAGTAATCATGCATGGGATGAGTGAAGACCAGACACTTGCTGCATTTCAGGAATGTAGCTTTGAGGAAATAGAATTTGACCTATTTAATCTAGGACCATGACTCTCTGAGCTGCTCAATGGAATTCCTCGCCGTAAGTCCATAAAAAGCAAATCACCAGATGTTTTGAAGAGTTTGGACCCAAATTCCAACATGAATCTTCCTGCAGACACTGTAAACTTAGGAGCAGATCCCCAAAGAAACTACTCATCGCCAGCTACTCACAGAACCAAGGTTCTGTGGATGAAACCTACTTCCTAAATATTATTATATAGAATACAGCTAGGGAATGGCTAGTGTTTACTTCAAAAGGTTAGGGATGAATGCCCCCAATCTCTCTTTACTAATCTGTTAGGGCTCAATGTCTCTAAAGCCTTTTTGAATAAATGATCATTCATTTATCTAAATGATTATCATTATGAGTGGATTCTGTAGATATACACTTTTAACTGGTGAGTGTCCCTTCACTAAAGGTCTGGCTAATAATCCATTGTGAAGGGAAATTACCTTTGCATCCAGATTGAGCTAGGTGGCTTAGTGGATGTGGTGCTGTCCATGCCCAGGGAAGCCAGAACGTGAATCCTGCCTCAGAAACAGACTAGCTCTGTGGCCCTGGGCAAGTCTCTCAACCTCAGTTTCCTCATCTGTAAAATGGGGATAATAATATCACCTACCTTACAGAGTTGTGAAGATCAAATGCACTGTGTGTATTATTTGCACACTTTGCAAACCTTAAAGCACTATATAAATTCTGTTGTTATTGTTGTAGTTGCATTATATTATTTTAGAGATTTTTTGGTGCTAACTCTGACTTTATTTTTTAAAGTTTTATTTTTTATTTAATTTATTTTCAGTTCCCAATTCTCTCCCTACAGCCTCTCCCTCACCCATAGAGAAGGCAAGCAATATGATATTTAGGATTTGTTTCAAAAAATTCCATTTCTTATGCTTCGTGACTTTACAAATCTTGGCTGACAATCTGTCTTTGCATGCAAAAACTTTGAAGAAGGGAGATAGAGTTGTAATTTTATTCTTCTCATGAGTTTTTCATTCAGACTCCATATTTAGAATGGAAGCTGTAACATGGCCCTCTTTTTAAGGCCCCCCAAATAGGTATTTTTTTCTGATTTGTGATTATGTTACACCAGTGTCTATGTACCATAGATTAGATTTTTATTATGGGTTTTATTTAATAACCATTGTTTCACCAACAACTAATTAAATCTGCTATCTAAATTAAACAGAAAATTATGGGGGAAGGGAGGTAAAAAAGCATTTGTAAAAGACTTCATTACAGATAAGACTATTATTTGGTCATCTTAAGAATTTGAGATCAAATTTACAAGCAGTATCCTGATCAAATTTCTTTTCTAGCCTGCTGCACCCTAGCCCCTTGAAAGCGGCCCATTATTCCCTTCCCATTTATTATAGTGTCCTAGTTGCTGGCAACACGCCTGCTGTTTAAGGTTACTTTCATTAATTAACCGAAAGTTAATTTCTTTGCAAGCAAAATCTCTGATCTCATTATGTTGTCTTTAAAGCTGAAAGCTTCAGGTTTTCTGGTCTCCTTTGATGGCACAATAAAAAGCATACCCTTTATCTTAAAGTAAACCATCTCCAGAGTTTAATTTAATAGTCCTTGAAATAGTTACAGTACAGCCAGGCGGACTATAGTAATATTCCAGTTTCAGAAAATACTGGCTTCTTTGGGGTTAGTGAGCCAGTCCAGCAGTGGGTCCAGATGTGGGCTTCAGGGGTTCCACTTCCAAATAAATTCCTTTTTTACCTCCTGAGGTCACTTTTTTTTTTTTTACAAAGGACGCCCCCAAAGCCATCTTTAGGACAAGACAGACACACAAGAGATCAGTCTTTCCCCTGAAGTAGGGAACACGGCACAGTAATTCTCTAGGATTTTTATAGATTTAAGGAGCTACCAGTAGAGGAGTTGTCATTTCCTGTCTTTGCCTTCAGTATTTTGGGGAATGAATCTGCCTCTGATGGTAGTCATGTTCTAGATTTTACCTGCTGAGCTTGGATAGTATGTAGACATTTCTTTAGAGATGAGGTTACTCCTGATACTTAGAAAGTAGGGACTTTGTGTCAGCACGAAGAAGAAATTCCAGGTGCTCTCATAGCCATGTTGTATTCAGCCTGGGTGTGATGGGGGTCATTGCCCATCATTCCCCCCACCACCACCATTTGCTCTTCTTCTCCTTAATGCTACCTGACATAAACAGTGCATTCTCCCTGTCTTTCAGAGTTAGCTTCAAGTTCCGTTATGAAATCTGGATGCTTTCTAGAGCATTAAATTCAGTGAATTGAGATGGGGCCAGAATGTCTTTTCGGAGTCACAAGGTATGCATCATATAGCAAGAACAGGACCCCTAAAGTGACTCAATTCTCGGGGAGCCCACCTGCTACATGAAGAAGCCATTTATTTGTATCCCACTGAGCCCTGTGATGTTGAGGCTGCTGCCGAGATTGATGTAAGTCTGATCTAGACTGCTTGAGGAAATAGCTTCAAAAGGGGAGGTGGTTGGTGGCATGGCCTAAGTGATTGCCATGATTCCTGGGAGGCTTAAACTGGGGCATTGGTCTATTTTTCTGGGGACAGTTGATGATGAAGGATAAAGTCAACTCAACTCCAAGCAGTTCAAACTCAGGCAGAAATTTCCAGGGCTCAGAAAAAAAAGAAAAAAAAATCAAGTGCCCCTTAGGCCCCTCACTAAAGTCAGAGGTTCAAGGTAATGTTATCGGCAAGGTTCCTTTCTACTTTGGTGCCTTCTTTATAGCTCGCCCCCATGCTTTTAGGCAAAAGTATTGTCAGTGGTATTGATTAGTTGATCTGATAATCCAGCAGGCCCCCTGATGTGTTAAATTTCCTTCCTTCATATGACAGTATGGGAGGAGGGTGTGCTGCTGAAGAGAGAACTCTCAGTGGATTCTAGTGAGGCATTGCCACCGACAGTGAGATGACCTTAGGCAGGACAATTCCAATTATTCTTTTGTCTGTCACATTTAACCCCTTTCAAGTCATCTCTTCTTTCAGCCTGACTCTGGATGTGAGAAACACTTTGACTTAGGCAGAAGACTTCAGGAGTCTCTATTCATGTATCAGCACAGCCTGTATTTGTGCATAGAGTTAATTTTTTAAAAATCTTTTTGTCTCCCTTCCCCATTTCGAAAACAGTATCTGCTTTGTTCCTTGTCATGCACTGGCCTAGAGAAATGCAAATAGTTGTGTCTTCTTTGATTAGCAATTCAAAATTCATCTTTACGGGATGGCCAAGTACTCATGAGATAAATATCAGTGGAAGTTGTGGGCTTCGGGCTTTCCTACCATCTCAACATGCTGTTGAGGTGCCTTTGGTACAACTTTGTAAATATAGGACGGGGGTAATAATTCTTACTAAAGGGACAGCTAGGTGAATAGGCAACACAGTGAATAGAGCACTGGCCCTAGAATCAGGAGGATCTGAATTCAAATCTAACCTCAGACACTTGACACTTACTAGCTGTGTGACCCTGGACAAGTCACTTAACCCCAACTAAACTGATCCTATTTAACTGAAGCATTTGGCACATTTGGAGTCAAAGTTGTCATTTTTTAGATAACCCAACCCATACTGGTCAGCAATTTTCAAAGAATGAAGCACCTCATTTTATTAGCCACTTGACATCCTATCCCATCCTTACTGGAGAAATTTCAGACAAGGATGATGGTGGGCCCCCCTGAAAAAATATAGAACTCTTCCTACCATGTTGGCAGATTACAGTGATGGACATCACAGTGTCATTTGTACTAGGCCTTCGGCATACTGTAATTGATGGCAATTATAGTTTCCATTTTGGCACTGAGACTGGAGTACAACAAACTTAATCCACTTTTGCAAATACAAAAATAAAATAATAGTACTTGAAGGTTTGGAAAGTGTAGTCTAAATCAGGTTTTTAAAAGGAGTCGAAAAAACTGTAAATACCTGAACAATAAGGTTTGCAGTGAAGCACCAACAGGCCTTTTAACCTAGTCAAAATCCTAAACATGATTACATACTTGACTAGCAATCTTATGTTAGCAAAAATAACCATTTTTTGCTTGCACTATATGAGCCTTAATAATGTCCTTGTATATAGGTTTAGAAAAATACTTTATTGCTCATCCCGTTTGCATACCATTAAGGCATATTTGATGGCAAGAGCATTATAGCTCCTAAAGAGTTAATAACAAATCCTCCCCACAGCAACCACACAATTAAGGGCAAGATTAGCAGAGATGAAAAATTTATGCTGAGAATAGCATGATAGCATGGAAAACAAAATAATTTTACTGAGTAGTTGTTTCTGTTGGCATAATCCTAATGATAAACTCAGTTACACTAATAATAGGAGAAAAACTAATTGCGGTGAGGACAGGACAAATCTTTTTTAATCCTTGTTGTCATCTCAACTAAGTCCAAACCCATTTGTATTAACCTTTGCTGACAGAGTCACATGATGGACATAATTTCTTATAATTTACTAGCTATGGATCTAACCTTTCTTCATCAAATATTCATAAAGTCCGGATTCTCAATGATTTCCTGTCTCTCTTCATATTTACAGTGTGTTGTCTTCTTTCTTTTTACAGTCATTTGGATACAATTGAAGTCAGATGGAATTAAAGTTAAATGCCTTTAACAACTAAGGTGCCTAAAAACAAAGACATAAGCAGTGGACAAGTGTTCCTGTGCCCTGAGTCACTCTCACTTGGAGCCCATGCACTGCCTTTCCAAAGTTAAATGCCCTTCCGCTGGAGAGGTCCAACATCAGCCAGAGATTAAAATGTCATTGGCCTCCCTTGTACTTGCTAAGTGTGTCAGCACCGCTGCCCAAAGCAGAGGCCCATTCTCTTTTGGGAACCTCCAAAAAGAGACTGATGACCCTCTTCCAATAACTTTAGAGCACAAACTCCAGGCCCTAATTTTGAGTGAGTATGCCCGGAGAGACCTAGAAAATGTGCCCTCAGCTGGAATGGTAGACAGCAAAAACGGGCCCTTTGCATGCAGAAATATTACCATTTGAAACCCTGACTATGAGTAAATATATTCAGGAGAAACATATGTTTCTACTTCGCATCTTTGTTGCTTTGACAGTTTTCTTAAAAGACAGTTAAGATGAAAGAAGTTTTATAAAGTTGAATTGTTTTTTTTTTTTTTAAAGCATAGTAACGGGCCTTTCTTCCTCACTCAGACCACTTACAATGCTTTAAATATTGAAAGGAGTCAGCATCAGGAGGTAAGATGGCCAACTGAAGGCATACAGAATGAGTTCCTTCTTTCCCTTTCAATCCTCAAATGACACTTCTTTCTGCAAGAATAGGAAAGCTGTTGCTCTTCGTAAAACTCCCTCCCCCACTCCCCGCCCCATGGTGCGAGGGAAATCTTTTGGTTCACTGGCTACCGAACCCTGTATCGACTGAGCAGAGAATTTGCTTCCTGCTTGCTGAGATCCCCTGAGCCTTGACTGGCGGTGAGGTAGATGGAGCTAAAGACACAGGACCATTCACTGTATGAGTTAACTAGAGTCATGACCCCAGCTCCTCTGGCAATGGAGCTTTTGCAAGGAGGTTTAAAACTTTAAAAAAAAAAATCTTGACTGCAAGAGAATCTTTACAAGTAAATTGTTTTGAAAAATAATTGTAGTGTCTTGAAAATCCCAAAATGTTTTGTGCAAATGTTATTGTCAAGCAGTATTTCCTTGTTGGAAGAAATGAAGGAAAGCATTTTCAAAATTTCTGACCTTAAATCGCCTCCCCCCACAAAAAATTATCTGAAATAATTTAGTAAATACATCCATTTGGGAAGCTCACTGATGACACAAATGTTTCCAGTGGGGAGAAAAAAAATCTCTGTCATTGGGGAATACTCAAGGAAAATATTTCACAGTAGAACATCATTATAACAAAGTTCTTTACAACATGGATTCAACTATATAGTGTGATGGTCTGAAAATATCACCCCCACAAAACAGAACTGCACCCTGTGAAAAAAACCTAATATGACACAATTCTCTTTTAAGGCAGATGTCAGTTTTCCCTCTCAGGATGGATACTAAAAACAGGTTTCTCTGTATGTACAAGTGTTTACCAGTATGTGTACAGATGACCTGCCAACAAAAACTACAAATCCTCCACCTCAATCCCAAGTAATGAAGCAATACTTGATTAATAATAATAATGATAATAATAATAATAATAATAAATAGTTCCCACGGATAAAGAGCTTAAAGCACTTTTCCCCTTCCCTTCCCCCCAGAAGCAACCATATTAGGTACTGCTAGTACCGTTATCCCTGTTTCATAGATGAATTGAGATTGGGGAAGTGAAATTATTTGTCCAAGTGCATAATAGTAACAATGATAATAATAGCTAACATTTATATAGCTTTTACTACGTGCTAGACATTGTGCTAAACACTTGAGAACAGCTATTTCTCGTTTGATCCTCAAAGCAACCCCTGGAGATAAGTGCTATTATTATCCCTATTTTACAGATGAGGAAACTGAGGCAAACAGAGGTTAAGTGACTTACCCAGGGTCACACAGCTAGTAAGTGTCTACGGTCAGATTTGAACTCAGGTCTTCTTGATTCCAGGCAGGTGTTTTATCCACTGTAGCATCTAGCTGCCTAGGCATACAATAAGTGAGTGGTAGAAAGAGGACTTGGACCCAAACCCTGAAACTCCCTGGACAGTATTCTTATCACACTATAAGTGACTACTCTTTACTTTACTGAGTCAGCCCCTGGCCTCACTAAAGCATTGGGCCCTTCCAAGTTCATCTCTAGACATGAAGAGTGATTTAAATTTATAGTCCTAAATTGTCCCAAGTCATCCCAGTCTGCACTGAGCTGGCCTATTAGCTCTGCAGAGGAATCATAGTGAACCCTCAATAAGGTATTCCATGTGAATTCCCAGATGCTCTTGTCTGCCATAAAGTTCTTCTGAAAAGTGTGAATTCCAACTTAGTAGTCTGCAGAGAAATCCAGCCTTCTAGCAGTCCCTCCGCAAGGGCAGGAGGTTATATCAGCTAATCAAGTCATTGCCATGCTGTCCTGACTAACCACTGAGCCCTGGTCATTTCACAGGCGACCTCTCTCCTGTTATGCTCAGTAAGAGACTGACTTTCTCCATTAATAGTTTTGTTTGTGAGAACTGGAAAGGTGACTTGTAATAGAGCTCCTTCTTCCCAACTCCCCTATAATGACATTCCGCACAAGCTGATATCCTTTGATTCAGGATGACCTTCTTAGTTCCAGGAAATCAGAAAGCATTAAGTAAGGAGCAACACTAAGTCTGAAAATGTCACTCCTACAAAGGGTCAGTGCGACTTTTGTCTACCACCCTTACCTAGTTCATAGCAAGCACATGGGCCTCTCTCCCTTCCCTGTACAAGACTGGTTATTCTCTTCTGGAACTAAATGTGTGGTGGGTGATTAGGTGGCCAGAGGCAGTCTTTCCAAGGCTGAGTGTTCACCAAGTATGATTTTTAATCCTCTATGGTTCTCTGTTTGACAGATAAGAAAATTTGAGCTTACTTATCCTTCCCAAGGTCATGCCATAAACAAATGTTGGTGGTTAGAGAATGAGATAACCCCAAGACAACAAAGGAATGACAGATTTGAAATTTTAAGTAACTTAAGTGAGGTACTATAAGCCATTGTGACCAAAACCAGGGAAAATTGTAATGATACAATGCTAGAAGTAAATAGTCAACCACCTTTTCCTCAGTCCCTTCTAGAATAGCATTCCCCCAAACTAATTTGGCCATGGCATACTTTGGGATCTACAGAATCCTTTAATACTAGTTGGAAGGTTTGGGGAACATGGGATACTCCCACAATGGAAACAGTTTGGGGACATTTTGTAGGAAAACTAAGGAAATTAAGCCTATTTTCAAACTGCAAAATTTATATATATATATATGTATATATACACACACACACACACATGTGTATGTATATACATACATAGTGTGTGTGTGTATATATATATACTCATATGTATATATGCATATGTATGTGTGTATACCCTGGAAAATAACACTGGCATTTAAGTTTTTCTCACATAACCCCTTTTCACAGGTGATAGAACCCCTATGTGATAGAAGTATGGACCTACAAAGTTACCACTAAAGCTCAAGGTAGTATCCACCTCTGGGGACCCAACCTGCAAATCCCATTGCAAGTTGAAGCAGTGTCCTAGAGGGGGTGCTCCATAAGTTTTTTGCACAACACATATGCTGATATTTTTGTGAAGAACATATCACTAACATTAACATTTTCTCACACATACCCTATTTACAGGTGGTAGAGCCTCAGGGTTCTGCAGAGTAGAATTGGGAAATGTTGACATAGGGGATGCCCTAGTAGGTGGTGGTAGCTCTAGTGACTGATTCGTTTGTTACTATAGTCAACAGCCAAGCTTGAAAGTCCACACTGCAGACTTAGTATAGCTCTTTTTTGCCAACCTCCTCATCCTTTGACTCTCAGGATAGCTACAAGTTTTGTCCTACAGTGGCATTATTAGAGGTTCAGGCGTAACTTCAGGTAGAAGGATTTCAGAATAGCTGTGTTGTCCGTTGAGCAATTTTGTTCACTTCTTTTATTCAGAGCCATTCTAGAAGCAGCATCAAAGCTTACTCAGAGGGGCAGTTCAATCTTCTGGGGATCTCAGGATATAGTATTACCATTCTCTGCACTTTTCTCTTGCCCCAACTACCTGAATATCCACAACATCTCAGAGAAAAAGAAGAACATAAATTGGATATTGATTGAGTTCAGAGCCATATATCAGATGGACTGAGAAATATAAAATGTCCTCAGCATTATTTCTTCTCTTCTATTCCTGAATCAAAAGAAAAAAAACATCGAAGGCGTCAGTGATGAAATTCAGAGCCCAAGGAGGGAATGGTTTGGTTCCACTAAAGAGTTTCAAGGAGGATATTTCTCTGTATAACCCGAGTACTGTTCACCCACCACCATACTATGGAGCATAGAGATTTACAGTCTAAGAAGATCTGATCCAGGCCCCTCAAGGAGCCTGCCATCTTCATTCAAAGTACTGTGATGCAGGGAGTCAAAGTTCTGCTTGCCAACAAGTTCTTGAGCAGAAGTCTGATATGGCATTTAGCAACCACCCTTAGCAAAATGGGTAGAACAGGTGGGGGGGGGAAAGGGAGGGGAAGAAGTTTGCTTAGTGATCAATGAACCAAGAATGTATTAATCAAATTTCATTTTGAAGTCTGAGGTGTCCATATGCCTGGCATCTACCTCACAGGATTGTTGTGAGGACCAAATGAGATAATACAGGTAAAGCATTTTAAGTTTGGGCTTACTCTGATTATGTAGACAGCTAGTAGTGACTTTGTCGTTTCGATGTTTTGGATACTGGTGAGCTGTTCATGGATTTCTTTAAAGGGGAGAATAGAACTTAGGGATAATACTCTTCAACCATTAGGGATTTCCTAAATGAAGCTGAAATAATTGAGATGTTATTTGGCACCTAAAAGTTAATTAAGGAAGCTACAATATAGTATTTCTAAATCTAAAAGTCTAAGATAGTAGACCAACAGTTGAAGAGAAGAGAGAAATACTAGTTCCAATTTGTGTAACAAGATGCAAATGATCAACTTTAAAATGAAAGCAATAGACCTTTGCTCCTTTCCATTAAATTGTTGTCCTTTGCCTTGACTTGTCTGTCTCTCGGATTTATTGGTAGAATGTGCTCCACTTGTCAGTTGTCCATCTTTGATTTTTCAGTCTGTTGAGCCCAGCATTTCTGGCCCTCCACAATATGCCTCCAATCTGCCTTTCCATTCTTAGTTCATGTTCCCCTCCCTTCAAAAACCATATTCCAGCCCAACTTGACTTCTGACTGTTCCCCAAAGTCAACAATTGATCTAGATCTCCTGCCTCTGTGCCTTTTAATAAGCACTACCCTATATCTGTAATGCACTTCCTCCTCACTGCTGCATCCCAGAATCTCTCTCTTCTTTCAAGGCTCAGTTCAGGTGCCACCTCCTCCGTGAAGCCTTCCCTGATCTCTATCCTCTCATTCTCAAGCAAACACCCAGAAAAATGAGGAAAATTTGCAACAGAAAAGACCCCCTCTTCAGCTTTTCTTATGATATATTTATATGTGTTTGCATTGCCCTCCCTAGCAGAATGTAAGCTCCTAGAGGGCAAGGACTATTTCAAGTGTGCCTTTTTATCCCTAGCACCTAACACAATGTTTCATCACAGGAAGCACTTTGGTGAGTCACTTTTAGTCGTGTCTGATTCTTCATGACCCTATTTGGAGTTTCCTTGGCAAAGATACAGGAGTGACTTGCCATTTCCTTCTCGAGCTCATTTTACAGATGAGGAAAATGAGGCAAACACAGTTAAGTGACTTGCCCAGGTTCACACAACTATACCTGTCTGAGACCAGATTTGAATTCAAGAAGATGAGTCTTCCTAACTCCAGGCCTGGCACTCTATCCATTGCACCACCTAACTGCCCTAATAAGCATTTACTCAGTGTTTTTGTTTGTGTTTGTTTTTTAATTGAACTGCGATAACCTTGGGTAGCAAACAGAAGACTGGGCTGTGAATTAGCTCCATCTGTGATTTGGGTCCCTTCTGAGGGAGATGTTACTTATGGGCTTTAGAAGTTGATATAACAAATGTGCATTTTTAGTGGACTCAGTCACCCTTGTTTTGTGGCTTCCTCTAGCAGTATTCAATAGCATGTGAGCAGGAAAGGAGAAGGTAGAAGATAATAGAAGCCTGGGATTTGGAAAGGTATACATAATGATGTGAAAGGAGGCAAGGGATTGAATGGTCAAAGACAAGCCAAGAATGAACTGGTTAACGTAATACTTTTAGTATCAAGATTTAAAAGGGAAGAAAGTAAGGCTACAAGTAGGCTCATGAATTGGGAAAGCAGATAAGAGCTGATTGACCAGAGTCTAGCAAATAATAGGTTCTTAAAATATTTGTTGAGGTTATTACAGATAAAGAATAGGTTTAGGAAGGGTGAGGTAGAGACAGAAATGTGTAATGGACAATGGTTCTCAAGGTATGGTTCAGGGACTCCTGTGGATCCTTGAGACTCTTTCAGGGGGTCTGTAAGGTCAAAACTATTTTCATAATAATGTTAGATGTTTTAATTTCTAATATGATAAATATCAATAGATACAATCTAGATAAACTGAAGTTCTTTAGGGGATTAAAAAAAAAGAAGTTGCTATAACAGCTTGGTTTTTGCTTATTGTTGCTATCATGTATATTATGTCTTAGCCTGCTGTTGTGTTAGGAGTAAATGAAATTGGATGACAAGAAGGAAGGAAGGAGGGAGGGAGAAACATCTGTGGTAGGATTTCTCTTTAAAAACTTGTTATCTAGGAGGGATAATACATTCAGCCTTTTAAAAATCACTGCTACCATGAGTATCTGTCCTTAGGTAGTTTGGTTATCTTTTTGGAGTTTCAGGGCATCCCTCCATAAACTCGATTCATTGCATCTGAAGCTGGAATGAACCCTAGAAATCATCTGATCCAACCCACTAGTTTTCTAGATAAGGGTTATCCATGATCCCAGTTAAGTAGTAGAGCCTGTATTTGAACATACATCTTCTTACCCTCTTAATGTACTGTTCTTTCCATTAAACTATACTGCTGTCCTGGGAAGTAGGGAACCCATGAAGCTTGTAAAGGGTTAATTTTCTTCAAGAGCAAGTAATCCGTGTTCAGTGAGTGATGCTGTGATCCTTGGTGGGGGTCTTGGCTGACAGGAGCAGAGGGGCAAGATATTCCATGTCTGAAAGGAGGGCTTGATACCACACAGTGGGGATTTTGTTCCAGTAATTGCATCAAATTGGACCTTCTGCCATGTTGAAAGCATCGCATTAATATCACTCATTAAGTCACACGCCTGTATATGTGCCCTCCCAATTGCAGAGTCACTAGCAGAATATATTTTCCTGCAAAGTGTTTGTTTTCATTGTTGTCCTTTAAAAATAATGAGCTCATTCTATTCAATTGCAAGGAAAGTTACTTTAGACCCCTTTGAAATTGTATATCTTTTGTTGAACAAATTTCTGCAGTAGTTCCCCAGCTTTGTGTGCTGGGGAATCCTACACGGCATACTCTGAAGCTTATAAGCGAGCTGCCTCAGACATGGCGCATAGAATCATCCAGCCTGCTTGACCTTTATATTGTTACCTATAGGCAGGGAGAAGCCGTGCGAGTTTCAGGTAACCCTCTCATATAACTGCAGATCAGAGGTCAGCAGCTCCTAAATGTTCAGATGTCAAAGTGACCCATTCATCGCCATTGTTATGTAACTGACAAGCCGACAAATGGACTTGTGTATAAAATTGTTCTCAGCAGTCTACCCCATGGTCTTAAACCCCAGTGGCAGGCCATACATTTTCACATATTAAATGGCTCCAGTAGCAAGCCGGGCTCCTGAAGCAGGGAGAAGACTCCGATGAGGTCTATCCTGGGGACCGTTCTTTCAGATGGGAGAAGTAGGCAGTTGTATTTAGGATGACTTAGGATCATAGAACTTAGATTTGAAAGGAATCTCAGAAGTCATTGAATCCAAGACCCTCATTTTACAGGTGAAGAAACTAAGAGCCAGAAAGGGAGCACGTCTTGCTCAAAAAGCAGCAACAGGATTCAAACCTGAGCAAAACAGTGCTGGTATTGGAGTCAGGAAGACATAGGTTTGAATCTCACCTCAGACCCTTACTAGCTGTGTGATCCTGGAAAAGTCACTTAACCTGTCTGCCTCAGTTTCCTCATCTGTAAAATGAGGAGTTCAACTCAATGACCTTTAGAATATCTTCCAACTCTAATTATGACTCCAAATCCAGTACTCATTTTACCCCATCACCATCTGCTTTGTTAGTGAAATCTGGGAGGTCATTTGTCATTCCTTAAGAAACTTCTTGAGAAAAAATTGTTCATTTTTAACTAGGTTAAGCCACTGTTTTATTGTCAGGGTGGGGAGAAGCAGGGTGGCAGTGCAGGAACAGTAATTTATTAATTACCTAATGCTAACTGAGATTAACTTATATGATTATTAGCCCATTACTGCTCTTTGTCATCCAGAAGAAAACAGGGCCTTGAAGGAGTGGGATATAGATGAGATAAGTTTTGATCAAAGAAGGAGTATTTCTTCCCTCCACTTTTGTAACTAAATAACTCATATTATACTTCAGTTTTTAAAAATAGAGGCTATTTGTACAGAGTTTCCCATTCTCCACTCCTCTTCATCTCACATCATTCAGAAATCTTCTTACTCTATCCCTTTCTTGACTCTGGTCTTAGTAGAGAGGTGGTCCTTCTCTTTGCCAAATCTAACCCCTCGGGACCTTGATCCCACCCACTCCCCACTTCTTTAGCAGGGTCATCTTTACTCTCTTACCTTCAATCTTTCCCTATCCACTGGCTCCTTCCTAGGTGCCTGCAAACATACCTATGTTTCTATCATCTTTAAAATCCTTCATTTGATCCTAATATCCTCACTAGATATCATCCTCTCCCCTTCTCAGATAAATGCATCTCCATTTGGTGCCTGTCCTTCCTCTATTTTCACTCACTTTTAAACCCTTTTCAATCTGACTTCCAGCCTCATCTTTCTCCAAAGTTATCAGTGATCTTTTAATTGCCAAATCTAATGGCCTTTTCTCAGGCCTCATTCTTCTTGACCCCTCTGTAGCATTTGACAATACTGATCATCTACTCCTCTACATGTCTGTCCTCTCTAGGTTGTCATGACATCGCTATCTCCTGATTCTATGTGAAACTTACCCTCAGTCTACTAATTTTTCATCCATGTCATGCTTACTAACCTTGTGTGTCCCTCCTTTGCTGGTTCCTCATCTGTGTCATGTCCACTAACTTTGTGTGTCCTCCAAGACTCTGTTCTGGGCCTTCTTCTCTTTTCCTTCTATACTCTCTCATTTGGTGATCTCATTGGTTTCCATTAGTTGTTATCATCTCTATACAAAGGATTCTTAGATTGACCACAGTCTCTGTCCTGAAGTTCAGTCCTACACCCCTCACTGATCTTTGAACATATAGAATTGGATATCCCATAGATATCTGAAACCCAACATGTCTCAAACAGAACCCATTACCTTTTCCCCAAAACCCTCCCCTCTTCCAGACTTCTTTATTGCTGTCAAAGGTGCTACAATCCTTCTAGTCACTTGGGCTCAAAACCTATCATCTTTGACTCCTCACTCTTTCCCACATATAAAATCTGTAACAAAATCTTGTTATTTCTACCTTCCCAGCATCTCTCATATATGTCCCCTTTCTCTATTCATGTAGCTACAGCCCTAGTTTGGGCCCCTATCACCTCACTTTGTAATTAGTTCCATGTTTCAATTCTCTCCCCATTCCAGTCCATCCACCATACAGCTACCAAGGTGATTTTTCTAAGACATATGTCTTACCATGTCACTGCCCTGCTCCATGAACTCCAGTGGCTCACAATTACTTCCTTACACTCTGTATTACAGGCACACTCACCTCCTTGCCATTCCTTGAACACAGTGCACCATCACCAATTTCTGTGTCTTTGCCCTGGCTACCCCCATGCCTGGAATATTCTATCCTCTCATCTCCATCTCTTAGTTTTTCTGTCTTCCTTCAAGAGTAGCTCTTTACTGGTCTTCCAGATGCTCATCCCTTCCCCTCTCAGACTGGCTTTCATCTACTCTGTACATATCCTGCATATACCTCATTGTTTCCATATTGTCTTCCCCATTAGAATGTAATTTCCTTGAGGGTGGGAGCTATTTTTACCTATCTTAGTATCTCAGAGCTTAATACAGTATCTGGCACATAAAACTTATTGATTTATTCATCAATTGATTAGGAAAAAAAATTAGCCTAAAACAAGAGTTCTTGGTCTGAAGGTAAGACCAGCAGGGCCCATGCATAGATTTTAGAGGCCTGTGAACTTGGATGGGAAAAAGTATTACATTTTTATTTCAATCCAATTGACTTTCTTCATAATCTTTGTAATGTAATATTTTTTATTTTGTGCACATAAAAACATTATTCTGACAAAGGGTCCATAGGCATCACCAGACTGCTGATGGGGGTCTCACACACACACACACACACACACACACACACACACACACACACACACACATATATTAAAAACCCTTGCTCCAGGTAGAACATGAAGCATTATCTGTTTAGTAAAGTGTCAAGTGGGATTATGGGCTGTTGGTTTTGGGGTTTTTTTTTGTCCCATTGGCTATTGGAAGTGTCCCTGCAAGACTGAAGAACGATGGGGAAGTCAGTTTCCTTACTATGTTTTTATCATATTTGTCAGCTAATGATTGGTGGGGCTTTCCAAACCTCATTGGTTTTTTACCAGAGTGCAATGAAGACAGGTTCAATCAATCATTGATAAATTCAGGGCATCCCTTAGCTCCTCCCACAAAAGAACAATAACAACAGATGTCCATTGAGTGCTTAATATGTTCAAATCACTTTGTTTGATGCTATAGGACAGTCCAAAGTACAAAATGGTAATTCCTGCCCTCAAGCTTACAGTCCTGCTGAGGAGACAAGCCAGAAGTATGTAAAAAATTAACCAAGGCAAGACTGAAATACTTCAAACAAGAATAAGAATAAGAATAACATGTCTCTAGGTAGTATATGATCTTGTAAAGAGGATTCCTGCTTTGTTATGGGTTGGACTAGATGTCCTGCATGAACTTTTCCTGGTCTGAGATTTCAAGATTCTATGAATCCTTGTCAGGTAAGGACCATAAGATCATCAATTTAGAACTGAAATTCAAATGAGATGAGAATATCAGATATGAAATGGAAGCACAAAGAAATTAAGGTCACAGAGGTAGTAAATGGTAGAGCCAAGATTTGAATCAAAGTCCTAGAGCTCTCTGCACCAGTCCCATCTCTCTCATTATCACTTTGTATAACCTTTGACAAATCCTTTACCATTACTGCATCATAATTCTCTGTCTGTAAAATGGATAATGATACTTTCTCTACCTCTTCGCAGGGTAGGTGAGGATCAAATGTACTAGATTAAGCTCCATGAGGGCAGGCTCACAAGATCTTGGATTTAGAGCTGAATGAGACCTTATAAGTCATCTAGTCTTACCTAAAGTTTCTTATCGCCCCCAATGAGTGCTTAGTGCTTTGCACATAGTAAGCACTTAATAAATGTTTGCCGTTAGAACAAGATACACCTTGGAAATAGGCAAATGCTACAAATCAGGGCTTAATTTGTAACTCTTAGATTGTCTAGATTTAAGAAAGTGATGAAGAAAATGTTAATAATGTAGATTCAACTTAGAAGTGTGTCATTAATACATTTTTTTCCTCTGAGAGGCAGTTGTTAAATATTTACCAGCACACCACTAGATATCTTCATTCTTTTAACCTTATTCCATTGACTTCTCAGTAGTGCCTTTCAGTTAAGAACATGGGTTTGGTTTGGATTGGGTTTTTTTTTTTAGCGTGTGTGCAATTGTGTTCTTGAACCAGTCAGAATTTCACATGAACCTGTTTTCTTGCCATTTCAATAAATGACATTAAGCCATTACTACTTCTTCCTTATTGGTTGCAAAATTTAGGGGCAGATAATACTCTGTGTGTGTTTTTTAAATCAATGGCTCACACATTACTGTAAAACCTATTGATTAAAAACACAAAGCATAATGTTAGTCATTTAGTCTGTGGAGTGATGCAATAGAGAAAGAAATTTATCCTTTGACTCTTGCATTAACCTTTTATTGACTGCTTGCATACCCATAATTAACACACACTTTAGCTAAAGTGGTTAATTTTAGCATCATGACCAGTGTCCACTAATGTAGCTGAAACCCTGATCATCCAGATGTAAGTGCAACCCTGAGGGAAATCAGCTGGCGGTGGAGAGGAAGGTCAGGGTCTGGGAGTTACACCTGCTTGGGGAGGGGCTCTGGGCAGACTCTGTGGCAGCCAGGTTAGGAGAGGCCTTTTGGTGGTTTAGTGTTATGTCACTAAGGCATTAGGGGAGGACTATTCATTTAGTAATTAAGGGGCTTGGAGGGGATGGATTAAGCAAAGATTTTTATTTTAGGTGCCTGGCTAAGATCCAAATGTTTCTATGTTGTGGGATGGAGAGAGAAGAAGGTCTGAAAGATGGAGGCCTGTACGGCTTTCTCTTTCATCGAGCTGGCTAAATGCAGCTGAGCTGTGTCTCTTACCAACGGTGTAACCTTAAAGCAAAACACTTAGCCTCACTGACACTGTTTCCTTATCTGCAAAATGGGGACATTAACATTGTGCATAATGTGATCACCTGACTAGCATGCAACTGGTACAGCCTCTCACTAGAGGGCTACAGAGCATGAAGAACTTAAATTTTCTGAGGAGTCTTAAATTCCAGCTCGCCCTAGGAAAAAAGGGAGAAAGGGTCCTTATGGAGAATCATGGAAATATAGAGAAATACTTTAAAACACGTTACAAATGTGAGCTATTATTATTAAAATACAGTAAAATATGAAGTATCTTAACTAGTATCATTATCATATTTCATTTCATGTGAGTCTTGCTGAGTACTCCAGGAAAAGGCCAATGAGTCCTGAGCAAGTTATCCATGGTCACTCGCCATCTTGAGAAGGGCTTAAATTGCTCTTCAGGAGGAGTGATGATGATATTCAATGATCTGTAATGAAATGATGATGTGGCTCAGAGGGACCGTATTTCAAATGGGGAAATAAGATCGTGGTTACTTAAAGCTAGAAAGATTCTTAGAAAGTCTCCGAGAATGATCTCTTCATTTCACAGACTGGGAGACTGAGGACAGGAGAAGTTAGGTAACTAGTCCAGAGGCACACAGGTGCTAAGGGAGAGAACCAGAATTTGAACTTAAGTCCTTTGACTTGAAATTCAGTGCTTTTTTTTTTTCCAAGTAGACTGTAAACTCCTTGAGGACAGGACCCAGCTTTCCCCTTTCTGTCTTTTTCTAGTGCTTAGCTCAATGCCTTGCATTGTAATGAGCATTTAATAAATGCTTGTTAAATTGAATTGTCACTGAACAATTTCCTTGGAGGAGATGGGGAGCAACAATTAGCTGTGAAAGAACTACCCACTGACCTGGATTAAAGGAATTTGCAGCAACCTCTTTTAGCTCTCAACATTACAAATTGTTTCTTTTTAACCAAAAATCAATTTGGAAACTCAACTAGCTACCTAAACATACACCATGTAGCTTATCAGGAAATTTGCCCAAACCAGAGAGGAAAGTCTGGGGTTCGTTTTCATTCCCTTTCTAGACACACACTATCCAGTCCCCTAGGGATGTCCCAACCCTGACACTCAGTTTTGTGGTCCTGGATGAGCATTGTGAGCCTCAATATTTTCATCTGTGAAGTGGGGCTAATAATACTTTCAGTCTTTGCCTCATAGGATTGTTTTGTAGAAAGTGTTCTATTAATATTAAAGCACTATATTGAGCTTCCATTATTATTATTGTTATTTTCATTGTTATTGCTCTTTGGGGAGGGGAAACAGCAGGCATTTTGCCTGGCAAGGAAACATAAGAAAGAGAAAGTAGCCAAGAGCCATGAAGCAAGACCAATATTCACCACACCTTTGTCTCTTCTTTCTGAATTTTTTTATGTTCCTGATCCTTCTAAGTTTTTATTACATTATAGTATTGCTTGACTTTTATGTACCACAATTTATTTAGCTATTCCCTTATTATTGCACATTTAAGTTGATTCCAATTTTGAGTGTTTTTTGTCATTTTAAATAATGCTGCTGTGAAAAATCTTTAAATAGACAACTCTTTTTGTTTATTTTTAAATAACACTTTCAGAATATATTCCCAAGAATAGAATTATTGGGTGATTACTAGGTAAAATTTGTAAATTTTATGCATACTGCCAGATTGGACTCGAAAAACGTCTCCCAGTTTACAGTTCCATCCAGCAGTAAGTGAATGTCCCTGCTTCTCTACAACCTGCCAGAATGATCAAAACTTGATTCTTATCATACTCCCTCTGTTCTCCTCTGTTTCGTAGTCTGGTGTGGTATTGAATCAGATAGAATTATTTGAGTTAGGGGTGGTTGTTAACTGGAATGTTGGAGGCCCATTTCTTACAAATAAATATAGCATGCCAAGCATGGAGTGCACAATAGAGTCTAATTAGTATCAAGAAAATTAGTGATAATTTCTTAGTCATTAAGAGAAGAACTCATGAGAGAGGCCTTAATAGTTCAGAGCTGTGGGACTTAAAAAGAAAAACAAAAAAACCCCTCCCAAAACAAGGTACAAGAAGAGGTCCCACTCCTGGTTCAAATAAAATGAGATGAATGACCCCATCCTCGGACTGCCACAGAGAGCAGGAAACAGGCTTTGTGCAATCTAAGTCAGAGTGAACCATGTGACAACTAGTCCTTTGGAACCATTTCCCTTCTCTGGGAAGAACAGTAGGAGAAACCATGGAAGCTATTTTGCCCAGCAAGCTTTGTCCCCAAGTCAGGAGCAGGCTTGATAGTTTTATTTTAAGGGGTAGAAATTCCCAGATGACCAAAATGCCAATGCCAAATACCTACCCTTAAATACAAAGCCAAATGCAATGGAAGACAATGTGGAACATGAAATAAGGAGGAAGAAAGAAAGACTGCTGCTAAGTATACCTCCATTACAGACTTTAATACTTCTGATACATTCTTAAAATGGAAAGAAAAAAAAACCCAAACCACTTTACATTTGAAATTCAAAGTGAGAATGCATTTTTAATTGACTTTTACAAGCTTCATAATATTCTTAGTGGATCTTCACTATCACAGCTCTTCAATCTGCCAGCCGAAATAATGTGTACACCGTTAATTTATCCACTTTTAGATTGAAATGCTTAATTTGGAATATCTTACCCTTCCCTGCAAACTGAGCATACTGTTTGGTACTGAGACAGAAATAAAGCATGATTTGAAAGCCTTGCTGAGTTCTGTTGTAATTAGTTGCAGCTTCCCTTGAATATTAATTTTTCTTCATGTTCCTTTCATGTAATTTAGAAAATGTCTTTGGAACAATGATGAGACAATCAGCTCAGCACCTCTCAGAACTCAGACAGCAAGCTGCATTTTCTGAAACACCTATTATAGAGCAGTCTGCAAAACAAATCCTGTTCTTCTGTACAGTGTGGCTTATCAATGCAAACAGTTTAATATTTATGCTAAGAAGATTGTCAAAAGTAGCTTCTGTTGCTTTAATTCTTGTTTTAAATAAATAATGAGAACATTTAAACACATTACTCTTCTCAGGGCCCCCGAGGTCAGCTAATCTTATTATTTATGAAGTGATGTGCTACATAATAGTACTTAGTGCATGTTAACAGATGCTATTATCAGGGCCTGATGCGGAGAGCTGAAGATATATTGGAATGTTATGTGTTAATACTGTCCTTGTGCTGTAATGTACGATGGATGGAGTGCACAAGATGCTGGTGCGGCAATTAACCACCCGCAAAAATAGGTGTAAAGTTGAAGTATGTTTTCCCGTGGGGTCCCCGTGCCATTAATAATTCCCCAGAGAAGAAGGCATCTTTCCACTGCAATAGTCTTCGAAATGGGGCCAGGATGTTATGTACTTTGATCTCTTTATAGTCCATCCTACATGGCCAGAAGACAAATAATGTTGCCTGTGACCACTTGCTTATTGATTGAGAGAAGAAAAAAAAAGGAAGGTGGATTTCACATGACTTTTCCAAATGGACTCCCAAGATCCACATTTCTCTGCCTACACTGAATATGGCGAAGGATGAGTGAACAGTTCATTTCTGTCTCTGACTTGCATTGCTTTAACTCTTCTATGTACTGAATATCCCAGTTTTGCATAAGGTATAAATGAACTCTCTGTCCTCCCACTGTGGCTCTCTGTCCCCCTAAAACAGTAATAGTAATATCATCGGGCATTTATTTAGAGTTTTTAGTGTTTCAGAGCATTTCACCACCGAGTATCTTAGTCTCTCTTCACTATAACTCCATGAGATAGATAGAACAGAGTCCTCATACCCCATTTTATAGACAAGCACAGCTAAAGCTACTGGATATTCCCAGGTTGTCTATATAAATAATCTTCTCTTTGTGTGACAGGAGACTGCTAAGGTTTGTCCCAACTTTTCTCCTGCAAGTCTGTAATTTAGTTGCATATGATAATTAAGTCCTCTAGTATTGATGAATAATCCATTTAATAAAAACTGTGATTTAAGTGTTTTCCCTAGGGACTAACTCTTCGCTAGCCTCTTAATTTAATTTTGTTGAAGTTTTCCCCACCTATTCATCAGTGGAAATGATTATTAACCTCTATTTGCATACATCCGTATAAAATGATCTCTCCTTGGAGTGCCTTTTTCAGAGCGAGGCAGAAGGATACATGTGCAAATCTCTAGAATCTCCAAAGTCAATCCTGATCTGTTATATTGTTTAATCTATCCTTGGACCCTTAGTGCAGTAAATTCAGTTTAATCTTTCTCAGTAATCTAGTAATACATTGAAATCCCACAAACATTTAAATCTGATAATGATTTAATCACACACTTTAAATAACAGTTAAGATAATGAAAAAATAATTCACTATAATAATAAAAAAAAAGAGGCTGAGCAACTAAATATTCTTTGTGATTGGCTTTCTGGGACATCCCTCTAGATAACACAAATCTGAATGATGAAAGGGAAGGACTATCACTGTAAGTGAACAATTCTTTCTAATCACAGAACAAGTTCCCTCCTGCATAGGGAACAATTACTTCATCATTGATTAGTATTTTAGGAACATTCAAATTTTAATCATTCTCTTAGGGTTTGAATCTCCCACTCCTTGCCTTTTCATAGGCTGTCCTCCATGTCTGGAATGCTCTCCGTCCTCACCTCTGCCTCTTAGAATCCCTTCACAGTGCAGTGAATCCTTTCCTTTAACTCCTTGCCTCTGTCATTAGTGTTTTCTATTTCTTGGAATGATTTCATATTACTCTGTGCATACATTGCATATACTTACCCAAATACACATTGAATGTAAGCTCATCGAAGGCAGCTACTGTTTTTGTTTTTGTCTTTCTTTCCCCAGCACCCAGCATGATACCTCCCACCCAGTAGGTACTTATAAATATTTCTTGAACTCAGAGTCAAGGGAATTCTCATCACTGCAGAACTTGCCCCTCTAAAGTGTACAGGAAGCCCACATGTATATTTGTTTTTACTGTTTACTATCTTTTTTCTCTTTAGCCTCCTTAGGGTTTGAATCTTCAGGGAATTGTTTTCCATGGATAAATAACAATCTGCTCTTACTCTTTTAGATGCCGATCCCAAATCGCCCAAAATTTACCAGAGGACCAGAGACCAATGTGCTGGCCATATTGGGAAGATGATGATCCTGAGATGCCATTGCCATTTGATCTTAGCAACATTATTTTGGAACTCGAAGGTCAGCTCCTGGAAACAAAGCTCTAGGGAAGAACACTGCTGTCTGGATTGAAACTATGTTTTCAGAAGAAATACCTTTTAACAAAGGAAAAACTTCAGCTACAGAATCTGGATTTTGCCATGGGCTCAGGCAAGGACACCATTGGGAAGTTCAAAGATCCCAACTGACCACCTAGTCACTGGATTATGAGAACCGTCTACTTTGTAACAGCAAAGGAATGAGCCCCCCAAATATAAGAGCTCTGAACTGAGTCTGTGTTGTGGTCTTCTTGGCTAGGGGTGGATCCTGACCTCTTCCCTACCTGGGCACAGGCTAGCTCTCCTGTGGCACCTATATAGGAAGCTTGATTGCAGAAATCTGTAGGACATTGCAGAGGACATAGGCCCTACTTGTAGCAAAATTTATCACATTCCACTCTTACTTCTAACCTTTCTACTGACAGGCATGGGTGGGACCAGTCTGAAGAGAGGCTGAAAGAGGGGGCAGGAGTCAAAAACCTTCACCTTCTCCCTTTTATCTCTTAACAGATAAAATACTAAATCAGTTTGGTAAGTTTTCCACAGTCTGGATTTCTAGTATTATTTTATTACTCTCCGTTCTAGTTATACTGGAACATGATTGTGTGTGTGTGTGTGTGTGTGTGTGTGTGTACTTGCAGTTCTCTGTACACACGTGCCATCTCCCACTCCTTGCCTTTGCATAGGATGTCCTCCATGTCTGGAATGCTCTCCGTCCTCACCTCTGCCTCTTAGAATCCCTTCACAGTGCAGTGAATCCTTTAACTCCTCGCCTCTGTCATTAGTATTTTCTATTTCTTGGAATGATTTCATATTACTTTGTGCATACAATATACTTACCCAAATACACATTGAATGTAAGCTCATCGAAGGCAGCTACTGTTTTTGTTTTTGTCTTTCTTTCCTCAGCATCCAGCATGATACCTCCCACCCAGTAGGTACTTATAAATATTTCTTGAACTCGGAGTCAAGGGAATTCTCATCACTGCAGAACTTGCCCCTCTAAAGTGTACAGGAAGCCCACATGTATATTTGTTTTTACTGTTTACTCTCTTTTTTCTCCTTAGCCTCCTTAGTTACTAAGGACCCTGCAGAGAAGAAGCAAAAGAAAAAATAAAGAACTTTTTTAATCTGATAAACATAGGAGAAAGCCTCAGAAAGTCTGTTCTAATTCTGCTTAGTGTAGAGAGTTATTATTTCCTGTGAGTCCTTTGCAGTAAGGGCACAGGATGAAGAGGAAGGAAGTTGAGAACCAGGCTACATACCAGATGAGTAGGTTGTACTTCTACAAAGGTCTGGGTATTAGTAATGGTGAGGTGGAAATGAATTCCTAGGACAATGACAATCTTAGTACAGGGTTATGGACTGAGCATCCCCAATGGACCCTATCTTTGTCCCTATGGTGATATAAAGAGAAGAGAAAGTCACTGCCTTTGAGAAACTCGCATAGTCTACTGGGGGAGACATGGCACCTGTCCTTGGGGACTCTCAGTTTGATAGAACATGTTTTCTGTTCTCATGCACCTTCTCCGGTCTAGTGGTAACAGATATAGTCCTTATCTTCTGGGTTTTACCAGTCTAATGGAGAAGACACCATTCCTACTTTTAGGGAGCTTCTAATCTAGTTAGGGGAGATATATTACAGACATGAAAATGAACTTAGAATACTTAAAAACAACTGTCTGTTATCCTTGCATAAGCTAAATCCATAAGAGGTAAAATACAGAATTGAAGAGAGAACAGAATGGAATAGTGTTAATCCAAGGATACTTTCTGGAGGAGGCAAATTTTTATCTGGAATTTGAAGGATGCATAAGGGTCAAGGATTGCTGGCTAAAACTGTATAGCATTGTTACAGCACTCCATTTACTCGGCGCTGATTATGGTTATTCCCATAATTCCCTCCTCTAAAGAAACCTGTTTTTGACCATGACTGCTTAATGGGGGCAAAAACTAAGACTTGGAATATTACAGGGCACCATCCTGGGTCAGACTTCCAGGAGATCCAACAGGGGTCGCAATAATCCATGCTTAGCACTCAGTAGGTCAGCAGTTGAGCAGGGATCCTTGTGTCTCTCTGTCTTCAGTGTGATCCTTGAGCCAGGTACCCTCTTTGCCTGCTTCAGTCTGTACACCCCATTTCTTTTTGTTCCTCCCCTCCTCCTCATGATATATTTTTGTCTTGTCCACATGCTCATCCCAGTGTCTGAGGGCAGTAAAGGGGGGAGGCTGTGTGATGTCATGTACAGATCACCAGACGGCTTTGGATCCTGCCTTATACATTGACTGACTGTGTGAGCCTAGGCAAGTCAGTTATCCTCCCTGGGTTTCATTTTCCTCATCTATAAAATGAAGAGGTTGGAGTCAGTGGCCTAAACAAGCTTCACTTGTAACAAAGGTCAAAGAAAAAGAAATTCAACAAAATGACACATCATCCCCATCTGACGTCACGTGGAACATTCTACACCCATAGTCCTCTCATCTCTATTTAAAAGATGAAGGTGCTTCTACATCTCATCTCTTTCCAAGACCAAGGGTGGTCATTATAATTACTCAACAACTTCATGTTATTCTTTCCATTTATTGTAGTCACTGTATATGTCATCTTCCTAGTCCTCACTCTGCATCAGTACACAGAAGTCGTCCCATGCATCTGAATTCTTCATAGTCATCATTACTTCTTATATAGAAATAATATTCCATTGATGAGAGGCAATGTGGCATAGAGCTTAAAACACAAGACTTGGGTTTATAACCTGCCTCTGATACATACTAGCTTTGTGACCTTGAGCACATAACCTAACCTTTCTTGGCCTTGGTTTCCTCATGTATAAAATGAGGGAATTGGATTAAATTATATCTAATGTCCTTTCCAGCTATGAATCTATGGTTTTATGTACCACAATTTATTTAGCCTCAGACCTTTCAAAAAACCTACTATTTAAATGAAAGTCTAGGGTGATATTGATGCTCAGCCAGCTGGTGAACCCCACCACCACCCCACCCCTGCTGCATGCAGGTGAGTGCATGCACGCGTACTTTTCTCTTACTGTTCCGTCTTTAAATGGCCCTTCCAAACCCCTAGTGCTCTCATGCTGCCCAGGTGTTATTTACATTCTTAAAAGATCAAAGAAAGAAGACAGTTCTCAAAGGAATGAACAATAAAATTTCAAACATCAGTGGCAGACCAGTAAAAAGTAACAGAGTATATTTGGGGGCAGGTGGACACCTTTCATCATACTACAGAGGTATCTGCTACATCCTGGCCTTATCTAAGGCACTTAGTGAAGCCAAAATATCTCTGACCCTGAGCAGCATCCAATCAATATTAACTTTCTTAGGATCACAGAATTTAGAGCTGGAAGGGACTGTAACAGTCATATAGGATCATAGGATTTAAAACTGAAAGAGACCTTAGAAATCATCTAGTCTGACCCCCTTCTCATTTTGCAGATGAAAGAGCTGAGGCCCAGATAGGATTAAGTGATTTGCCCAAGGTCACACAAACAGTAAAAAGCAATGCAATTTGAATCAAAGTCCTGGCTTGGAATCAGGTGCTCTTTCTACCATACTGGTAAATCCCCATGTTCTATAATCACCTGCCATATCATGGGTTTCTCTGGTAGTAAAGGGGTGAGGGTCCAGCCCACCATGGCCTGTGACTCAGCTTGAGGAATGGGCTTCTAAAACCCAGAGAAAGATACTGTCCATCCCTAATGGAATCCTGCTATACTGGGAAGGACAGGCCATTCAGGAGGTGCTATGTTCAGTAGGGGTTGAGGGTGTTTGGTTTTTTGGTGAGTTTCAAGGGAAGATGGTTTTTGAATGCAGCATTGTTCTCTCCCCCTTCCCTGGTTAAGGCTGATTTACCAGTGGGCAGACTGCATACTTTTGGCTCAGTGCCACTCTAAATACTGTTTATATGGGAGATCTCTGAGGCAAGGGGGGGGGGGGAAGACAAGGGTATTCTGATTTGAAAAGCAATTCTCATCCAAACAGATTCAGCTGGAGAGCAGCAATATGGATTAAAATGGGATGGAGTGGTAATGCAGTTGATGCAGTTTGCCATTGTTACTTTGTGATTAAATGGTATTTTTAATTAAGTTTCATTGGGAGCCATAGGTATGGCAGTGCTGAAATCAATTTGACAACCATAAAGGGGAGGGAAGGCTCACCAGTAAGCATCTTGCTGCACAGATTGCTGCAGAAGTGAGCAGCCCCTGCTTTAAAAGGCTGGAGAGAAGGGAGTTGAGGGGAGGAGGGGGAATTGGTAGGGGAAGAGGGACAGAGAGCCGGCAGATAATGACTTCCTGCAGGATTGCAAGGGCACTGAATTGTGCTGTGGTGTTTGAAAGGCAGGTTGCCGCGATTGTCGGGGAAACAAACCCACCCCACCACACTTGGGTCTCTAGTGTACCTGAGAGACCTTGCTATTTCAGAGCTAGCCATGAACTAGAAGGATGTATCTGAAAGCTCTGCTTCTCATTTCTCTCATTAACAAGGAGAAAATGTGATTACACAGCAAAGCTGACTGGGACTCCAATCCAGCCTAGAAGGGCCCGGTCAGACAAGGTAATCTAATACTTTTAGTCCAATTGCTCTCCCACCCCATTCTGTAAGGAATGGCAGCGCGGTGTAAAGGATAGAATGTTCGACTTGCAATAAGAACGAGCTGGGTTCAAGTCCTGACTCGTATTTATCAGTTCTGTGACCATGGGCAAGTCTCTTGAACCCTAATTCCTTGGTTTTCTCATCTGTAAAGTGATGATAATAAACCTTCCTCCAAGAGTTGCTATGAGATAATGGATTTAAAGAACTTATATTCTTTTTAAGGTATTATATAAATGCCAGTTATTATTATTAATATTTCCAGAGGAGAGTTCTGTTTCCCCTCCTCCACTATCTCTACCCAATCCTTCACTGCTCCTGTTTTATAATAGCTAGCATCTTAAGGTTTGCCAGGCACTTTACAAATGTCTTGCTTTATCCTGACCACAATACTGGGGTCCCAAGAAAGGAAGTGATTTGTCCAAGGTCACACAACTGGTTCGTGTCAGATCTGAGATTTAAACCCTGCCCTTCTGACTCTGTTCTACCCCATTTCCTTTAAAGGCTGATTTTCCCCTTTTACAGATGAGGAAACAGGCAGATGGAGGTTAAATGACTTGCCCAGAATTACGCAATTAGTAAGTGTCTGAGGCTGAATTTGAACCCAGGTCTTCTCGACACCCTGTCTAGCACTCTATCCACTGTATACCTACGTTGCAATTTTTAATGGAGATAGATAACATTACCAGAATGTCAACCAAAATGATGAGCATGCCTAAAACTTAGACTTTTATAGCTGAAAAGGATCTTAGAGATCATCTGGCCCAACCCCCTCATTTTACATGTAGGGAAACTGAGCTCCAGTGAAGGGAAGTAATTTATCCAAGGTCACACAACTGGTTTGTGTCAGATCTGAGACTTAAACCCTGCCCTTCTGACTCTGTCCTACCATGATGCCTTTAAATGCTAATTTTCCACAGAAGAATAAACCAAAAGTAATTGTGGCATGTTGGAGGCCGGAGGATGACCCTGCTTTCATTAAGGAGATCCTTCAGAAATGATCCTTTTCCCACTGCTATTAACATGGTGGGACTAGGTCACCCACAGCTATTTGGGATTTGCTACAAAAACAATTTCTTAGCATCAGTCTCTAATGGATGCTCTGTGTACAACAATTGTTTATTGACTTGAAGTGTCTAAGTACCAGGGTCAGTCTGTTTCAGGGGGAGGGCAGCATTAATTAACTCCCAGCATTAGATTCAGTGATGCTTTTCCAACGACGTAGTTCATGACTTTGCTTGCATTTACTTTTCATCAGTCCTGAAAGAATTGAGGTAAAATAGTTCCCATGCACGTGTGTGTCAAGCTAAATGGATAACAGGAGATACAGATCTGTTTGCCTGTCTGCACTTGCCTTTAGACAATATTCATCAATTTTACAAAAGCCACTGACTAAACATGGCACCAATACAAATGAAGGCCTCCAAGCACAGGGGCTTTAGCATTGTTTTTAATCTGGTGCTGAGAGGGCTTGCTGCTGATAGATGGGAAGTGGGGGTGTAGAACACTATTGTACCACATGGCTGGGGAGAATAGGTCAAGGTCATTCTGTAGGATATTCAGAAGCAGCTTGCTGGGCCTGTGCCATATGTATTCAGAACAATTCCAGTGTGCTCCGTTAGTTATCTGTAGGCATTCAGCAAGCTTTTTCTCATTGCTAAGGATTAAATGAAATCAAGAGCATAGCTCATCATGCCTTCAGTATCTCTGGCTTCAAAGACCGGCCTCCTGCACTTTATAAGGGTAGGGGAGTACTTGTGACCTGGACATACATATGCCATGAATTTCCCATAGGAAAATCCCAACTCTGGGCAGTGAGCAAGCCAGCCACTCTCCATATTGTCCCTCTTTATTCTCAACAGGGAATGGTTCTATTTTCATGGGTAATGAACAGATTTGCTTGCAAAGTTCTTTTTTTTCCCAGTCAGACCAGGCCTCCTGGACCCTTGGGCCCACACAATAGATGTTAGGATCTGTAATGGCTAGTATATATGTAGTGCTTTATGGAAGGTTTGCAAGGCAGTTTACATATATTATCTCATTGGATCCTCACGACAACCCTGGGAGGTAAGTGCTATTATTATCCCCATTTTACAGAGGAGGAAACTGAGGTTGAAAGGAGTTAAATGACTTGCTAATGGTCACACAGCTAGTGAGCATCTAAGGAACGTATAACAGAAAAAGTGAGAATGTGAAACAAAAGCACTTTCAGCATGGTGCAGGGGAAGGGAACTGGATTTAGAGACAGAGGATGCAATGCCCAACTTGGTCACTGGCTACCTGTGTGACCTTTGGCAAGTCACTTAACCTCTTGGGGCCTCAATTTCCTTATCTATGAAATGAGAGAGTTGTATTAGAAAACCTGAGATCCCTTCCAGCTCTAAATCTATGAGCCTATAATCTCAAATGGTATTCAAAAATACATTCTAAGAACAACTCCCAGGATTGTTATCCCCCTCATTTACAGGTACCCTCTGCAAAATGTCCTGCCCAAGCTGAGCCACTTTAGGCCCTTTATAAATAATCTCACATGTGTAAAAACTGATGAAGTCTGATTTTTTTTCTATTCCCTCTTCCCTGAAAACCACCAGTACCAAGTGAAAAATCTGGCTAACCTTTTTTTTTTTGCAGAGGTATTTGCTTTGCGCTTTGGAGGAGATGAGTTCATCTACAGCCCAGAGCCCTCCAAAGAATGAACTAATTCCTTAGAACCTCATTACTAAGGCAAATTCTACTTTTCAGCATTCATTTGACACAAGAAACTGTGTCTTATTTTTCCCCCCTAAGTCTTCACTTGCATCCCCAGCAGTGATCTTGGGCTGATTAGCTGTCTTGATTAGAAATGGAAAAGAATTGAGTCAGGTGTATAGGATTCCCATTGTCCTCTCCCAGGCTGCTCCGAGGCCCAGGTCAGACCCAGAGCTATTATCATGAACATGTGAACAATCAAGCCCTGTTTACCGTGAACGTTCAGTTTTCTTTTCTTAAAATCAAAACAGAGTTTGGTAGGCAGTGCCTCTCGACCAGGGCCCTTGATCAATGGAATGATCTGTCAGAAGCCATTAGAGCCCCTATTAACTTGAATGCATTCAAAGCTAAACTATTGGATCATTTAAAGGACTGCAATGATTGTTTTTAATATACTATACATTGATTTCTCCCCATGAGCAGCAACATAACTTTGAAACTAAGTGTGTATGACTAAGGCTTCATCTGCTGTCTCCAGTCCTCTAGGAGAAGCATGGTTTCACTTCGACCAGAAATGTCTGTGTATGGTTTTAAAGAGATGCAGACCCTGGTAGATTTCCCAAGGTTTAACTTGGGTATACGTGTGCGTATGTTTAACATCCCTAGGCTTTCTCCCATTTTCTTTGTGTCCATGAAGTGGAGCAATGCGTGCAAAATAGGAGAGGCATCTCTGCCAAGGACCTTGACTGAAGGGCAGCAGGGAAATTTTTCTGAAAGCTTGAAGCCCGACAGAGGCCAAAGCTGAAGTGAGTTTGACAGCTTTGGGTTAGCAAGATCTCTTCTACCCAATGCAAGGCAATGGGGTGGTGGGGCCCTCCTGAGTAGAGAAGCTGTGGTTTTCTTAGGTGGGCCTGGAGCTGGAGCATCTAATGTGTTGCTTGTCAAAGCGAAGGCACCTTTGGAAGAGGCAAGTGAAGGAAGCTGGCCAGCTGCTGGTGCCTGCCTGGGATGAGCTCCTCTCAAGGTAGCCCTGGGCTCTTGGCCGTCTACACCTCTTGCCTTCTGAACATCCTTAGCCAAAATTGACCAAAGCCCAAGCCTTGAGTTTTCTTTGCCTGTTCTTTTATTTCAGGGTCTGCAAAGGAAGGATTTGGCCAAAGACGCAAGAGTTAAATCTTGAAGGGATAAAGCAAAAGATGATCATTTACCATGAAAAGAAGTTCTAATGTGGGCATCTGTCTCACTGTAATCTCCTATCCTTCCTTGGAAGCAAAGCAGAGAGGGGCACATGTTATGAGCCTCCCACTTTACAGATGGGGAAGTTGATCACTGATCAAATTCTATCTATTCTATCTAATTCTATCAAAATCTATCACTGATAGATTTAGAGCTTCAAGGAAACTTTGAGGTCATGGAGCCCAACCCCTTCATTTTACAGATGAGAAAACTGAGGCCCAGGTAATGTAAGTGATTTGCCCAGTGTCATACAGCTAGTTAAAGTGACAGAGATAGATTCTGAACCTAGGTCTTCCAGACTGCAAGTCCAGCATTCTCTCCTGTTCAGAGCAGGACAATGACTTATCCAAGGTCACTATTAGAAATATGATTTCAAATCACTTGTGTGGACTGAAAACTAGAAGCTGAGACATACAAATCAAAATGTGACTATTCCAGGGGTGGGGAACCTGGTATTCCTTACTGCCCCTCCTGAAGCCTACCTAAACTAAGATCATTAGAACATAGTTATCAGGAGCAAGGGCCAGCCATCCACCTATCTAGTACCTGACTGGGGAAGAGAAATCTTGTCAGTCTAAAGCATGGTCTGGGTGCCATTAATTGTTTTGGTGTTTTAATTGATGGTGGATAAGTAAGAGTATAGGTATCAGGATCCAAGATCCAGAATATTAAAAGCCAAGGGGTCAAGATCATTCATTCAAGATAGAAATAGAAGCAAGTTAAAAACACGCAAACATCCGTAGCAGTGCTGGAAACACAAAGGACTGGGTTCCTGCTCAGATCCTTCTCTGCTTATATGCCAAAGCAAAGATTCAGAATGAGTGATGCTGCTACGCAAAAATACAGTCAGGAATAAACCCCGTAGTCCCGCCAAGGTCGTTACTGAGATGAGCAGGTCTTATAGCGATGTAATTCCTGGATTAAACTCTAGGTATACATGCTGAAGATAAGTTGGGCCCACAGGATTCAAGTGACTCCTCTTCATTCTGGTGTTCCCTGATAGTTCTTGGTAATATGTAACATCCCCAAGGGGATAGCTCAAGAGGGATCCATGTGGGAATAAAGATGCCAAGTCAGCCTTTCTCCTATTCTAAGTCCTGCTAGATTTGTTACCCAGGAGCTCAGGGAGCTCCCGGATGCTGGATCCCCCAGAATGGGGACCATTGCCTCGACCTGAAGACTCAAGTCTGCCATCAGGGTCAAATATAAGACATTTCCCGGGCAGAAACAACAGAAGGATCTCTAGACCCTTCGCACCATGGCACGCATCAAGCCAGTCTTGCTTCTATCTGATTTCTGTCTAATTTCTACCCTGATTTCAGCAATTGGACCTTTATCTTTGTCACCAAGCCCTGTCTTATAGTATTCTAGTCCCAGGAGCAAGAACCCTATTTTTCCTCATAACTGAATGGTAAAATGTTAGAACTGGAAAGTTATTTATCAGAGATTATTTATTCCAGTTCCTAAGTTTACAGATAAAAGACCTGCGGTCCAGGGACATTAAGTGAATTGTCTATGGTCATGTCACCAGGAACTTTTGTTTCCTTGGGTCTGGGGGCCTATACTGTTTCTACCCTCATCTTCCTAAAGTCTGGAATCTTGTCCCTGTACCTCAGTCCTATGCCTGAGTCTCTAGTACTGGCTACCAGATCATTTGATACTATCCATCTGCTATTGCCCACTGCCAGATTCCCTTGATGCCAAGATGAAACTGACTTACTGAATACCTACCTGTGCACCGCTGTGGAGCCCCCCTCATAGTGACCACGTGCTTCCTTGGGTTCCTACCTATTGCCTATTGCCAGGCTTCCCTATATACCCCTGTGCAGGGAAAAGGGCTCTGAATTTGGAGCCTGAGGACCAGGGTTTTATACAAGGCGGGACATACTACCCATATCCCCTTGGGTAAATTAACCTCTGTTCATATCAGTTTTCTCATCTGTCAAATAAGAGACTTGGATTAGACGACTTCTTAAATCTCTTCCAGTTATAAACCTATGATCCTATGAGCTTGTCTGAATTTCCTCCTACTATCTGCTTCTGGAACTTTCTCCATTTATCTGCTCCTGCCCTAGTCCATACTCCAATGGATCTGTCTAGTTCCTGAATTCCAGCTCTCTTTATTCTGGTCCATTCCACTGTCACAGAAGTCTCACTGCTGCAAGTCTTTGATGTCAAAGGTCAGTTTAACATTCAGTAGAAGAGTTCATGGTTGGCTATATGATTTCTAATATCTAAGTTAGCCAGGGGGAAAAAAGGGAGGATTCCTTGTGATTCATATATGTGTGACTTTAGGCAAACCATTTAACCTCTGAACCTTAATTTCTCTCATCTGTAAAATGGGGATAATAGCTGCACTACCTGTCTCAACCACAGTGAATTATGAGAATCAAATTAAATAACTCATGAAAAGCACTTTGTAAACCAAAAGCACTCTAAAAATGTTTTCATTTTAACATCATTCTCATGTCATAGTTTGATGGCATTCATATAGAAACAGACGTGGGACAAGTCTTTTTCTTTTTCATGCTTAATGTTTGGCAGACTATTGCACAGTGGATAAAATTACTGGGTTTTTTTTTTTGTAATTGAATAAAAGTATCAGAATGTAAACTCATCTTCCGTAGACTCACTGAGAGCATTGTCAGCAAGGCTGATCCCAAGAGCAGACAGGACAACAGCGAGGTTAAGTACCTTATCCTATTCCCACAAGGTTTTTGCTTTCTTCTGCTCAATCTCTATATTTTGAGAGCTTTTCATTCCAAATAATTTGGCAGTGGTGATGAAGGTAATGGTGATGCTTGTCTAGAAACCCCCTGGCTTCCACGGGTTTCTCTTAAGAATTCTAAATTTCTCAGCAATAACTTCAAGCACCACATGGTCAAGTCACACCAGAAGTAGATCAGATAAGATCTCTTCCCATGGGACCATAGCATTAGAGCCAGAAGGGACCTTAGCAGTCATTTAGTCCAATGCTCTCATTTTACAGGTGAAGAAAGTGAGGCCCACAGAGATTAAGTGGTTTGCCCAAGGCACCATGCGTACTAAAATGGCAAAGCCAACGTTTGAACTCAGGTGGTCTTACTCCAAAACTAACCCTCTTTCCACTGTACCATATTGCATACTCAGTGAAGGTTTTCTTAGTGTCTGCCAACACATCAGATTTTCCAGTAATTCCTCCCACCTTTTCATTCTGTCCTCCCCATCTGAATTCGTGAGTTTTTTTTTTTCAGTATATACCCAGGAAGTTCATTTTATGTGTTTTGCCACTTCAGATTTTGTGAATTTATTTGTCTCTATCCAATTTGATTTTATGTACTGTTTTGTAAACTTTCAGAGCTCAGGCTAAAGGGTCTATGTCTTCTATTACACTTAACCTCCTACCTTGTTCACAGCATTCTCTCTGTCAGTGTAGCAGTTCTCTAAGTGCGGTCTGTGACTGATTGTGCTCAAGCTGTCCGTGGATTGTTCTCTTCTAGTACTCTGCCTAGTACATGAGCCTAGCAAAGAAAGAGCATGGATATGGTGGATAGAGGGCTGATGCTGGAGTTGGGAGGAATCGGGTTAAAGTCTTGACTCTGACACCCACCAGCTGTGTAACTATTTCCTTTAGCCTCTCAGGGCTCCAAGATAGTGGAAAGAGTCTGGGCTTTAGAGAAATCCTACCTCTGAAGATATAGACCTTGTGTAGGTTACTTACCTGCTTTAGACCTGCTTTAGACCTGCTTTATGGTTTCTTAATCTGAAAAATACGGGGTTGGCCTCAGTGACGTCTTGTGTGCCTTCTAACTCTACATCTCTGAGCCTATGGTCCTAAATTGCAAAATAGTTGCCAATATGCACTTGGTTCGAGGTTATTTTCTCACAGAGAGTCCCCTAAATCAACATGTCAAAGGCCTAGATCCTCCCCAAAATCTCTCTTAAGATCACAGACTTAGGGATGGAAAGGACTCCAGAGGCCATCTAGTGCAACCCTCCTCATTTTTAACATATGAGGAAACTAACCCTCAGAAAGTTAACCTGCCCCAATTTCCGCAGGTAATCTGTATAGAAAGGCTGGGGGACCTCTGACTCCAAATTTAGGGCCTTCCTACTCTACCAAGGGCTCCCAGCGCATTATTTTGCACAAAGTTGGCACCTCAATAAAGATCTATTGAATTATTGAATTAAATATCTGTTTACTGTACTGTACTGTACTGTGCTGTTTACTGTACAACTAGGGTGTTTCCAAATTTTAAAATCCACAACTTCAGGTTGGTGGCATGCCTTACGCCAGATTTAGATAAACATTGAAGAGAGAGCTATGGATAGCCAGTGCCCTTCAAATAGAAACTTGGGTTTCAAGTTGTCTTTCTTTTTAAGAGAATCTGCTCGTGAGGATTGCTATATGGGAAAGAGCAGATTGTTGGTTCCCTGATTAAAAAGAGCAACAGTATTACCAGCAACAGCAAACAGCAAGATATCATTTGGGTATTTCTGAAAGCTCTGTGTGTGTGTGTGTGTGTGTGTGTGTGTGTGTGTGTGTGTACACACTGGTGCATCTGGGCATACTGGCTGCTGTTTGATTAATCTGTTGCCCCTGAAACCCAGACAGTGATGGAGCTGGGACAGGGGGAAGGCTTTCAAGGATTGTATCTGCAAATGAAGAACCCCGAAGAGAGGCTGGCTGTAAGGATGACTGAACTAGGGACAGGCTTTGATGGCTTCACCCAATGTCTCCAATGCCTCTTGATAGGACCTGCCTCTTGGGTCACCAGTCCCCACCAGGAAGAGCCAACCAGGAGAAGGGTCAAGGGGATGGAGAGAGAAGTCTCTTCAGTATATGAGGAATGCAAATAAATTGGGATCTGAGCAACATAACTGTTGGCAGCTGTTCTAAGGAGCCCGGCAGTAATCTGACTTCACAAACTGTAACATAAGCTACTGGTATGGGATTTTTAGAGGGGAATTAACTGATATCCCCACCATCAGCAACAACAACAAAAATATGTTTAGGGGTATACTAGGTTTCTGTTAACAAACTCTAGAGACAACTCAAGGAAACTTCTATTCTTGATTTACAAATGCATCCTGGGTACTTCCACCAAATTTAACCTTTGACCTTGTACATGAGGTCAAAACAAGTTTATTCAATGGCATCCTTGTTATTGGGCCATCCAATTTTCTCACCTCATTCTCAATTTTCTCACTACAGACAGATACACAATCTTCAGGGGATAGTTGGTAAAAACCACCAGAGGATTTTGGGGGCCCCACCTGGGGTAAATTACTCCCCATATTCACACAAGGCAGCCAGTTCTACTAGTAAGAATAATGAGCCCTGACAGTGGCCTCTAGCAGCTCAGGAGACAATCCTCAAGATGGGCCTCGGCAATGAGCATGGGCAGCATTGGTCAGCAGCCAATCTTGGGGTTTTTTCAACTTCTGATATTTCCACAGTACAATCCCCAAATGCAGAAACTCCACTGAAATTTGTTCCCTTCCTGTGGTAACTCTCTGTATTTGCTTCTGAGTTTTCCCATGAGCAAGCCTCAAAAATGAATTTTTAAAATGCCCCTTACCTCTTCATGACAGAGACTTTTAGAATGCACACTTCTGAATCCAGAGTAGCCAGATTTAAGATATTTGCCTCATGTTGTCCTAGTATAAACTTGTATAATAATTATATATAATATACATATTTGTGCATGCTTTTGTTGTTATAATTTGTTGTTATACTATACTATACTATAATACACATTTGTTGTTATAATAATATACTTTAATATAAGGTATATAATAATATACCTTAAATTTCATAGCATTCCTCCTCTAGAGAGTTCAAAGCACAGATGCCCACTGTGCCACTCATAACAATGGAAATAATAATAGTAATGGTAGCTGGCATTTACTCGATCTTATTTGATCCTTAAATCAATCTCGTGAGAGAGCTGCTATGATTATCTTCATCTTACATATGAGAAATCTGCAGATTAGAGAGGTTAAGCAAACTGCCCCAGGTCATACAGCTAGTATCTGAGGCAGGGTTCAGACCCCATACCATTTAGACTTCAGGCCCTATACTCTGTCCACTGTGCTCTATTGCATAAGTTTCAGCAAAAAGGTTCCATTTTCCATGGTCCAATTCACTTAAATGGCCTTTTGAGTGCACTTTTGATTTTGTTTGCTTTTGTTTTAACAAGTATTCTTCATTATTTAAAAACACCTCTGGCCATTCCATTGAAAATCCTTCCTTCTTCCTCCTGCCTCCCACTTCCCTGTATTGAATACTTGCTCATCAGTTACTTATTTCACGGTTACTCAAAAGGTTGGGGAGTTTCTTTTTTTATGAGAATGTTCAAAACAGAATTTCTAAAACCCAGTTACTGAGTCTTTGAAAGCTGATATCAACGTAAAAGTCAAGGCAAAATTTGGGGCTTACTCGGCTGCCATTGACAGGCTCCATTTAAACAAGTTGTGACTTTGATTTAAGAATTCAACTTGATGGGCAATAGATCCAATTCCAGAGATGATGTATATACTGTTTCCATCAGAAATACAGGGTATCAAGTTCTTCACATAATGTGTTTATTTCTCTGTGTGGTTATGTATTTAATAAATAACGTGTTTCAGTAGGTATTGTTTTCATTTCCTCATTTAATACTGCCACAAATATGTCTCGGATTTGGGGTTGAATGGCACCTCGTAAATAACAAGCTGTTATTAGCCCATTTCAAGTTGCATCTTAATTATTTGGCAGAAAACGGAGGGCAGACTTTTATAAGCCTTCATATTTTCTGTTTACAAGGATTTTACTGATGTCTCATAAATGTAATTACCTCTAATAAGAAAAGGAAATGAATTTCTATTTAGCAAATTCATAGCCTTGAAATGCATCCTGTAGCTTTATGAGCATTGCCTGGCTCAGGAAGGTGAAAGCTGTTGACGGAGCTCCTCCCTGGGTTAAGCTCAATTCACAACAGTTAAATTATTTTTGTTTCTATATTATTGCTTAACCTCCAGGGTAACTTTAGGCAGCCACATCAAGCAGCCATTCAGGAACCTCCAACCTTACATGTTTTGTCTGGCTAGAGATGGAACAGGGTCTTATATTAAAGGCACATTTAAAAAACATAATTTTAAATTTGGAAATTGATTGTGGCCTGACCTACTTATTTTCAAGAGCTGCTGGTTCCTGACTTCTTTGTTTTGCTCATATTCTGAAATCTATTGTTCTTTCCGAAGAGCTCCCAGCTGGTAAGGAAGTAGGTTGGGGGTGAGGGTGGGGAAGAAATCAATTCAGGGAAGAGCATGCTCTGCCAACACTACGATCATTTGAATCAGTCCCACAATTAACCAGACTCAGGTTGAACTGATGATGCTTTCCCTTTCTGTGGCCACATGCTACAGAGGTCTGGGTATGAACCTTGCAAGTAATGTCAAGTTTATATGAGCAGAGGTGGGAGAAGAAAAGGACTGGCTTATTCGATATTTGAGGAGGCAGCGTAGTACGGTGTTTCCACTATAAACTAGATTTGATATCAAAGGAACTTGGTTCAGATCCTGCTTCTTTCTTTCTTTCTTTATTTTAATTTATTTTTTTTTAATTTTCAACATTCACTTTTATAAGATTTTGAGTTCTAAATTTTCTCCCCTTCTCACCCGTCCCCCCCCCCAAGTCGTCATGCAATCTTAGTTAGGCTATACATGTACAATGATATTACACATATTTCCACATTAGTAATGTTGTAATGAAGAATGAGAACAAAGGGAAACACCACAAGAAAGAAAAAACAAAACAAAAAAAAAAGGAGAAAATAGTATGCTTAGATCTGTATTCAGACTCCATAATTCTTTCTCTGGACGTGGACAGCATTTTCCATCATCTTTTGGAACTGTCTTAGATCCTTGCATTGTTGGGAAGAGCTAAGTCTATCAAAGTTGGTCATCACACAATGCTGCTGTTACTATGTACAATGTCTTGGTTCTGCTCACTTCACTCAGCATCAGTCCATACAATATGTTTCCAGGTTTTTCTGAAATCTGCCTGCTCATCATTTCTTATGGAACAATAGTATTCCATTACATTCATAGACCACAACTTGTTCAGCCATTTCCCAATTGATGGGCATCCCTTCAATTTCCAATTCTTTGCCACCACAAAAAGAACTGCTATTAATATTTTTGTACACGTGGGTCCTTTTCCCTTTTTTATGATCTCTTTGGGATACAGACCTAGAAGTGGTATTGCTGGGATCCTGCCTCTTTTGCTACCTATTTTTACCTTGGAAAAGTCATTTAACCCCTCTGGACCTCACCTTCCTTATCTATAAAATAAAAGGATTAAATGACAAGGCCTCTGAGCTCCTTCTCAACTCTAAAATCTGTGGTGCTATGATTTTATAGGGCTTCAGGTGTGTTTGTGTGTGTGTGTGTGCGTGCATGCATGCACGTGCATGGGACAGTTTCCCTTTTTTGTGAAGACTGATGTGTTTTTAAAATACCTTCCAAATAACAACTTTAAAACCTTTGGGTTTCCATTCATTCTTGAACATAGGCAGGCAGGCTGTGAGGAAAGAACATTATAAGTTAGTGGAGTTTCTTTCCATCTATGGTCTTTCTTCAAAATCTAAAAAAGAATCTATACCTTAATAAGAAGGCTTCTGGAAAGAATAAGTATGTCCTAAGAACCCTCCTTAGCCTGAATCCTGTCTCTCGCTATGCCTCAACCATCCAAATCTCTAGCCATCCCAGGTCTTGGTAGCCCCAGCCAATGGGAGGCCTAAGAATGTGGCAAGTGAAACAAGAACAGTTTCCTATTTTCACCTTATAGCCCTGTAAAGCCCTGGCTTTTTAGAACCTGTCTCTGGCTCTCTAGAACCGCTAACCACCAAAGGAGGTTGGCCTCAGGACCCCTGTCTTCCTCTCAACCTTCCTCTCTCCCACCTTGTGTTGAAGGAAGAAGAAAACAGACCTTATGACCTTAAAAATACCCTGCCCTGGAATCAGAACATTCTCGGTCTAGAGGAAAATCAGTGTGGTCCAGTGGAAGGACCACTGGCTCTGGAATCAAAGATGTGAACTTAGGTTCATATCCTGCCTCTGATATTACCTGTGTGACTTGGGCAAAAAAGCCTCCCTGGACATCAGTTTCCTCATTTGTAAAATTAGAGGAATGAACTAGACTGCCTCTGAGGTCTCTTCTATGATCCTTCATGAAAGAGGGAGTTTTCTGCCCCTATGGCTACTTCTCTTTTCAAGGCACTATAATGCCTTCCCAGAGAGAAGGGGAGAGGGAATGGGACCCACCGATCAACCATCTTGTTCTTCCTTACCCCATTCTTTCCCACCGAAAAAGACAAAATTGCTACTCCTCCCACTACCACCACATCCACATGGTGAAAATGAGATATAATCAGATTGAGTGATGAAATTTAAAGTCGTGTGTGTGTGTGTGTGTGAAAGGCTGCTCTTTGGAAAAATTGGGAGATAGACAATTTTTCTCTAATATCACTCATTTATCCTGTGCTCTCTTTTCCTCTTTCAGAATCTTCTCCAGATTCCCCCAAGAAAGAAACTAACAATAGGGACCTCCCAGAAGCATTTGCATTCTGGAAGAAAAGAATAGGGAGAGGACAATTCTTAACTCAAAGGAATTTCAATCATTTCAACAAACATTTATTAAGTGACTACTGTGTGCAAGACATTGAGGTAAGTGCTGGGGATACAGCAAAAAAAAAAAAAAATGACATAATCCTTACCCTCAGGGAGCTTACATTCAACTGAGAGTATACAACTTTATATACACAAAGACATGAAGGATCAGTGATTTCATCAGTATTGAGAACTCCTAGAGTGGGAAGTCGTCTCACCAACAGATCACAACTGGCCTATAACTTAGGGAGTTGCTTTCAGCATAGAGATTAAGTGACTTACCCAGAGTCGCAAAGCTAGTAAGTCTCAAAGGCATAATTTGAATACAAGTCTTCCTGATCCAAACCTAGCAATTTATCCACTATTCCACACTGTGTCTAAACCACAAGTTCAAAGACAAATAAATATAAAGCAATTTAAAGAGGTGGAGGGAATTAGCAATTTGGAAACAGGAGAGGCTTTATGGAGAAGGAAAGGACACCTGAACTGAGCATTGAAGAAGAAAAGTATTCTGAGAGGCAGAGATGAGGAAGGAAAGCATTCTAGGCATAGGGAATGGCTTGTGCAAATGTAGGGAGGTGGAAAATGGAGTATTGAGTTTGGGGAATAGCTAAAAGGTCAGTTTAGCTTAAATGTAGAGTTCATTGAAAGAAAGCAAACATTTATTAGGCACCTACTATGTGCCAGGCACTGTGTAAGCATTTTACAAATATTATCTCATTTGATCCTCACAACAACTCTGGGAAGTAGGTGTTGTGATGATCCTGATTTTATAGTGGAGGAAACTGAGGTAGATAGTTAAGTGACTTGCCCAGGATCACACAGTATGTGTCTGAGGCTGGATTTGAACTCAGGTCTTCCTAACTTCAAGTCCAGTACTCTATTCACTGAACCACCTGGAAAGTAATATATAGCAACATTGGTAAAATAGGTTAGTGTTGGGATTGTGATAAGCCATTGGAAAGAAAAAACAACAACAGACTGAAGAGCTTTTCCTTTATACTAAATGAAAATAAGGTTGGCAGCTGCATGAAGCACCAACCCTGGAGTCAGGAGGACTTGAGTTCAAATCCCTCCTCGGACACTTGACACTTACTAACTGTGTGACCCTGGGCAAGTCACTTAACCCCATTGCCTAGCAAAAAAAACCAAAACAAAACAAGACAAACCCTCCCCCCCAAAAAAGAATATATTGGAGAGGAGAGACGCTGGAAACAGGGATACCATTTAGGATACTTTTCAAATAGTTTAATCGAGAAATGATGAGAGTACATGAGCCAAGAGAAAGGGATGGATGTGGAAGATGTGTAGAGGATAGAACTGGCAAGACTTGTCAACAGGTTGCATGGGGCTTGAGGGAGGAGAAAAGTCCAGGATGACTCCAAAGCAGGGGTGGGGAACTTGCGGCCTCAAGGCCACATGTGGCCCTCTAGGTCCTCAAGAGCAGCCCTTTGACTGAATCCAAACTTCATAGAACAAAACCCCCTTAATAAAAGGATTTGTTCTGTAAAACCTGTACTCAGTCAAAAGGTCGCACTCGAGGACCACATGTGGCCTCAAGGTCACAGGTTCCCCACCTCGCTCTAAAGTAATGAAGTTGAGGCCCTGGTAAAATGATGATCACCCTCAACAAATATCAGCAAGTTTGGAAGTAGAATGGTTTTGAAGTGGAAAGATGATGGCTTTCATTTGAGGTAGATTGCATTTGAGACACAAGTGACATATCTAGGTGAGGCTGTCTCCAGACAGCTGATAATATGGGATTGAAATTCAGAAGACAGGTTAGGCCTGCATATATAGATTTGGGAATGAATTATTAATGGTGGAATATCAGGCATCAATAAAGGATATGTTTGGGGGGAAGGAATGACTTTACCTGAAATCATAATATATCATCAACTCCCTGTTTATTGTCAAAGCCTGCCCCCCCATAGGATCATAGTGACCTTTGAATTTTTTAAAATTTAATTTATATGTTTTTGTTATATTTTAAGTCCTTCCACACTAGAGAAGGCCACCATTTGACATGGATTTAAAATATATGCAACACCATACTGCACTATACCTCTGTTTATTAGTTCTTTCTCTGGAGGTGGATAACATCTTCCTTTGTAGGTCCTTTGTAGTTGATATGAGTATTTATAATACTTAGAATAATATGGTTGTTCACAATTATTCTTTGAACAATATTGCTGTTACTGTATACAATGTTCTCTTGGTTCTGCTCATTTCACTTTTCATTATTTCATGCAAATCTTTCCATGCCTTTTTAAAACCAACCAGCTCATCATTACTTATAGCACAGCAGTATTCTACCAGGGACCTTTGAATTTGTCTAGTCTAACACACTCTCATTTTACAAATTGGGAAACTGAGGCCTAGGGAGGTGACATGACTTGGCCAAAGTTACATGTGTTCAACTCTGAATATCAGTTAGATCCATTTTTATGCATTGTCTTTTATTTCCCATTCTTGAAGTTAGGGTCTCTTGGATGTGCCATTCAAATTGGCCCACCTTCAAATATAAATTAGGAAGTTCTTAGCCTAACTGAAAAAAAATTCAAGAGCAGAAAAAAGCCAATACTAAGACTAACACCGATGCTTCTCCCCAAGTGCATTCTGTATCTGTGTCCCCGTTTAACAGGGAAGTCCAAGTACAAAACTCCAAGTCCTTAGGGGGAGTGACCCTTTAATAGTGCCTGACACTCAGTCTTAATAATCAGGCATCCGTCATACAACTCTGCCTAGCCATTGGCTTTGTACTGAGTCTCTGAAGACCAGTCTGTCCACAGGCTGCCTTGTAAGGGCTCTGCTCCACACTCTGTGGTTGGGCTGAGGAGGCCGTGTCAGCTCTAGTACAGTAAGATTTTATCTTCAAATATGACAAGCAATTTGTTCAGGGAGCACTTCAGAGTGACAAGCTGGAGTGGTGTTGTAAGACATGGCACCTGTGTGGCATGTCCTTTCTTTGTGGACATTTGGGGCTCTTATTTCCTCCTGTCATTAGGAAGTCACAGGCATCTCAACTGCTTGCAGGCAAGATGCCCTCTAGTCAGCTGACTCACTGTTAATAATGCTCACCCCTGGATCTTTTCCTGTTGTCCCTTTTAAAGCGAATCACAGAAGACACATGTTTGAGGTCTGGGGGCTGTTACCGTGGGCCTGAGCGATGGAAAAGGATGCAAAGTGTATTTCTGACTTACAAAACGGCAATTTTTAGGGGCAACTAGCTGGCATAGTGGATAGAATGCTGGAGTTGGAATTAGGAAGCCTCCTCTTTGTGAGTTCAAATCCAGCCTCAGACATTTATTAGCTGTGTGACTTAACCCTTTTTGACTCAGTTCCTCATCTGTCAAATGATCTGGAGAAGAAAATGGCAAATCACTCCAGTATCTTTGCCAAGAAAATCCCAAATGAGGTCACAAAGAGTTGGACACAGCTGAGCAACAACAAATAAAAAGGAGGAAAGGGGACCCACTTTGGTGAAGAGGTTGGATTAACTGATCTCTAAAGTCCTTTCTATTTCTAAAGGGCTATGATTCTAGGAGATGATTTATGTAGACCCTGAAGGGCATTTGATAAAGAAGTACTGGCTAAGCACTTGCCAAGTACCCAACACAGAGCTAGTTGCTTTGGAAGATGCAAGAAATACTTCAGGCATGGTCCCTGGCCATGGGATGTTTACAATCTGAAGATACAACCATAAAACGTTTAACAACAACAACCAAAAAAAATCCCAACAAAAACAACAGGACAGTTCATTATCAGTAAATAAATTGTGTGATTCATACGATCATAGATCAGAGCAGGAAGGGACCTCAAAAATCACCTAGTCCAACCCTCTCATTTTTCATTTGAGGAAACTGAGACCCATAGAGAGTAGGTGTAGATAATATAAATATAATATATTACATATAGATAATATAAATATAATAATACATGTAATATAAAGGCAAAATATATTCTTTAAAATGTTTAAAATAGTAAACACAAAATAATTTTTGGGGAAAGGGAAAGGTCACTAACAATTGGGAAGGGAAGGGAGGAAATCAGGATAGGCCTCTTGTAGGAAGTGGCATCAGAGTTGAGCCTTGAAAGAAGCTAGGTTTTCAGTATCTCTGATAAAGGCCTCATTTCTAAAATACATAGAGAACTGAATCAAATTTATAAGAATACAAGTCATTCCCCAATTGGTAAATGGCCAAAGGATATGAATAGACAATTTTCCGATGAAGAAATTATAGCTATCTATAATCATATGAAAAAATGCTCTAAATCACTATTGATTAGAGAAATGCAAATCAAAACAACTCTTAGGTACAACATCATACCTATTAGATTGACTAACATGACAAAACAGGAAAATTATAAATGCTAGAGAAGATATGGGAAAATCGGAACATTAATGCATAGTTGGTGGAGTTGTGAACTGATCCAACCATTCTGGAGAGCAATTTGGAACTATGCCCAAAGGGCTATAAAAATGTGCATACCCTTTGACCCAGCAATACCTCTTTTAGGGTTGTATCCCAAAGGGATCATAAAAATGGGAAAAGGACCCACATGTACAAAAAAATATTTATAGCATTTTTTTTTGTGGTGGTGAAGATTAGAAATTGAAGGGATGCCCATCAATTGGGGAATGACTGAAAAAGTTGTGGTATATGAATGTAATGGAATACTATTGTGCTCTAAGAAATGATGAGCAGGTGGACTTCAGAAAAACCTGGAAAGGCTTAGTGAAGTGAGCAGAATCAGGAGAACATTATACACAGAAACAGTCACTTTGTGCAATGACTAACTTTGATAGACTTAGTTCTTCTCAGCAGTACAAAGATTAAAGACAACTCCAAAAGACTCATGATGGAAAATGCTATCCACATCCAGAGAAAGAACTATGGAGTCTGAATGCAGATAGAAGCATACTATTCTCTCTCTCTCTGTCTCTCTCTCTCTCTCTGTCTCTCTGTCTCTCTGTCTCTCTCTCTCTTTTTGTTTTGTTTTGTTTCTTTTTTCTTGTGGTTCCTGCCATTCCTCCTAATTCTTCTTTACAACATAACTAATGTGAAAATATGTTTAATAAGAATGTAGGGGCAGCTAGGTGGCAAAGTGGATAGAGCACCAACCCTGAAGTCAGGAGGACCTGAGTTCAAATCTGACCTCTGACCAAACACTTGACACTTACTAATTGTGTGACCCTGGGCAAGTCACTTAACCCCAATTGCCTAAAAATTTAAAATTAAAAAAAAAAGAATGTATATGTAGAGCCTATATCAGAATGCATGGTGTCTTGGTGAGGGGCGAGGGGAGGGGACAAAAGGAGTGGAGAGAAGGAAAGCAGGTGGAGAAAATTTAAAACTCAAAAGCTTATGGAAGTGAATGTTGAAAACTAAAAATAAATAAATAATTTTTTTTAAAAAGAAAGAAGCTAGGTTTCTATGAAGGAGAGTATGGACAGAGAAACATGTCTCTATGGGGAACAGTGAGAACAAACATATGGAGGCAGGAGAAGGGATATCATACAGTAACTAAAAATTTTAATGAACCTCTATCCTGTATCCTCTTCTCTTCCTCCTCTACTATCTTTTTTAGCAATCTCATTATCTCCCATGTGCCAATTATCATCTTTATGTGGATAATTCCCCAGTCTATATCTCCAGACTTATTATCTCTCCAGCTCCAGACCTACATCACTAACAGTCAATTGGATACCCTACTGAGGGTCCTATAGGCATCTCAAACTCAACAAATTCAAACCAGAACTCACTTATCTTTTCTCCAAAATCTACCCCTCTTTCTAACATGCCTATTTCTGGTGAGGGCAGTACCATCCTCCCAGTCTTCAAAATCATAATCATCTCCTCACTCTTACTCACCCTCTTATGTAATCAGTTGCTAATCTTTTTTATTCTACTTCCACCCCCTTTCTTGCATCTCTCCTCTCCTCTCCATATACCTAGCTACCTCCCTAGTGCAGACTGGTATCATCTCTTGCCTGGACTATTGCAATAGCCTCCTAATTGACCTTTCTGCTTCCAGTCCTTCCCTTCCAACCCATCCTCCACACGGCTACCAAAGTGATGTTCCAAAAGCACGGGATTGACTATCTCCTAGTTCTGTTCAAAATATTCCAATGGTTTTTGGTTGCCTCTAGGATAAAATGTGAACTCATTTGGCACTTTCAAGTCCTTCACAGTCTAGCTCTAGCCTACCTGCCCAAGCTTATTATTTGAATTTCCTCAACACATTCTACATCCCAGTCAGACTGACCTAGTCGCTGTTCCACACACAGAACGCTCCATCTCCCATCTCTGCATTTTTGCGAACACTCTTCCTCGTGCCTGAAGTACTCTACCTCCTCACCTCTTCTTCCTCTTAGATTCCTCAGCTCTTCTCAAAGCTTAGCTCAAGTACCACCTCCTACATGAAGTCTTCCCTGCTCCCTGTGAGGAGCTAGCACCCTCCTGAAATGACTTTGTATTTTCCTTCGATAGACAGTATTTTCTGCATTTACTTACATGTGTACATGTTGCTTTCCCTGATAGAATGTAAACTCCTTGAGGGCAGAGACTCTGTCTTTTTATCTCTGGTGCCTAGAATAGTACCTGACACATAGTAGGTATTTCATAAATATTTGTTGATTAACTAATTGAGGATAAGCCACACTTTTCCAAGACAGGAAGGATCAGTAGTGGTCTAAGTCTCTGGAAACTCTTTCTAGTGACCTAGTGTCTAGGGAATTTCTGTGACTGCCTTCGGGAGTCTGCATGTCTGGGAGTCTGGGAGACTGCCTTCTATGACTGTCTGTATGTCTGGGAGTACAGAAAGTAGAATTCATAGATAAGGATGAGTTATTTATTTACCTCTGAGCAGTTACATCCCAAGGGCAGCTAAGTGGTGCAGTGGATAGAGTGCCAGACCTGAAGTCAGGAAGACTCATCTTCTTGAGTTGAAATCTAGCCTCAGACACTTATTTGTTATGTGACTCTGGACAAGTCACTTAACCCGGTTTAGCTCAATTTTCTCACCAGTAAAATGAACTGGAGAAGGAAATGGCAAACCACTACAGTATCTTTGCCAAGAATCATTCCCCCCTCCCCCACGTGGAGTCACAAAGAGTTGGATGCAACGGAAATGATTCAACAACAATAACAACAGTTTCATTGTTTCTGCTTTTAGAGTCCTTGCCATCATCTTCTGCCTACCTATTCTCAGCTTCTTGGGCATAGGTAACTTAGAATTTTTAATTCATTGATTCATTCATTCAACATGTATTTCCAAAGTATATGTTCTCTGTGTATTTGTGTTTGTGTGTGTGTGTGTGTGTGTGTGTGTGTGTACAAAGGACTTTATTGGATTCAGGGAAGATACTAATTTTAACTAAAGTACTGTTCCTGACTTCATGGAGCTTACATTGTGGTACAGGATAAGGCTCAAACACAGATAATCATATTACATGAATGGAAACAGCTGAGGCAAAGTCTCTGAAGGGGAAAGCCAGCATCCAGATATTGGATCCCACAGCTCTTTGTCTTTTTAAAATTTATATTATACCAATTAAAACTACCAAAGAATTATTTTATAAAGCTAGAAAAATAGTAACAAAATTCAACTAGAAGAACAAAAGGTAGAAAATATCAAGGGAATCAATGAAAAAAGTGTTAAGGAAAAAAATGCTAGTAGCCTAGCAGCTCCAGATTTCAAACTCTATTACAAAGTGGTAGTCATCAAAACAATCTAGTACCGGCTAAGAAATAGAATGGTGGATCAGTGAACTAGATTGGATAAACAGTAGTAAATGACCATAATAATCTAGTGTTTGATAAACCCAAAGATCCAAGCTTTTGGGATAAGAACTCAACCTTTGACAAAAACCATTGGGAAAACTGGAAAACAGTTTGACAGAAACTAGTCATAGACCAACATCTCACACTGTATACCAAGATAAGGTCTAAATGTATAAATGCTTCAGACATAAAGTGTGATATCAGAAGCAAATTAGTGGGGCATGGAAAAATATCCCTGTCAGATCTATGGATAAGGGAAGAGTTTATGACCAGACAAGAGATAGAGAGGATTACAGGAAGCAAAACAGATAATTTACATGAAATTTAAAAGCTTTTGTACAAACAAAACTAATGCAGCCAAAATTAGAAGGAAAACAGGAAACTGGGGGGGGGGGTGGTGTGCAAGTTTTCAGTGCTTTCAAGGTGGTGTAATCCTAGAAGAGGTGTGGTTACTGCTGTCCTGGTCAGTTCTCTGGTCTTTAGTCTCTTTACTCTCTAGTCCCCTGCAGCCACAAGCACTAGGGCTCCTCTTTGCCTTGGAACTGTGGCCACGGTCGCCTGCTCCCTTGTGACTGACCACCAGAGCTCCTCTCCACCTTTGGACTGCATATGGGCAATAGAATTGTCAGTCACCACCAGCTGAGTGCCAGCTAAAGGTCCCCTATCATCTCTCTCTCTTTTTTTTTCTTTTTTCTTTTTGATGAGGCAATTGGGATTAAGTGACTTGCCCAGGATCACACAGCTAGTAAGTGTCAGGTGTCTGAGGCTGGATTTGAAATCAATCCTCCTGACTTCAAGGCCAGAACTCTATCCATTGTGCCACCTAGCTGCCCCAACCCTATCATCTTTCTGACCAGTTGCCTGACCCCCTTACCATAACTGGGCTGAGAGCTCCTGAAGCTGCTGCTGCTGCTGTTACTGCCACAGTGTATGTGGAGTTCTCCAGACAGGCTCCACCCCAGGGTCATAGACTTTCTCTGCTGACCTCTAAAGTTTTCTTATGAAGGAAAAAATGTCTCACCCTGACCTTCTGTTGGCTCTGCCACTCCAGAATTTGATCTGAGATGTTATTTTGAAGTTGTTTGGAGGAAAATGTTGAGAAAGTCCAGCTATATGATTGCCCTAATCCACCATCTGGACTCTGCCCTGGTCTTTGGAAGTCTGAATTAAAACAGAATTTTTCCAGGAGGAAGGTGCAACAGAGGTTGATTAGGAAGTTGCTTGAAATAGAGATTGAAAAAGCAATGAATTCTTCCCCTAATGAGATGAACTTAACTCTTTCCCCACTCTGAAGCCACATTCCCAGGAGGGACCAGATAATTGATAGGTGAGAGATAAAGTATACCTGGCTCCTTCTAATTTATTAGGACTTCCAGAGACTGAATCAGCTTTTCAGCCCTGCAGGAGGCGCTTTTGAATCTTTCCCATTTTTTAAGGACATGCAAAGGTTAACGCTATGTCCCCAAAACTCTTAAGTAGGAAACACATCTCCCAGGATGGGGAACTGAAAAGTCTCTTGACATATGGGGAAAGAGAGGCCCCTACAGCATTAAGGACTGAATTTTATAATCTGGCTTTACATGCTGGCAGCTAAGGCTAGGGATGGCATTGTTGCAATGATTGATCATTTCTAAAGGACACTTTGTTTGCAGACAGCTTTAGAGTTGCTTAAGCAGTGTTTGCACTTGGTCAATAACTCAGATAACTTACATGTGGGCCCCTGAAATTACTTAATTGACCATTGTTGCCCCATGTTTAAGTTTAGTGAACTATTCATTATTAACAAGTGTAAGTAATGACTAAATTATAACACTGAATCAAGTTAGACCAACCGGAAGCTTCAGGACAGGGCAAGGAAGAGTATCAAAAGACTCCCAAACTGACCAGCAATCTTTTTGACTTTATGAAGACTGTCTTTAGTCCACTGAGTTGGTCAGTGCTCTCATCGTCCTTCTTACAGACCAAGAAATCGACTGGTTCTGGTATCCCTAACCCACAATGGCTCTGTGGTTTAAGGTATGAGAAATCTAGCTTGGGGCACAGGTTGAGGGCTAGGCAAGAGATTCGATTCTAACGGGTGTTAAACAGTGAACCCATTGTGATAAAGTAGGAAAAGGATGATTAGCAGGGAGGAAGTCTAGGGTTGGGACTCCACCATGAGCTATCTTTGTGGCCCAGTGCATATCACTTAGTATCCCTGGAACTCGGGATACCCTTTTGTAAAACAAGAAGGTTGAGCTAAATGGCCCCTTATGGATCTTAAAGTCTATGATTCTCTCATGAAGGGGCCTCCTCTGGGTGGCATGGGTGAATCATGCTCCTATCTGTAATCAGGGAGATAGATATAATGAGGTCTCATGGCCCCTTTTTGCCCCATGGTACTATGAATGGATCATAGGATTCTATGATCATGCTTTAGAGCATGTAGGGCCATTAGAGGTCATTTCGTCCAATCCTCTCATTTTACAGATCAGGAAACTGAGGACCAGAAAGGTCATTTGGACCTTTGGACAAGTGCCTTGTTCATGGTCACAAGGGAAGTTACTGGTGAAGCTGGGACTCCATTCTGGCTCCCTTATCCCCCAGATATGCTCTTTCCACTTAGGCCCGCTGTTTTTCCTATTTTTTTAATAACTAAATAGTCACATGAATGGTAGGTAATGCAGCCAATATTTCAAACCTTGATTTTCTGACTTCAGAGTCATTCTTGTTTCCATTCACTTCCACATGGCGCTCGTGCCTACTTGCCTCTAGGATAAAATACAAACTTATCTCTTTGGCATTGAAGGAAGGCCCTTCATGATCTGATTTTCCAAGCTTATTTCCAAGCCCACTATTTCCATTTTTGCATTCTGTAATCAGACCAAACTGACCTGCTTGTTCACAAAATTTCATAGCCCATCTTTGTGCTTTTGCATTGGCTGTCTCCCATTCCTCCTAACCTGAATCTCTTAAAATCCCTAATAGAGAAGGAAGTAAAATATCCCAGAGACCTTAGGGCATTTTCATTCCTTCCTGAAGAAAAATAGATGATCAGTCAAGCCCTACTTTTCCAACTTCCTCATTTTTATTGATGCCCCAAACGTGAGAGAGAACTTGGGATATTTCCTCCTTACTCCTCATTTTCCCCCAGAGGCTCATTGTCTCCAGATCCCAGTTCTCCATCTCCCTTTTCAGGGATTTCAGAATGGTTCCTGTATTGAACAATAGCCTGACCATCTGTAATATGTTAACTCCATAATGGAAGGTAGCTCCAAGGGCTTTTAAAAAACAAGGGGAGAGATTTTATTGTAACTAATCGTGATGGATGGTGAGTATGGTCACACGGAGGGACATAAATCTTTGTGCCAGGCCTGGAACTAAAAAGCTAACCAACTCAATAGTTGGAAAAGTCTATTGCTCAAGCAGGGGCAGTTCACATGGGAATGGTTCTGAGACCTCGTCAGTGTTGTGAGGTCAGGTATCCTCTCCTCCCTCCGTTCTAGCCATAACAACCCCAGTGGCTGCTCACTGGTGAGTGCTGGTCTGCTGGGCTAGTGAACGCATGCTGTGCTACATGTCACTCCACTCTCTTTCTACTCACAGTCATGGTCTGGGAGCTGGCTCAGGTAGGGTAAGAGAGAAGCCAGGGAAGATCTGAGCCAGGGCCCATTTAATTAAAGAGAAGATTAAGTCAAAGTTCAGGGTAAATGAGTAAGAGAAAAGTTCGTGTATAATAGTGGCTTCAATTAATTATTTTCATTTTTTTAAACCCACTCCAGCTCACATGTACTTGGCTGAAGATGTTCATTTATGTATATTATTTATTAACTAGGTAAAGGATGCATGGTGCCTGACGTAGTGGAAAGAACACTGGACTTGACCTCAGAAGGTGCTGGTTATACTGTCCTGGCTTTACTGTGGGTTCCCTGTCTGACTTTGGTCATACCCATTCCCTTTCAGGGATCTAAGCTTCCAACTCATTCCAAGTCAATAAGCATGTATTAAGTACTACTGTGTGCTAGGTGACACACCAGGAACTGGGAGTACATAGATAAACAAAAACAGTCCCTGGCCTCAAGGAGCTTATACTCTATGGCCAGATACAACATGTACATAAATAAATAAATACAAAACATAGGTACACAGTGCTACAAAGCAGTTTCAAGAGGAGGAGAGTGCTAATAACTAGGGAACTGGGAAAGGTCTTGTGATAGAGGTAGCACCAGAGATCTACTTTGAAGGAAGGACTGAAATATGAGTCAGACTGGAAAGAGAGAGCAGGCCATGCGGGACTACCAGCTCAAAGGCTGATGGGAACTGGAATGTCGCGTACAGGGGAATAGTTAGCAGGCCCATATGACTAGAGCAGAGAATTTGTAAGAGGGAGTAATACGAAAGATTGAAAAGGTAAGTGGGAGCCAGATTGTGAAAGACTTTAAACACCAGACTGAGAAGTTTGTGGTTCATCTATTAGTGTCCATTGAAGACATTTTGAATAGGGGAGTGACAAAGTCAGATCTGCATTTTAGGAATATCATTTTGGCAGCTTAGTGGAGGATGGATTGGAGAGAGGAGAGACTAGAGGAAGAAAGAATGATTGGAGAACACTTTCTACATCTTTGAACTAAGAAGACTGAACTACATGATCCCTAAGACCAGGTATCTAGTTCAACCCTAAAATTGCTAGGTGACTTTGGAAAAGTCATTTGAGTCCTCAGAGTTTCTATTTCCTTACCTATAGATAAGAATAATAATATTTGTCTTGACTGCTTCAGAGTCACATGACAAAGAACATTATATAATCTATGAAGTACTAAAAAGATGTGCAGCAGTACCTTTAATTAGGTTTAGAAAATTGGCAAATCAAAAAATACCATAGATGTGATGTTCCTAGACAAATTAAGAGTTTAATAAACTATTGAGCACGATGAGAATGTTGGCCCTGATTACCAACCCACTCTTGGCATTAATTGCCAAGAGCCACATGGTGCTTCCTTGCCCTTGGCTTCCCCAAGCTTGGAACTTTGGAAACCAAGGGTATACTAAGGAATTCATGTAGGGACTGCACTAAATTCAATGCTATGAAAGGAAAAAGTGAGTTCACTTAGATGATGACACTTTTGAGGCTTTCCTGCAGTGCTGTACACTCTACATTATTTTATGCAATGAATGAAAATATGCTTAGGGGCGCAGTAAGTGTTTTTGGTAGTATAGTAATAACATTCAGCAGAGGACAACTGGGCAGGTGCTTTTCTTGGAAGGAAACAGGGGAATTGGGGAAGAGAGCAGTAGATGACTCAATCACCGGAAAGTCTTCCCAGGGAATTTCTTTGGTCTTTTTGAGCCTTCACTTCATCCCTGAAACACACTTGATACAACTTCTGAGCACAATTAAATGAATATTTGCTGTTCAACTCTGTATGAGGCAAGCAGAAAAGGCCCACAAAGACTTTGCCTTCATTTCAATTAAACAAACATTTATTAAAATGATGTATCCCAATGAAACAGAGTCAACAATAACTTGCCACTTCTAGCTTCAACAGTTAAAGGTTAGATGAGGGAAGGAGACAGAATTGTAAAGAAGAATATGTGGAATGTTTCCGGATTGTGAAGAAAGCTAGTGATTGAATTGGAGGAGAAGAGGGAGAAGGGGAGAGAAGCTGACAAAATAGAGGAAAAGAAGTTGGAGAGGGTTGTCAAGATAAGCAAGGTAAGCCAACCAGGTGTGCTGGCCACAACAGCAAGAACAAGAAAGCCCTGAAGATTTTCTTTCCAGAAAGTATGAGGAGTAGAGAGAATTTTGCAGTGACCAAAATAATGTGCATCATGTTTGGCCAAAACTTTGTCATTTATGCTCAAAGCCCTAAAAGAGGTTCAAAAAATATCTCTCTACTCTCCAAATTGTCAGGGAAAATAAAGTGTTCTTTTTGTAATGGGGGCAAACAGGTGAGCCCTCTTTCTATCCTGTTCTTTGAGACCCTGGGCTATTTCTGGTGGGTTCAGTACAGACTTGGCACTTTGGTAGGGTGCAAAAAATCCTGAGTAGTCCTCTCCCCCCATGACAGGATGGGGCTGGGGGTGAGGGGAATGTTATTCACTCAAAAGAAGAGATAGCCCCTCTCTCTGTCTCTGTCTGTCTCTGTCTCTGTCTGTCTCCCTCTCTGTCTCTCTCTGTCTCTCTCTCCTGGAATTGTGGCTTAGAACTGCTCACACACAGCTGCTAAAACAGGGGTTCATCCAGGTGATCCCAGCCTGAGTTGGGACCATAAGGTCCTTGACTGCCTCTTCTGCTCTCTGTTTCCTTCCCCTGAGGAGAGGTGACCAAATAACCATCATGAGAGATGGCATTTAGGGAAGCATCCACCTCGGGAGTTAGGGAGTTCTAGATGCCCTCAGTCAGTGCCAGATGTGCTACAGGAGGTATCCACTCCCGCTATTGCAGCACCTCTTGGAGAAGATTACCATTAATAGGAGGATTAGCACAACCCTTGACCTGGCTTACCAGAAGATGTAGATTTCAGTGATTTGAACAGTATGGAGGCAGGGTATTGTGCTTTGATGCTTTAGATATCAAGCTCCAGGGAAGGTAGAACATAATTTGTGTTATTGTTTCGTGTTTGTCTTTGTCAATGAGTGCACTTGATTCTTTTGTGTTTCAAGCATTTCTTTTGTATAGAGAAAACAAATAGCTACCCTATAACTAATCTACATTGTGCAATGACTACCTTCTTACTCTCCTTTTTAACAGACCCTAAGCATGAGTCAATCCTAAGCTAAAAGAATGTAAAGACCCAGACAGCTCTCTCCCCAAAGTTATAAGTTATCTCTTAATTGCCAGATCTAATGGCCTTTTGTCAACTCTCAGCCTTCTTGAACTCTCCATAGCCTTTGTCCCTATGTATCACTTTTTTCCTCCTGGGTGTGCTCTCATCTGTGGGTTTTCCTGACACTACTCTCTCCTGGTTCTCTTACCTGGCTGCCTGCTCCTTCTCTGTCTCCCTCGCTGGATCTTGACCCTTGTCATGCCCACTAACCTTCTATGTCCCTCAAGGTTTTGTCCTAGGCCCTCTTCTCTTTCCTTTTATATATGATCTCACTTGGTGATGTCATCAGATTCTGGATGAATTGTTACCCAGTGCAGAGGATTCCCAGATCCATATATCCAGCCCTATCTTTCTCTTGAACTCCAGTCTCACGTTATCAAGTGCCTTTTGTATATCTCAAGCTAGATGTCTCATAGGCATCTCAAACTCAATATGTCTAAAACATGTTGTCTTTCCCCCAAAGTCATTTCCCCTCTTCCCAACTTCCTTATTGTCATTGAAGACACCACAAGATTTCCAATTACCCAGGCTCACAATCTTGATGCCATATCCAAGTCCTCATTCTTCCTTATTCCACATGTCCAACTAGTTGCCAAATGCTGTCATTTCTAGCTTGACATCACTGGAGTAGTTATCTTCTCTCCCCTCATGTAACTACCCCTCACATAGCTTAGGTCCCCATCACTTCTTACCTGGACCTTTCTAATTATTTTCCAATTGATCTGTCTGCTTCAAATTTCTCCCCACTCCAATCCATCCTTCACTCAAATGACAAAATGATTTTCCTAAATTATAGGTTTGACCATGACATCCTTCCCCAACTCAATAAGTTTCAATGGTTCCCTATTATTTCCAGGTCAAATACAAAATCTTTTATTTGATATTAAAAGCTCTTCATAATCTCAATCAATCAAACAATAAACATTTATTAAGTGCCTACTATGTGCCAGACATTGTGCTAAATGCTAGGAATACAAAAAGAAGCAAAAGAAAATTCCTGCCTTCAAGGAGCTCACAATCTAAAGAGGGAGACAACACAAACAAATACATTCATATGTGTGTATATATATATATGTATGTATAGATAGATACACATACATACATACATACATACATACAAAGCAAGTTATACAGGATAAATTTGTTGTTGTTCAGTCATTTTCAAGTTTTCATGACTCCATTTGGGATTTTCTTGGCAAAGGTATTAGAATGATTTGCCATTTCCTTCTCCAGCTCATTTTACAGATGAGAAACTAAAGCAAAGTAAGTGACTTGCCCAAGGTCACACAGCTAGTAAATGTCTGAGGCCACATTTGAACTCAGGAAGAGTAGTCTTGACGACTTCAAGCCCAGCACTCTATCTACTTTGCCATGTAGGTGCTCCACAGGATAAATGGGAAATAATCAAAAGAGAGAAAACCACTGGAATTAAAAGGGGTTTTAGTTGGGACTCAAAGGAAGCCAGGGAGGTTAAAGCAGAGGAGGAAGAGCATTCCAGGCATGGGGGACAACCAAAGAAAATGCTGGGTGCCAAGAAATGGAGTGTCTTGTACTTGTGCATGGAATAATCAAGAGGCCAGTGTCACTGGGTAGAAGAATACATTTTGGGAAGTGAGGTGTAAGAAGACTGGAAAGGTAGGAGGGTACTGTAATCTAATATAGATTGCACATGTACAATCATATTGTACATAAGAACAAGATCTTTCCAAAGGTTGAATGATCTGTGGGGTAAAGTGAGGAGAGGAGGGATAGTGGATTCCTTTCCTTTATTGGAGGACTTTTAAGAAAAATCAGGTGATCATTTTTTTTTTAGTGTTATTACACAAGAGCTTTGAATACCATTTTGTATTTGTTTCTGGAGGCAATAGGAAGCCAGTAGATTTATTTTTTTTTTCATTTTTTTTAGGCAATTGGGGTTAAGTGACTTGCCCAGGGTCACATAGCCAATAAGTATCAAGTGTTTGGTCTGAGGCTGGATTTGAACTCAGGTCGTCCTGACTTCAGGGCCAGTACTTTATCCACTGCACCACCTACCTGCCCCGCCACTAGGTTTATTAAATGGAGTAGTGACACGATCGGACCAGTGCTTTAGGAAAATCACTTTAGTGGCTGAATGAAGAATGGATTAGAGTGAGGCAAGACTTGAGGCAGGCAGACTCCCCAGCAGGCTATTGCAATAGTCCCGGTATGAGGTCTAAGGGCCTGTACCAGAGTGTTGGCAAAAAATGAGAAGCGAAGCGGACATATTCAGGAAATGTTCCCAAGTGAAATCGACAGGTCTTAGTGACAGCTTGGATATGTGGAGATAGTAAGGAATCCAGGATGACTCCCAGGTTTGTGAGCCTGAGGGACTGGGAAGATGGTGTTGCCCTCTATAGTAATAGGGAAGGTAGCAAGAGGGCAGGATTTAGAGGAATAGATAATGAATTTAATTTTGAACATATTGAGTTAAGATACCTACTGGACATCCAATTCAAGATGTCTGAAAGGCAGTAGGAAATGTGAGATTGGAGATCAGCAGAGAGAATGGGGCAGGAAAAGAAGATCTGAGAATCATCAGCATAGAGATGGTAATTAAATTCACCAAGTGAAGTAGTTTAGAGGGAGAAGAGAAGAGGGCCCAGGACAGAATCTGGCCTCTTCCTCCCTTTCCTACCTTACTCCCCTCCACACATTCTGTGATGCAGTTATACTACCCTACTTGCTGTTCCTCAAACATGACACTCCGTTTCCCATCTCCAGGGTTTTTCATGGGCTCTCCTTTATGCCTGGAATGTTCTCCTTCCTCATCTCTATGTCTTCATTTCCCTGGCTTCCTTCAAGACTTGGCTTAAATCTCACCTTCTGTTGGAGACCTTTCCTGTACAATGTACTTATACTACTATCCAAGCAGCACAACCCATTTCTCATTCCTTCTGGATAACAGAATGCTACCTCTATAGCAAAGCAGGGAAGGTTATTATTTGCAAAGAAAAAAATTATAGTGTTCAGAACTACTGTTATTTTTTCTTAATAAGAATGCATAGACACTGTGATAAGCAAAAAAAAAAAAAGTTCAAATGATGTGCTAGGCATTTATCAAATACAAAACACTAGCTAAATCCCAGTATAAAACAAGGTAATATTCTTAATATTTGTGCAATGATTTTGTAATTAAATTGCTGCTAAAGTAATATTTATTTTTTGCTTTCAAATCAGCTGAATATCAATCTACAATCAATAAAATGTAGCCCGTAGGCAACTCCAACTTCAAATTTGCTTCACAAATCTGCTGCTGGTAATTTATACACAGTCAATAAGACATGTTTCAAAAGCTACTTTTTTCCTCCCAACAGGCAACCCTGCTCTAATTTACAATTGGATAAGAACTGGTAAACTATACACACCTGAGTTAAATGTAATTTGTAATATGTTTGCTTGGGTTTTTTTTTTCAAAGTAGCAATGGAAGATTTGATTTCATCTCCTCTGTATGCAAGGAATCTGTGATGATTTCAGGGGTTTGGATAGGGGCGATAACAAGAAAACACAAATTGCTTTTGTTTTCCTTTCAGGCATAATTTTTGGTTGTTGTTATTTTGGGGGAAAAAAACCTTCAGGGAAAATGAGCCTGACTTTAATTGCTGTCACTGTTGTATGTTTGTAGGGTCCATGGGTAATAAGCGGAAAAGGCATTTTTATTATCAGGATTTTTTTTTTTTGAAGTAAAGGAGTACTTTATCCCAAGACAGATCCCTCTTTTGTAATTTGGAGGAGGCAAAAACCAAGCAATAACTGTCAAGTTTTGCCTGGATAGAAGACTTACAAATTAATCCCAGTGCTTGGAATCTCCACAAAGGTTGAAATCTATAATTAGTGCTAGAAACTGTAATTAACTTATTAGAAGCCCTCGTGCAGTTGAGGTGTGCCCAGAGCAGCAGGCACATGCCCCATCATTAGAAGTGTTCTCTAGGAAGGGGGTCTCTCAGCGCTCTCCCCTCAATTTCATTCTATCAGCTGCCAATTTGATTGGCTAAGTAGTTTGGGGCTGCGCAACCCTCTCTTTTTCTTTTGGATTGATGTGTTTATTACTTTTTGTGACAGAGGCTCCCAAGGCAGATGTTCAATAAAGAAAAAAGCAGCTATAGACTGGAGTAAAGAGAGAGGCAGCAGAGATAGCAGGAAATTGGGAAAGTTATCATAAGCACTAAGTTGTTATGGGAGATTTTGCTCCCAGCATTTGTAGCAGTTGTGTTATATACTCTTCCACCACCAGTAATTTAGCGGAGAATTATTGAAAGCTGAGTTTCTTGATTTTAAATTACACCTGCACCAGCTGCATCATGGAGGTTGTTCAGAAAAGAGGGTGATCTGAAGCTTTGAAAAATGTGAGTCGTTCCTGTCTTATTTTCAGAACTAGAAGTGACTTCATGGTGTAGTGAATGGGGCATTGGACTTGGTACAGAGACCAGGGCTTGAAGTCTAACTCAGACACGTGACCGTGGGCAAGTGTCTTAACCTGGGCAAGTGTGCCTCATTTTCTTCATCTGTAAAAAAAAAAAAAATTGTAGGGTTGGACTAAATGACCTCTAAGTTCTTTTCCAATTCTAAATGTATGATTCTATGATAAGAATATGACTTGGTTTCACCCTTATAAGACTGTACTAATTTGTTGTTCAATCGTGTCCAACTCTTTGTGACCTCATTTGGGATTTTCTTGGCAAAGATACTGGAGTGTGTTTGCCATTTCCTTCTCCAGCTCATTTTACAGATGAGGGGAACTGAGGCAACGGTGTTAAGTGACTTGCACAGCTTAAGCGGTTGCACAGCTAGTAAGTGTCTGAAGCCAGATTTGAACTCAGGAAGATGAGTCTTCCTGACTCCAGGCCTGGTACTCTATTCACTGTGCCACCTAGCTGCCTTTATGCTAGTTTAAAGAGACATATCAGGAAGAGGGTGGAGCTTACCCTTGAGCATCTTGTGGAGTAGGCAAAATTTGTCTTCAGAACTCTTCCTTTGGGCTGCCTTCCTCCTCCTTGTCCCTTTTTGTGCATCCAACAGGTTCTTCCCATTAACCTCATAGAGTCCAGATCTCTCCACATGGCCTTCTCTGGCAAGATGTCATTCTCTGAACCCTTCCTACCTGTGCCCTAACTCTCATCCAAACTTACTGATCTCATGATCCATTCCAATAATAATGACAATAAACAAGCATTTATTAAGAAGGTCACACAGCTAGTAAGTGTCAAGTGTCTGAGGCTGAATTTGAACTCAGATCCTCCTGACTCCAGGGCTGGTGCTCTATCCACTGTGCTACCTAGCTGCCTTGAGAGCCATTTGTTAAGCATGACACTGTCCTAAGTGCTGGGGATATATCTATCTATCTATCTATCTATCTATCTATCTATCTATCTATATATATATATATGAACAGACAAACAAATAAATAATGTAAATGTATAATAAATATATTTATATATAATATATAATAAATAAATAAAACCTTGCCCCCAAGGAGCTTATATTCTAATTGGATAAGAGAACATATACAGGTAGTAATGATGTGGCAGGAGTATTTTGGCAGTGTTGATTTGATTACTATTCTCAGGGCTGGAGGAAGAAAGCAGGAAAATGGGGGATAAAAAGAGTTATGTGCTCAGTGACATGGAATGAAGATGGTTGGGAAGTTACTTGGTGGAAGTGAGTCCAAGCTACATATAGTGAGTGCTTACCTGTCTGACGCCTTGAGTCCCAGGTGGTGTTATGAGAGTTGTTGGGCTGGTTTTTTGTTTGCCTGTCTTTATGTTCTTTGCTTTTTTGGTATAAGTGAAATATAAGACATAATGGTCTCTGCCATCAAGATCTGAATCTTATTGGGGAAGTATAAGTAAAAGGGTAATTATGGCAAGGTGATTGGGGGTTTGCCTTAGGATGGCAGACTTTAGAGGGCACTTCAGTACTAGTGTAGAAACAATAGATCTTAGCATCTACTCAGCAAGAATAATTAGGTATATAAGGGTGAGAGTTTACCCCAGTTAGATGCAGAAGGTCCAGACTTCTATGACCCAATCAATCAAAGGTATAAATTAGGTGAAAAAGGGGTCTTTAATCAATTTGCAGGAAGGGAGGTGCTTTGATCATTGGATAAAAGCAGATGATATTTTGTGATTGGCTGAAGAGAATCAGTCATGACCTGAAGTGCCTTTATATAACTTAGCAAGCCCTTTAGAAAACTAGACATCCAACGGTGAAGCATTCAAGCTTTAGGAACTTCTAGGATCAGGAGCTCATTGAAGAGGCAGCTCGTTGTACCTATAACAGAGAATATCAAGCTGAGAGAAGAAATGAGCCCAGAGGGAGTGACATACTTACTTCTCTGTTCCTCCTCCACTCCCATTGACCAGGTAATGATATTGTGAGTTTCAGAATGTCAAAAGATTTGGAGTTCCCATTGATGTTAGTAACAGTATGCACATGAGCTAGGAACAGTGTCCTCCAATAGCAGTGACCGATAGAAATGACTGCATCAGGGACTGAGAGACATACCAGGGACAGACAACTTCGGGACTTTAAAAGAGTACCAACCTTCAGAGCCCAGCAGAAAGCTACATCTAGGGGAACTTCATAAAGGGAGTAAAGGATTTCTAGTAACCAGCCCTTTCCCCCTTTCCCAACTCTCTATCTATTTGTGGGAGAGTGTGTCCCAGACTTCTGGGTGGTTATTTCCTGTAACAATTTTTCTTACTATACCATCTCAATAATACATTTCCTAAAAACTAACTCTGGTTGACAGTCAAAAGAAAGCACACTACATGGGGCTCATGAGTGACAGCACAAGAAAACCCAACCCTTAGGGGTTACTCCTAGAACCCAGAAGGGAGAAATTGTGGTACCCACTGGGAATCCAACTTACCAGTGTGAATAGGGGTTGGGAGGTTGAGCCTAGAGAGGTTGCTAGAGGTAAAAGAAGAAACTACTAGATAACAGGCTAGGCTGACCGTCTCTCTTGCTCCTCTGTCCCATACCACTGATTTGAATAGTCTTCTTAATCACTTGGCTCCAGGTGTGGTTTGTGGTACTTGCTGGAGGCCCAAAAATAAACCCAGTAATGGCTGTGTTGCATACACATATGTAAAGAAACAACAACAAAAAAAAATCAAATCAAGATAAAATCAAGGGCCAAAATGTGTGCTACAGCTAGAAAGTGCTAAGGAAGATCAAGAAGGAGGAAAGATCAGTGTGGGCCCCAATGGATTTGTGTGAGTTTGGGCTCACACCCTCACCTCTCGTGATAATGGCCACTCATGGGAAAGGTAGCCTGGTGTTAGGGTATAGCCTTTAGCTTCGGGTCAGAAGATTTTTGTTTTGATTTCTTGTGTGATACTAACTAGCTCATTCAGGTACAAACAACTTTTTTCCCTTGTAAGGAAAAGGGGAATATATTTTAACTTCCAGTGGTTCAACCCTAAAATTTAGGTCTTTACTATTTAGCCATCAAACCTTTCCAGACTCCATATTTGTTGTCCTAGAACTTTAAGACATTCGTATTTGCTTCTGGTGTTCTAAGAAGTAATATGATGCCATGTGGGTACTGGCAAAAAAAGAGGGGATTGTTACCATTTTTAAACTATATTAAAAAGATTAGACTCCATCAAATGACCCTCTGAGATGCTTGGGGGTGGAATGGATGTTTGGGGGAACCTAGAAAGCTATGTTAAACAGCCCTAGAAATAACAATTTTTTTAAAGCAACTACCCCTGAATGTCTGCATTGTATAAATCTAATAAGACAGAGTGAAAAATATTGGATTTATTTTTACAAGTTAGCTGTGACCTTCCTGACCTTCTGAATGCATTCACTTCATGCAGTACCTCTTAAGGGCATTAGGGTTATAGCTAACTCATAAAAATAAATCCAATATTTTCCCTTTAGCTATGTCAGAGCCAATGTAGGAATTCAGATGCTAGTACAAGGGAGGCCGGCTTTCATTGTCTTTGACCTCCCATTATAAGAGGTACTGAAGGCTCAGGCCTAGTGGGGCCTGACATGATAGCAGCTTCTGCAATAGCCATTGCAAAGGAGAAAGAGAAACAAGGGCACCAGAGCCAAGTTCAGGGTCATAAGGGAAGGGTAGGGATAACAGGACCCAGTTGGAGAGAAGAAATGAAAGTATTGACTTGAATGAAAGGATGGCCTGGGCTTGTTGTTGGAAAAGTTAAAAAGTTAAACAAAAGTATCCAGTAATTCAGAGAAAGAACAATATCTCCTCTAAGAAAAGGGCTTCATCCAATTAAAAAGTTTTTGCACAAGCAGAATTAATGCAACAAGGATAAGAAGAGAAATAATCAACTGGAGGAAAAATCTTTTAACAGATAACTCTGTTAGGGATCTGATACCAAAGATATATAGGCAACTAGCAAAAATATATAAGAACAAAATACCATTTCCCAATAGCTAAGTGGTCAAAAGATATGAACAAACAACTCCCAAAAGAATTACAAACTATTAACAATCCTATGAAAGATTGCTCCAAAACACCAATAAGAGAAATTCAAATCAAAACAACACTCATGTATCATCTCACACCCAGCAAATTAACAAAGATGAAAAGGGTTTGTGGTAGTCAATGTTAGAGAGTCTTTGCAAAGATAGAAACATTAATGTACTCTTCTACTTTTTTTTTGGACAAGGCGATTGGGTTTAAGTGGCTTGCCCAGAGACACACAGCTAGGAAATATTATGTGTCTGAGGCCAGACTTGAACTCAGGTCCTCCTGACTCCAGGGCCAATGCTCTATCTACTGCAACACCTAGCTACCCCTAATGTACTATTCTAAGAGCTATACCTTGGCCCAAACATTCTGCAAAGTAATTTTAAATTATGCTCGAAAAGTGACTAAAATACCTATACATTTTAACCCAAATTTCAGCACATAGCCTGGGGAAATCAATGATAAAAAGAAAGGCTTCATATACACCAAACATTTAGAGCAACACTTTTTGTAGTAGCCTAGAAATGGAAAAAAAGTGTTGTTGTTCAGTCATGTCTGACTCTTTGTGACCCCATTTGGGGTTTTCTTGGCAAAAAATATTGGAGTGGTTTGCCATTTCCTTCTCCATAACAACAACAAAAAGAACTGGAAAAAAATAGATGAACATCAATTGGGGAATGGTTTAAAAAATTCTGATGCATGAATATGAACTATTTACTGAGTTTTAAGAAAAGATGAATGCAAAGAATACAGGGAGACATGGAAATCCTTATATGAGCCAATGTGGTGCACACATCTGTAATTCCTGAGGCTGGTGGATCTCTTGTGCTCAGGAGTTCTGAGCTTCAGTGAGCTAGGCTGGTCAGGTGTCCAAGCTAAGTCTGATCTCAACGTGGTGAGCCCTGAGAATCAGGGGTTTCCCAGGTAGCCAAAAGGAGGGGCAAACTGGCCCAAGTCAGGAAGTGGAACGAATCAAATCTTCTGAGTAAATAATAGAATCAGGCCATGAGTGGTCCAAGCACTTCTAGCCTGGGCAATATAGGAAAAACCCAGGCTTTAAAAACAATTAAAATCAAATAAAAAAAATTTTTTTTAAAGAAAGTCTTATACAAACTGATGCATAGTGAAATAAGTGGAACCAGGAAATCAATATGTACAATTACTGCAAGAAAATAAATGGAAAAAGAACAAAAAAGAAACAAAACTGAATGTTGTGTATTTGTAATGATAGAGCTTAACTTTAAAGAAGAGATATGATGATGATCTTCTGTTCCTTCTTTGTAAAGGGCTGGGGGGAGGGCATGGATAATGAAGGTGGAAGACCACATATACAGGCAGACTTAATGATGTGTTGAATATTTTGACGAATTGCTTTTTTTCTTTCTCTTTTTCCCTCTCCTTTGTTAAAAGGAATGTCTCTCTGGAGGGAGGAAGGAAGGTCTTGAGAAATGAGTGTATGTAAAAGAAAAGGTATAAATAAAAATTAATTTTGAAAAAATAGGAAAAAGAAGGTTAAGCACATACACCAAACACACTAACTTTCTTTTAATAACCCATCGTGGATTTATCATCTATTTAGTTGGCACAAACTTATTGGGAAAAAAAATGTAATGAAAATTGTAATACATTGGAATAAATGGATTTGAGCTCAAATCCCAGCTTTGCTATTATGAAAACTTGAGCAAGTCATCTAACCTCTTTGGGCCTCAGTTTCCTCATATGTAAAATGAGGGATTTGTACTATATGATCTCTAAGATCCCTTCTAGCTCTAACGTTCCGTGATTCTACATAATGCTGCTCAGTAGCTTACAGAGACCCTTCCCATTCCTTTCCTCCTCGGGTTTAAGGCCTCTGTCGTGATTATCCAGTCATTCCATTTCCTGTCCTTGAAACAGAGGAAAATGGCATTCCTTGGCTAGGAGGCTAGCCTGTGGAGATAATGCCAATGATTTGAAGAAGTGAATCCATTGACTTAAGGCTCAATTTGGAGACCACTCGGTCCCTATTCCTGTTACCCTTAAAAGCTACAAGGTCCCCTCAGCCTCCTCCTCAGCAAGGTAACAGCCCAGGTGCTTTGATATAATCGGCCCTCCCTTCTCCCCATCCCCCCCACCCACCCTAGCTTTTCCAGCAGAGTTGTCTCAATGCTCAACTTTGCCTCAGCAGGTCAGAGCTGCTGTTCCTTTTATATTCAGCTCTTTAATATAAGCAATATCCTCCCTGGCCCCTGACTCTTAATGCAGCAGTTTGCCTTCAAAGCGTAAATTAAAGTAATGCCACCAAGGGGCATTAATGGACTTAGTAAAGTCAATACCAAGGGCATTGTGTATTCCCTGTTTAATATTAAAAGTGTGACAGCAGCAGCCCAGCCCTTAATATACCAAGCCCCTACACTGAATGCCAAAGAGACTGTATATACTGACTAGCTCAGCCTAGAGCTAGGAAAGGGAGGAGACTGAGGCAGGGAATGGCTGCAATTGAGGGAATCACACTGGTGGGCCGAGGGGCTGGTATGTGGCTAGGTAAAGGTCAGGAACTGTTAGCAAATATTTGAAGGGCCCCATGCCATCCCAATGGATTTTTTGACACAAGTAATATTCTGTGGGGGTAGGCTAGGGGAGGGGAAAAAAAAGGCTGTGATAGTCTGTGCCTCAGAGAAGAGAGCAAAGATAAAGAGTGAGGGGAGGAGAAGAGTAGAGCTGAGCAGTTGAAAGGTGCTTCTGATGCCCTTCGTCAGTATTAGGACAGAGATCTAGGGCATCTGGGCTCTAAGAGGAGGCCTTCTGGTGAACTGCTGTATCTGTGGAAATCAAGCATTGAATGCCTATTGTACTCAAGTGTGTAGGTATGCCATGATGATTCCTGCTATGTCATTTTAGTGAGACTTTTTAAAAAAGGTTTTGCTTCTTCCGCATGTAATTTCTAAAACTCCAGAGACCCAAAAGTACTTAATTCAGCCTTGAAAACCCTTCATTTAATTGCGTTCCAGAGTCCCAAAGCTTTTGATCACATTCCTCAGCCCCTACTACCCACTCCCATCCCTACAAAATCCTCTCCTTTCCAGGCCTTTTGGATCTCTTCTTTACTAAATCCCTGCTGAAAATGGGCTTCTTGGATGAATCCTTCAGCTATCTTTCTTTACCCCGACTATTGCTCACTTTGTCCCTTGGAAAGATGGTGTGAAGAAAGTCAGACTGTGGGCGTGACTAGTTCTGTCTCTGAGACACCTCTGAGATCACTCCACCTCAGCAGTGTCCTCACCCTGAGAAATCCCTCTCTTTGCAGTCTCTTCCTCTCATTGATTGGTCAATTCCTCCCAGAATTTCCATTTTAAGGAAATTGCATTGGCCAACCATGTTCATTCCTTCATTCCTCTTTGGGTGTTTCTACTCAGGCTCTCTTGACCTCTTTCTCTACTATACTTTCCATGCAGGTATGTTCTCCCTCTTCCCACCCCACCCCCTATTTTCAGCTCCTTTATATCTGTTGACTTCCCCCATTAAAATTTAAGTTCTCTGAGGCCAAGGGACTGACTCTCTTTTGCTTGTATTTGTATTCCTAGCACTTAGCAGATCACCTGGAACATATTAAGTGCTTGTTTGATTTGACTTGACCTTCCACATCAAAGGTCCTATTTTCCTTCTTAGTTGTTATTCATAGTAATTATTAGCATTATTATAATACAGTAGTGAATATATTGGGCAGAAAGAAAATTCTTCACTGAGAAGTTTTGAAGTATCCAGCCTGTTATGAGTTGCAGTCATTGTTGAATGCGTAATCCAGTTAAGGAAGAAAAGGCATGGCAAAGGCAAGAAAGAGAAGCAATAGAGAGCTTTCTTATACCTTTAGAAACTGCACTGTTGGAATTTTTCATGGGGAAAAGGAGTGGGGAGGCAAGAAGAGAGGTAGCAGCCAGGAACTTGCCACTTATGGGTAAAATGTCCAGCGTCCTGACATCCTTTATTAAGATGATACAATTGACACTATACAACACTTTCTCTGTCTTGAAATTTCTTTGTATTTCTTTGGAATTACTTCGTATTTACTGACCTGAATTTATCTGTCGGTGTTTATTTAAGTATATAATTTTATGTATTTGACCTGTATGTATTTATATATTATGTACACATAAGCCAGCTACAGGCAAAAAAATACAGTATGAGCTTGGAGTCAGGAAGACCTGAGTTCATATTCTGCCTCAGATACTTACTAGTTGTTCAACCTCAGGCAAGTCACTTAACCTTTCTGTGCCTCAGTTTCCCCATCAGCTAAACAACGGCTTCTAAGGCCCCTTCTGGTTGGTCTGCTTGCCTCAATTCTTTTTCTACTCTAGTCAATCCTCCACTCTGCTACCAAAATGATCTTTCTAAAGCCCAGGTCTGCCCATGTCACCCCACTACTCAATAAACTTTCAATTGTTCCTTCTTTTCTCCAGGACCAAATATTAAAACCATCTGTTTGGCTTGGGGGATGTGGAGGCAATTGGGGTCAAGTGACTTCCTCAGGGTCACATAGCTCCTAAGTGTCTGAGGCTGAATTTGAACTCAGATCCTCCTGATTCCAGGGCTGATGCTCTATCAACTGTGCCACCTAGCTGCCCCTATCTAGCTTTTAAAGCCTATCATAACATGGCCCCTTCTTATCTCTCCAGTCTTGTTATATTTTATTTCCCTCCATGTACTCTATAATACTGTGACACTGGCATTCTTGTTATTTTTCACATAAGAAACTTATTCCCCCACTCAGACTCCAGGCCTTTTCACTGGCTTTCTGTCATGTCTGGACTTCCCTCCTTCCTCATCTCTACCTCCTGATTTCCTTCCTTCGTTTTCCTTCCTTCAAGTCTCAGCTCAAATGCTACTTTATTCAAGAAGCCTTTTCTGGTCCCCCTTAATGTGAGGGTGTTCCCTCTTAGATCACCTCCAATTTATCCTATTTATTTCTTGCTTGTACATAGTTGTTTACATGTTGTCTTCTTCATTAGAATGTAAGCTTCTTGAGGGCAGAGACTATTTGTGTTTTTCTTTATATCCCCAGAATTCAGCACACAATATTGACACAGAGTAAGTGCTTAATTAATGCCCATTGACTCTCTTTCAGTTCTAAATCTATGATTGTATTTCTGTATGTCCTCAGTAGGATATAAGCTCCTTGTGGGCAGGGCCTAAATTTAATTGAAATAAGTCAGGATCCTTGAGCATAGATGGGTTTGGTTGACAGGCCCATGTGTAGTTAGCACAATTAGGTAACCAAGAAGATATCCTGATGAAGTGAAAGCTTCTTCCTGAGAGGAAAGGCACAAATTAACCCCTATAAGCTGAGTGCCTGATTTAATAAACAAGAACAAAACAAGACAAACAAAACAGCAATAAAAAGAATGCCTTGTATAGGGCCAAGCACCTCACAGATGCTTGGTAAGCTTTTAATTATGTTTTTTTTGAAGGTCATATAGATTATGGCTTTAAAATAAAGAATTCTCAGAAAGAATGGAAGAAATCTATTTTTTAAAAATATAAAACCAATTTATAAAACCCCAAGAAGAGATTCAAGACATAATGTAAGTTCCTTGAGGACAAGAATTTTTTTTTTGCTTTGTTGTTGCTACACACGGCATGTAATAGTCAATTAATAAATGTTTTCTGGGTAAAAATGAATTGAAAGCTGCTGTTCCTTTCTGTTTAGAGGAATGTGTGTGGAGGTATATAGTGTTTGGAGTTTTAGAGACAGATGTTTCCATAAATGCCATCCTGGTTTAGTTTTCAATTTGTTTTGAAGTTGCTTGATATCATTGATGTGGATCAATGGTTTGACTTGCCTTCCTGAGAGAGAACACATAGATCTGCCTACCCAAGGCAAACTATCACATTCCATAATTTAGAGCTAAAAAGCAGGGACTGTGGAGTTCTTCCAGGTCAAGTCTTTCATTTTATAGATAAAAAGGTTAAGTAACTTGCCCAAAATCACACAGGTAATAAAGGGGAGAGCCAGGAATGGAATCTAGCACCCCTGACAACACATCCTTTGTTCTTTTCACTGCACGTTGTTGCTTCTCTGACCTGGCAAACAGCTGACCACAGCTGTAGTTGATGCCACCCAAATAATAATGCCAGGAAAAGTGGAAAGCCAAGAAAATGGAGAGCAAGTCTCTGGGATGAACACAGTTTTGCCCCCTGTTCTCTTGATAGTGGTTATCATATTGTTGAGTTTACAGATACCAACCACTGATGAATTACTTCTACCTTCTCCATTCTGAATAAACTTCAAGAAAAATCATGTGTTCTTGCTTTTTTTTCCCCCATTGTAACAAAATTGCTCCAGATTTACATAATTACAATTCTCGTGTCTTCTCAGATCATAAATAAAGGACAATTAACATTGTTACTTGTCAGCTGGGAAATACCTCTGGTAGAGGGAAAATCAGAGCACGTTCGTTTTATTTTAAGTCACATCTCCTGGACAATCGAGGATAATTGAATCATACACATCTCATCGAAAATGAACGAAGGGACGTTTAATGCTGTTGGCCCTGAATGGAGTGGATGCCAGAGAGGCCACTTGCTCCAACAAGCCTAACTTTAATTTCTCACCATGGAGGACGGATCTGACAGTCTAATTTAGAAGCATTCCTTAAAATCTTAATCAGTGCATAGAGATGAGCAGAGTTGAGTTTTGACACCATGTTCATTGTTTACGGTTATCGTTTTTAATAAACATTGAAATGATTTTACAGGTGTGGAAAAGAGGCACGTCATAAACACTTGCCTCTTCCCCTTTCTCGCTCTCTCTCTCAAAAAAAAAAACTATCTTGAATTAAGATGTGACGTGTTCATTAGGACATCTCTTTTCTTTTGCAGCTCCCTGAAAGCTAGGTACATTTATAAGTCCAAGAAAAGTCCATCTCCCTAGCACAAGTGATATCTTGATTGACATATCTCCAAATAAGCTTCTGAATAGCTTTCCATATTAGCCTTGGAATAATTCAGATGTCAAATTACATCTCACAGACTGGGTGACTCCAGTAGAGCCCTGGAATAAATTTTTTAAATATTTGGGAGAAAATATTAAATTTTTTTTCAGGTTAGGTCAAGGTTCATATCATTTGGTAATAAAGAGCCACAGAGGGTGTTTGCTCAGAGTCGGCCTCATTGGTTTTATTTTCTGCAACAGCTGCAGGTTGGCCTGACCTTTGAAGAGAGTTTCTGATTTTTCATGCCTGCAGCTTGCATCATCTTTGCATTTTGCTCGTGGTTTCCTTGGACAGAACTGGGAAGCCAAAACCAGAAAGAATAATTGCTCTTTCTCTCTCTCCACCCCCCCCCCATTTCTCTCGTCTGTCTCCCCTCTTGTGTCACTCCTAAAAGTTCAGCTTTTACTATTTCTGTCTTTGCAAGAAAGGAGACAGTCTTTGGGGTTCTCATTTTCTCACCTCTTGACCACTATGAAAACTGTTTTGCAAAGTTAGGCAAGATCTTTCCAAGATCTCCCAAGGCACAATAAGAATATTAACCATGCTGTCGATGGTGCTCATTTTCCATAATATTTGTTTGATGGCACTTACCATGTTGCTGAGAAAACCCCTCCTTAATACTAGCTGTGTACACAGCTGTAAATACTTATCTAAAAAAGCTACTGGATATTGCTTTGTGGAAAGACTAATTATGTGTCCCTATAATTAAATATATTGTTATAAATTCTATGATAATGGCACAACTGTATTTTTCTTTTATAAATAGGAAATTTATACTGCTACCAAATATCACATTCAGCACCTGAATTTCCATAACCAATTAGCCAAAAAATTTGCATCCTGTGTTTTCCTGTAATTTTATTGAAATGAAAGATAATGAATTAAATCCAATTATAGCAAAAAGATGTCAAGCAACTTGATGTTGATTTTACGTTCAGCAATGGTTCGTAAGCCTGCTCCCTGCTTGAGAAAACTGCACTGCTGCTTAATACGATCAAAGCATCCTATCATATTAGGAGTATCAGCACAATATTACAGATTCTGATGGACAGGACTTATTAGAGATTAAGGTCCTCCACAAATATCTAATGTTGCTCTAAAAGATACACAATTCCAGATTTGAATGCAAGATGTGATTCTCAATTTGCAGAGCTTGCTTACTGCCTAAGCATCTTTCTAAAACTGAAATCATCCAAATGCCAGAAATGGAAATCTACCACCTTCTCATCCCATAACAAAGCCCAGGACTTTAATGAAACCTTCCTACTTCATAGGAGTTATGGGGGGAGGGAGGGCGAAGAGGGTAGAGAGAGAGAAAGAGAGAGAATGGATAATGGGCTTATTTTGCAAAGTACCTGGAATTCCTAAGAGGGAAGGCTACATCAAAATGCAAAATAAAATTCTTAATGCCAATAATCCTCATCTCTTTCTCTTTTAAAACATATGTATTTCTATACTTTCAAAAAAAAAAGTAGAACCTCTAGAAAACCTAAAGATAACTAGCTTTCTCTCTCCTTTTAAAGAACCCACCTGCTACAAACAGGAGATCGTGTTTAAGAGGCACTGAGAAACCATTACAGATGAAAGAAAATGTGCCTGTGTCTACTTCTTTATATGACTGATGGTTTATTTTCTCCCTTTATTGCACACCCCCAGCCCCTTCCTTCCACCTACTGTGTAAATACAGACTCTTCCCCCAAACCAAAAGTCAGATAGAATTTCCCCTCACGAATAGCATGGAGGACAATGAAATTACTCTCTGGTCCAGGAGTCATTTTAGAAACAAAGAAAGTTTCAAGACGAAGGAACTCCAAAAAGCAGTTTCAAACTTGATGGGGTTTTAAGTGATTAAATCATTTTCTGGATTGGTCTTAATATTCACAAGAAGGACTTGGCAAATATAATAATGATATTATGCTTTATCCAGTGGGGCAAAGAGATTCTACGGTGGTTCTAGAAGATCAGCAGAGACCCATGTCTGCCAGCTGGAGCACAAAGTATAGAGGATTGTCATGCAAGGCACTAACTAGTCTTCTTCGTGCCTCTTCGATTTCCTCTCACTGACCTGGTCTATAGTCAGCCTGCTCAATGGTTTGCTGTCAATATGGTAAAAATGCTAACCTGTCTTTATATCTAATCTATTCTGAAATTGGTCTTTAACATAAATAATTTGTTCTACTTCATAAAAATATAACAATAATAATTAATAATAATTAAATAAGATTTAACCGAACAAGCTGTGGCTGCCACGTTTGTGTTTGCTTCTTGTTGTTGTTTTTTTAATGAAATAATTAATTTTGAGGGTAGGTATTTTGTGTTGTCCTTGAGTATTTTCTTCATCACTATTTTTTTTTTAAAAAGGGCTTTGAAAATCAATGTTTGCCTTCACTGTCATCCATCTTTATATAGTAATAAATTAAGTGGGAGGTATTGATATTTTTGACTGAGGTTTTAAAATTTACATGCTAATGACAATTGTACCCTTGTGACTTTTGACTTCTGTTGCCGTTTACTGTTTGTGTTACTCTTTGGGGGTGTATCGTCTGAAGACTGTTTGCCTGTCTTTGGAGGTAAAGCACCCTGAATTCTGGGCTCCACTTGACCTCATCCCAAGTATCCAGGTCCCACCTGACCCAGTGGCTCAGACAAAAGTCCCCTTGCTGTTTCTTAGTACCTAAGTTTCTCAAAAAGAGGCCTAGATGAAGAATAGACCTGAGGAAAGTTCAAATGGTCCAGTTGTCAGTGTGGGGAATGAATGTATGGGTGGGCTCCCTGTAAAGATGGCTTGGCACGTAAGTCATGCCTGAGCGTGCCAGCAGGCTGCATCCAGTGGAACGGTGTGTAATCCTGTTTGTTTAGGAAAAATCAATGAGAGGTATAAAATCTCGACAATTGGGGCCACACTTCCTGGGCTCTTCCTAACTCTTTCTGAATGTAGCCTTCAGGGAGGTAGAAATCTAGAATCACCTCCCAGCAACACCTCCCTTATGCTGAGGGGAGAGCATTTCCTTAGCCTTCTGTAAGAGTATTAGCTTAGCAACAAGGAAAAAATACTCTGGTAGAAAGGGGGCAAAACTCAGGCTGACAATTTAATTTTCTTTCATGCAGCAAGATTACACGAGGCATTCAAAGGGCTGCCCATAAATACGTAAATAATGAGAAATGAGCAAAAAATAAACAAACCTTATCTCCATTTTTTCCTCTTTTTAAGCTTCAGTATCTATGTGTATGTGTGTGTGAGTTGGGGAGGGGGGCATGCTTTAAGGCAACAACAGTGGTTTGTTTAGTTGTAGAGACTAATTTGTAGGGTAATATTGATTATCTGCAGGACATTCACTTCTGTTTAAGATTCTACTGGATAAAGGCACAGACAGACAGTACCACAAGTGTGATTTTTCCCTCTAGAATTTCCACAGTGTTTGGGAGACAAATAGAAGAAGCTATATACACTAAGGTTCTGTCAAACCAGATGCTTCCCCAAGCCTCCCCAGGGCTTGGTCTTTGGTTTTGTTTACACTTGTGCCAAGGCTGAAATAAATTGCTTGTTTATATATGAGTCTTAAATATGTATATGTGTAGAGAAGGAAAAGAGAGTGTATATATATATATATATATATATATATATATATTTATATGGAGAGAGAGAGAGAGAAAAGCAGGTCACCCACCCACCTGGGTGCCTGGCCCAGCCGGCATAAAAGGAGTTGCTGTTTTTGTGACCCAATCCTGAAATCATTACGCAGGATTATAAAAATATTAGGGCTGCTGAAAGTTCAGCATCTCCAGTTTCCTGCTGCCTGGTGATTGCTCTGTTACATCAAACTACCTGGGATGTGCCTTGCAGCACTGTCTGTGAAGAAAGGACAGAACATATGAAAGGTGTGGAGAAGGACTCACTTTCATCAGGGTATCAGTTTCCAGGACAGTTTGGGAGCCCAAAGCATTATTGTATTACATGCTGCACTGAGATGTGCCTTGTTCATTTTTTCCCCCTCCTTTTAGTGTTTTAAAAATAAAAGACTTTTTTTTTTCTTCCAAATTGCGCTGGGAGGCAAATTCTTAAACAGTGTAATAGAAAATGTTAGACAATATTCCTTACTGGAGCTATTGACATTTTGGGTAGCCGTGACACTTTGATTTTCCTCAAAACATATGGATCAAACCTGACTGTATTATTGGACAGGAAGACCTGATGAAAGGCCTTTCTTTATCTGCCTTTGTATTTTCCCCCCTCTGTTTGTTCATGGCTTTCTCTCTGAATATAATCGTGGTTTTCTTAAGCTGCCCAGGGAGTCATTATTGCCTTACTAAATATTTCATGGAGCACAGCACACCGTATCTGCCAACCAATTCTTCATCCGTCATCAAAAATAAAGGGCTTGTCCATGATAAAATGCAGTTAGGGGTTTTCATTTTTTAATTTCCTGATCATCTTCTAACATTAAAAATCTCAATCTCTCTCTCTCTCTCTCTCTCTCTCTCTCTCTCTCTCTCTCTCTCTCGCCAGAGACAGGGCGGTCCACTTTTTGGTCCCTTCCTTGGTTTGAGCATGCATTAATGTGTTCATTTATTTATTTAGTCCGCCTTGTTGTCTATGATTACTAGTGCTTATTTCCTTGAGTTTCTCTTCCTATTTGTTCAAAATGGAAAAGTTCAAAGCCACTCTGTCAGCTGAGGGAAAAGCTAGCTGAATACTAACCCTCCCTCCAGTGCCTGTCTGCTTCTGACCTTGAGAAAGTAGCAGTAAACTGTTCCCTGGCAAACGCTGCATGTGTGTTTTGTTAGACCAGGTCGGGAGGGGTCAGGGCTCACCTGAGGCTGGCACCGCAGACTTAGACTTTTCTTTTCAACGCTGTAATGCATTTTTAAAGGGGACATTCTCGCCTTTGTAGGGGCCTAATATCGGCTCGATTTAAAAACCTGTCAAAACCCCAAGCACACACTCCATAAAATATAAATAAGTACTTACTGTTTGCAGATGTTGCTTGTTTTTCATAATGTTTGTATTTGAAGTCTCCAGTCTTCACTTCCTGTCAGCCCCAGTCATGCTGCTCTCATCCATTTATTTCTGAAGAAACAGGAGGAACTTCAAAATGCAACTTCTCAATGAAGACACTGTCTTTCAAAATCTGTCAGGGTCCTTGGCACAATTATCATCCTCTTTTTCTTTCTCCCCATTCCACACTCTACTCCCCCGCCCCCCACCCCCACCCCAATCTCATCCTACACACATACCAGGTCTGTCTATTGCTTTGACTACTTTCCAAAGGGCCACAGTCTATGTTTAGCAGCCTTCGAAAGGGGCTTTTAACTAAGTGAAGTGAGATTTGGAAGGCTTGGAAAATTAGACTGTAATTCGATAGGTCTATAATCTGCATGATGCAATTAATTGGAAAGAATTAGGAAGTGGACCATAGAGAATGGCAGTTAATGGGTCCCAGGGAAATGAATGGATGGGGACCTATCATGGCTTTGCCATCTCCAACAACTGAGAGTATAGTGGATGAATTCACTGTACAAGTATTCTATTAGTATCATTGACCCCCAGCTCGCTACCTCCAAAGTTCGCTATGAGTCCTCTTCCTTCCCTTCCAACCCCATGGCACACGTAGGTTCAATACCACTAGGCCAGACCAAGACCTGCCACCCTGCTTTAGAATGCGCTTTTCTTTTCTTCTTCTTTTTTTTTTATACGTAGAATCTCTTTTCTTTTCTTTTTACGCAGAGTTTAACCTTTCAGCTAACTGCACCATCTCCTTTGTGCATGTGTGTGACTGCCAGAGTGGCAGACATGGGCAGGAGGAAGAACTGATATCCTTTGTATTGTGGAGTCAGGAGGTCATTCTTTTCCATAGCTCCCCATGGACAAACGCTTCATGGAAGCGGCTGTGGACCTTTGCATTTGGTTGGCTATTCACATGTGATCTTCCTAAACATTTTAATAATTTGCTCTCTGGGGCCCAAGATGGCCCCATTTAGAAGGGAACCCAACCAGCCTTACCTGTGTGAGGACCTGGCTACCTCCCATGGTGAAACCAACCTATTTGTGCTTTGGCATCCGTTCCTGGTTAAAATATTGTTGCTACCCTTGTTAATTTCTCCCATCTCTATTAGGCACTGCGGCTAGGGATAAAGGCCTGTCTATGGAGTGACTAATCCATCAGGTCTTTTCTTATTTCTTAGTTACCTGTCAGTTATCAGTAGTCCAAGGAATATAAGATCTGGGGAGCTAGGCCAAAAAGGGGATGTTAGGAATCAAAGGATCCCCAACCTCCCCGCCTCGCCCCCTTCTCTGGCCAGACAGATTTAGGATAAATGCAGCTCACTTGCAATTTGCTTTAATATCTATAATTATTTTTAAAAAATCTTTGCTAGCTCCTGCATTGTTTCTGGAGGATCTGATTATAAACATATGCCCAGGAGGAGAGCATGCCTCCATGCTTGAATCAGGTCATTGGAGTTTTGCTTCATCTTGAGAGTGCAGAAACTATAAATCAAGATGAAAACACTCCAGCCAAAATTTTTTTTTAAAAAAAAGCTTTACCAATTGATACAATTTGAAAATGGGCAGCTGTGGAGGCTGGGGAGAAAGCTGACACGATGACTTTTATAATAGCAGAACGTTTAAGGTTATAGAAATAAAAGGAGGAGGATGAAATCAGGCCCGTTGATCTTAGCCTGCAGGCTCTCTCAGCTAACTCAAAGCTCCAGCAATTATTTCTGCTCTGGCTCCCCCCCCCCCCCTTTTTCCCAGCAGTCTGTTTGAAAGGAAGCAGAGCCAGGCATGGCAGGCTTATCAGTGTCGTGAGCTGACAGGGCGCACATCACACCTGCTTTTACTTGCTGGTTTTTTTAGGCACTTTATGCCACAGAAGAATGTTGATTTGGGTTCTTATAATGTGTAAAGATTCATTTATTTCACCTTTTGAACTTGTCTGACCCATTCTCCTTGGATTAGGGGAACGGTTTTTTATTCCTTTCTCTTTTTTTCTCTCCTGACACTTAGAAGAGGCTGGAAATTAAGAATCTGATCCTGAGGCTGCTTGTGTGATATAGCCTCAACCAAGACTGACCTGCATCTGAGAACTAACTAGGCTTCAGTGATACCTGCCCAACCAAAGTTATTTAGGGGACACAGTCAGGGGGCTTACCAGGCTCCATCTATTAGGTGCTGGTGGATATGTGTGCAGACTTGGGAGGCACCAACATGAAAGGTGTATACAAGCTGTCCTCTGATCTATAGTTTTTGTTTTTTGTTTTCACTTTTCTGTACAGGCCAGGGGTTCTTAATTTGAGATCCACATATTCAAGGATAGATTTAAGATGGTGCATGAACTTGGGTGAGAAAAAACAACTACATCTTTATTTTCATTGACCTCTAACTAAAATTTAGCATTTCTTTCTATTATGAATGTAGGCAATAAATCATCCAGAGGCTTGTCCAGACTGCCGAAGGGCTCCATCACACACACACACACACACACACACACACACACATACACACACACACACACACACACACACCCCACACCACACACCACACACACACCCTGCCTCTGGACCTTCTTATTGCTAAAACTTTGAGGTGATTTCTAAGATGAGCAGGAACCGCTATTAGCCTGCTGCTTTTAGTAGGGAAGGCTATGACTTAATAATAATTCACATTTATATATTGATTACTATGTGCCAGGCACTGTGCTAAGGGCCATACAATTATTATCTCATTTAATCTTCACAACAGCCCTGGAAGGCAAGTGCTATTATCCCCATTTTACAGATGGGGAAATTGAGGCAAACAGAGTAAGTGATTTGCTCAGGGTAACACTGCTTGAAAATGTCTGAGGCTGGATTTGAATTTGGGTCTAGACCTGAGTACAGGTCCAGTGCTCTATCCATTGCTAACCACTTGGCTGCCTCCAGTGATTTAGGCAGCATTTTGTAATGAATGGAGACCTGACTTGGGAGTCAGGAAAGGAATCAGTCAATCAATGAGTCAATCCACAAGTATTTTTTAAGTTCATACTATATGCTATGCACCATGCTAGGTACTGGGGATTAAAAAAAAAAAGTACTTACCCTCAAGGGGCTTATATTCTAGAAAGATCTGGGCTTAACTCCTGCTTCTGACACATACTTGCTTTGTGACTCTGGGCAAGTAGCAGAGCCTCTCAGCGCCCCCAGGCAACTCTAAACTAAATTGTAGAGCAGGTAAAGACCTCCATTGATAAAGAGAATTTCCTCTGTGGGATTTCCCTACACCAATAAAATCACAGATGGGACTCTAACATTAAAAAAAAAAAAAAAGACTTTATTTACCTGGAGTGGAAAAAGAACTAAGGGCATTAAACTGTTTCCTCCAGCTTGCTAGGCTTCTCTCCTGTCCTTCTTCACAGTAATGGAAAGAGTGGAAATCCCCCACCCCGACCCTGCCTCATGGCTGAGAGAATTGTAGTTACAGCAAAGTACTGCCCATGTGTGTTGATGTGTTGATTCTGTGACTATTGGCTTTTTCTTAAGTGACATTTACTGATGTGACTAAGGGACACAGCCCACTGGGGAGATTGTTTCATTCACTGACTGATGGAAAAGATGGATTAAGATGCAGAACTGAGGAGGGGGAGAGAGCAGGAAGAAGGGAAGGGTGGAAGAGGCAGACTGTATGAAGCAGAGGCAGTAATAGGTGGCGATAGAAACCTGAGGGTGCTGGGAACAAGGTTACCCAGGTTTTGCACTATGTTCAGTCGTAAATCCTCAGTCTAGAAGCTGAAGCTGGAAGATTGTAAACCCAAAGAGCCCTGGATCTGAGTTCAAATCCTGACTCTGCTATTCACTCCCTATGTGACCTTGAGAAAATAATTTCCCTTTTGGGGGTCACAGTCTCCTCACCTATAAAGGGAGGCAGTTGAACTAGATGACCTCTAAGGTCCCTTCCAACTCTTAACCTATAATCACGTGACTGACAATTGCTCCTAATGCCAGACATTCAGACTTCTGTCGACTATAGAGCACACACAGCTTCTAGTGTGTCCTCCAATCTACTGCTAGTCCTCCAATTTGAGCCCACAATGAACTCCCTTCCCACTCCATGATCTCCTTGCACATTTCTTTGGGTCCCTGCACAAAAGACAATGAGGTACTTTAGCTTCCGAGACTCATTAGTCTAGTAAGCTTGGTTTAAAAACCAACCAAACATCCAGTGCTGCCTTAGCTCATCAGTTCCACCCCTAGCAGCCCCGCTCCCCGCCCCTCCAAGCAAGGTATAAGCTTGCCTTTATATTCCAGGTAAGAGTTTTATTCTCTGCTCACTTCTTCGTCCAAGTAGCCCTTGCCCCGGAAGCCTTGTAAGCCACATTTGTGTTTTTTCTCAGTTCTAAGAATGGAGCAGCTAGGTGGCTCAATGGAAAAAGATTCATAGATGGCAGCAACAGGAAGGAAGAAAGGAAGGAAGGAAGGAAGGAAGAAAGAAAGGTTGCTTTTACTAAGTACCTAAGTATAGTAGAAAGAGCATTATCTCTGGAGTCAGAGCACTTGGGTTCAGGTTCTGCTGCTGATCCCCCCTGCCTGTGTGATATTGTTGAAATTACTTAACCTCTCTAAGCCTCAGTTTCTTCATCTGTAAAACAAGAGGGTTGGACCAGATGGCCTCTGAAGTCTCTTCCAAATTAAATTTTATGATCATATTATTTACAAAATTTATGAATCCTACAGTTTAAAGGAATGAATACATTTAAAAGCATTTATTAATCACATACTCTGTAAAGCAGGGTACAAAAAGCTGAGGGTACTAATATAAAAGCAAAGATAGTCCCTGTCCTAAAGGTACTTACATTCTAATGGGGAAGACAACACCTAGGGGGTAGTAGTAGCCAGGGAGGGGCATTTTGGCCTACTCAATACATTCAATAAACATTTATTAAGCTCCTGCAATGCGTCAGGCATTGTACTAAGCATTGGGGAAACAAAAAGAGACAAAAGAAAGTTCCTGCCCTCAAAGGGTTTGTAATCCAAAGGGGGAGACAACATGTAAATAAATATATACAAAGCAAGACATATACAGGATAAATAGGAAATAATTAAAAGAGAGAAGGCTTCTTGTAGAAGGTAAGATTTTAGCCTTAAAGGAAGTCAGGGAGGTCAGTAGTTGGTAGTGAAGAGGGAGAACATTCCAAGCATGTGGGACAGCCAGGAAAAATGCCCAGAGTCTAGCAATGGAGTGTTCTTCTGGGAACATCCAGGAGGCCAGTGTCACTGATCAAAGAGTATGTGTCAGGAAGGAACGTGTAGGAAGACAGGAAAGAGAAGGGGACTAAGGTATGAAGGGCTTTGAATGCCAAACAGAGCATTTTGTATTTGCTCCTGGTGGTGATAGGAAGCCACTGGAGTTTAGAATAGGGGGTGTGACATGATCAGACTTTCATTTTAGGAAAATTCCTTTAATGACTGAATGGAGAATGGGTTGGAGCGAGGAGAACTTTGAGGCAGGCAGACCCCCCCACACCCCCATAGGCTATTGCAGTAATCCAAATATGAGGTGACAAAAGCCTGCAGTAGAGCAGTAGCCGGTCTCATTAGAGAGGAGGGGATGTATTTGAGAGATGTTGCAAAGGTGAAATGGACAAGCCTTGGCAACAGATTGGATATGGGGTGGGAAGGAATTCAGAATGACTCCTAGTTTGGGATCTTAAGGGACTGGGAGGATGGTCTTGTTTTCTATTGTAATAGGGAAGGTGGGAGTGAGAGTTTAGGGGGAAAGATAATGACTTCTGTTGTAGACATATTGAGTTCAAGATGTCTGGAACCCAGTCCGAGATATTGGAAAGGTAGTTGGAGATGTGAGATTGGAGGTGAACAGAGAGATTGTGGCCAGAAATATAGATTTGAAAATCATTGGCATAAAGATGCAATCAATTTTCTAGGAGCCGATTAGATCCCCAAGTAGAGTACAGAGGGAGAGGAAAGAGGATTTAGGACAGAATGTAGAGAGTTTTTTTTTCAGGATAAGGGAGACATGGGCATGTTTGTAGGTAGTAGAATATAAGCCAGTAGAAAGGAAGAAATTGAAAATAAGCGAAAGAGTGGAAATGACAAAGGGGGCAATCTGTTGGGAGAAACAGGATGGAATGGGATCACTTGAACAAACAGAAGGGTTAGCCTTGGTGAGGAGTTAGACCACTTCAACGTGTGAGAAAAAGGTGAAGGAAGAGAGAGTGGCAGAAAGCACTTGAGTGAGGGGAGATGAGGAGGAGGGGAGAAGAAGGAGTGAATAGCAAATGACCTTAATTTTTTCTGTAAAATATAAGGCAAAGTTCTCAGCTGAGAGAGGGGAGGGGAGGGGAGGCCATGAGAGAGGCTTGAAGAGGGATGAAAAGGTTTGGAAGAGTTGCTGTGGAGAGTTGTATAGTGAGTTAATAATGGAGGTATTGTAGAATTGCCTAGCAGCACTGAGGGTCCAGTTGAGGTTGTGCAACATCGATTTGTAGTGGACACAGTCAGAATGGCTGTGCGATTTTCTCCACCTTCATTCAGCAACATGTAGGTAGGTGCAAAGGCCATGAATGGTGGGTGCTATCAAAGCCTGAGGCTTGGCTGGGCATCAAAGGTGATATGATAAGGGAGCAAGGGATTCAAGAGCAGAGGACTGTGTAGAGTTGAATTGGTTCACCAAGCAATCAAGATGGGAGGAAAGTGGCTAATGCAGGGCAGACAGCCTGGAAGAGAACTGAGGGGTCAAGGGATTAGAGGTCATAGTTCAGGTGAAGCATAGGGTTTTGAAAGCCAATAGATTATAGTCTAGAAAAATTGCAGGGTGGAGGAGAGAAGGAGGCATATTCAAAGGATGTTGCAAAGGTGAAATCGACAAATAGGGCCATAGGGGAATCGATTAACATACTCCTTCCAGTAATAATGATGGGGTTGATATGATCATAGTTCATGATTCCAGAACTTGGGGTGGGGGGAGGGAGAGAGATGAAAGGCAGCAAAGTGGTTGGCAAAGCTGTGGGGGAGATGGCCAGAGAGCAGGGAATGAAATGAAGAAGCATGAGGGCTGGGGCTTTCTAGCCCAGCTGGAATGGTCCAGGAGCCACCAATCAGGACAGCAGGCCCCAGGGTGAAAGTTTCTCTCCAGGGTAGTGGTTCTCAATATTTCTTTTTGTTCCATAAATCCCTTCCAACCACCACCGCCACAAAAGAATGTGTTGTGGGCCCCAGTGTAATTTAATGTACTGCTCATAATATTCTATTAGATTTATTCATTAAATGCTTACAATAACTATAATGATAAGTTTTAGCCCCCCAAAGCCTCAAATTAACATTTATATTATATGATTATGGTTATGATTATAAAATATAAAATTTTATTCTGCCCATAATTAGGAAAACTTTAAATATAAAATTATAAAACTCTAATTACAAAATAATGATGAATATTTTATGTGGAACATTCTGTAAAAATTTAAAAAAGTAAAACATAAAGACCTCATATGCTTACTATTAAATGCATGACATCATCTTAAATTTCTTTATTTTATAAATTTTATTGAAAGTAAATAACATTTTAATGAAATAAGTTACAACTTGAAATATTTTTAACATAATATATAATCATACATAAACATAATTTTGATGTTGGACTTCTTCTTTGAACCTTTAAAGGTTTGTAATATTTGGCTCAACACCAAACAAATACAGTCTTGAGTCTGGTTCCAAATAGAATTCATTTCTATATTTTGATTTAAAACAAGAATAAAATGAAAACGCACTCTCCCATAAATATGTGGTAGGAAATGCAATGTAGGTGAATTTTGCAAGTTCTCTGGCTGAGAAATAGAAATTCTTAATTTTTAATTTTCAGCCATCTAGCCAGTTGTGGTATAAAATATGTTTTTTTACCAGCTAGTGATAAGTGCTATATTAAATGCTAAATGTGCTTAAAATTCAATTGCACATATTGATTTATTTTTAACTGTGGTTGTATATAAATTAACCTTTGCAAGGGAAGGATCCCTTCAGATGTGACTTTCTTCTCTTATACCACTGGTACACCAGCTATACTCTCTGCATAATGACTCATCCAGTGTTGCTGACCAGTCCATTTAAACATCTACCAGACAAAAGAATATTAATGTAAGTGGAAGATAAATTTGAATTGGAAAACAACCCTAATGCTACAACAAGAAACAACAGAAGGTTTGTTTCTGTTTCAAAATGGCTTTCCATGTGCTTGCCCAGTGAGTGTGATTTTCAAACAGCCTGACATTTGTACTTCAGGAACACAAACATTTATAACATCTTGATCATGTGATTATTGAGTTGATGAGGTATAATTACAGGGTAATAGAAGGCAATAAGGAGGCTACTCTGGTGCAGTGTGCAGAACAGAAGTGAAGGCATACACATGCATTTGACTATCCATTGAGAATCTGTTTTCCCTTGAATATTGAACCCTTGTGGCAGTTTGTAAACAATTTGATGACAGGTTGAAAAATTGCAAGGGTACATTGTTGTTAGTCAGAAGTAGTCAGAGTTTGATGTAATCACTGAATGAACACCAAAATTGCTGTGTATGTGATCGCGATGGTTTCAAATTGTTGCTGAAACAAACCTATAATGCTCCAAACATGCATGGGATTGTTGTCACAGAGGAAAAATATATTTGTAACTTAATTGGGCAATTATTTATTGCTAAAGGAGCCATTAAAATTTTTTTAGCTGGAACCCCTTGGACCATCAGCACAAACCCAATCACTAAATAGGAATTGTTGCTCTAGGGCATGTGTGGGTGGCAAGGCACTTAGCAAGGCTCTGGAGGAGATGGCTGGAGAAGAAAGGAAAAGAAAGAAAGAAGCATTTATTAAGCTCCTAGTATGTGCTAAACACTGTGATAATTACTTTACAAATGTCATTTTATTTGATCTTCATGACAACCCCAGGGAGGTAGGAGCTATTATTATTCTTATTTTATAGTTGAAGAAACTGAAGCAAACAGAGGTTAAATGACCTGTTTGGGATCATTCAACTAATGTCTGAGACTGGATTTGAACTCAGGTCTTTCTGTTCCAGGCCCGGTTCTATATTCACCATGCCACCTAGCTGCTGAAAGCAACTCTATCAGATCCTCAATTCTAATACACTAAATTATTTGGCTTCTTATTCCACAGATTAAGAGCAGAGGTCTGCTTAGAGACAGGCACAATAATAGAAAAAAAAACTTTAAAAATGGCTGCCAATAATATGACACAAAAGAAAATGATAAATGTTGGAGGTGTGGGAAAGTTGGAACACTAATGCATTGTTGGTGGAGTTGTGAACTGATCCAACCATTCTGAAGAACAATTTGGAACTATGCCAAAGGGCTATAAAACGGTGCATACCCTTTGATTTAGCAATACCTCTACTAGGTCTGTATGCCAAAGAGATCATACAAATGGGAAAAGGACCCACATGTACAAAAGTATTGATAGCAGCTCTTTTTGTGGTGGCAAAGAATTGGAAATTGAGGGGATGCCCTTCAATTGGGGAATGGCTGAACAAGTGTAATGGAATACTATTGTGCTATAAGAAATGATGAGCAGGAAGATTTCAGAAAAACTTGAAAAGACGTACAAGCACTGATGCTGAGTGAAGTGAGCAGAACCAGGAGAACATTGTATACAGTAACAGCAACATTGTGCAATGACCAACTTTGATAGACTTAGATCTTCTTAGCAATACAATGATCTAAGACAGTTCCAAAAGATGGCAAATGCTGTCCACATCCAGAAAAAGAACAATGGAGTCTAAATGCAGATCGAAGCATACTATTTCCTCTTTTTTTCTTTTTGTTTTTTCTTTCTTGTGGTTTTTCTCTTTTGTTCTGATTCTTCTTTCACAACATTACTAATGTGGAAATATGTTTAATATGATTGTACATGTATAGCCTGTATCAGATTGCTTGCTGTCTTGGGGAGGAGTGAGGGGAAGGAAGGAGGGAGGGAGAAAAAAATTTGGAACTCAAAATCTTACAAAAGTAAATGTTGAAAACTATCTTTAAATGTAATTGGAAAAAATAAAATACCATTGGGGGGGGGGAAAGAAAAATGACTGCCAAAAGCCAGGCAACAAAGCAGAGAAAATTTAAAAAAAAGTAGATGACCTACAAATACTTGTCTGGGACCATTCTCCTAACATAGGAAAAAACTGCCCTATGTACTTCAGTTGTCCATGAGAGCTTTCGTATACAACATCCCAGTGTAATACTGATGATGCTGATGATCCCGTGTTAGGAAGAAGGATAAATGTTACTCAACATATTCTGTTTATTTAGACATTCAGCATAGATTTAAGTAACTATTATGTGTAAGGCACAGTGCTAGACACTGATCATACAAAGATCAAATAAAAGAAGAATTGAAAATGCACAATACATTTTAGAAAGAATTTCACTAAAAGTATTTTCCCCCCAGTCTTGGTACTTAAAAGAGTAAGCAGGGGAAGGCTGTGATAGACTAGACCTTCAACCTTGGGACATAAGACCTCAATGGGTAGAGATCCTAGGATATTTCCTTTTGGTGGGAGAAATTCTGGGAAGTCACTGAGGGAATAAACAGGGGACGACTGTGCCAAGCCAGGAAGGAGTTCACCTGGGATGTAGCTTTTGGAGGAAGGAAGCACTGTCATCTTGTAGCATCCTATTTTGACTAATTATTTTTTTAAGCTTGGTTGCTTCTACGTGCTGGAGGAGTACAAGGTCTGCCAGTACTCTCTAAATTTCAGCACGTGGGACAAAGGCCACCTGTCCTGCCTTAATTATGACTCTGACCATTGTGCTGCCCTTTCCATTCTGTCCTCTCAGTCGCCATGTTCCTGAGACAGAAGATGTTTTTAGGGAAGACAGAATTTCCTAGCAATGCTCTCCAGAAAGGCTAACCTTCACTTGTAAAATGCCCCAGACCTATTTGATCAGCCTATTACATTGACCTCTTCAGAGGCATCAAAAGAGATCATCTTTGAAGCTACACCTGGATTGATTTTATGAAAAACCTCATTGCAATATTATCACATTTCATTTTGAGATCAGAAGAATGATTTCTCAGGCAGATTCAATGATGGGACAACTAGTAAATTGAATGTGTATGTCCAGGAAGGAAGAAACTTAAAAAAAAAAACACCACTGGATTGCAGATCAAGCTGCTATATATGCTGCACAAATGTGAATACATCCCCTAAGCAAGAACTGCTTAAGACTTCCCTCTTTCAAGAAGCCTTCCTTCACTGCTACCTTCCTACTTCCCCTGCCACCACTGTTCTTCTTAAAAAAAAAGTTTGATAGATGTTTTTGCTTTTTATATTAGAGTTATGAGTTCTCCCCTTTCCCCATCTTCCCCACCCCTGCCATCCAATGAGACTTCCTTTGAAACAAAGAAAAGCCAACTAAACTGACATAGCAACTATGCTGAATAGCCTATGCAACCCTCTACTCCTACAGTGTCCCCTCAATTCCCCACCTAACCAAGAAATACAGAAAGTTTAGATTTTTTTCATCTCTTCTCTGGGGCCACAATTAGCCATTATGGTGTTCAGTTATATTTCATTGTTCTTTTCTTTTACATTATTGTAGTCTTGGTACATGCCATTTTCTTGGTTTTGCTCACTGCTGTCTGTATCAGTTTATACAAATCTTCTCATACTTCTCTGAATTCTTCATGTTGGACAATTCCTCCAACACAATACTCTTCCTCTACATTCATATACCACAATTTGTTCAGCCATTTCCTAGTTTGTTTCCAGTTTTATTTTGGTACCTCAAAAAATTCCACATATAATATGTTAACCCTGGCCTAACCTAAGCTTTCTGAGCACAAGGCCTACATCTTATTTAACTTTTTATTTCTCTCAGATCCTAAACACAGTGTTCTGCATGATAGACGTTTGTTAAATGTTTGTCAAATGATGAAAGAATTGTTCTTTAGTTATTTCCCCAGCTAAGAGTATGGACTTTCTGAGGGCAAGAACCACTCTTTCATAACCACCACAGTACCCAGCACAGTGATGGATGTGTAGTAGATACTCAATAAATGCTAAATGTAAAAAAGATTCAAAAGTTGGTGTGGTTTGCTGGTCAGTTGGAGTCTTCTGTGCCCCCATTTCATTAAAAAACCATTGATTGGAAGTTGAGTGACTTGCCAATTGCTCTGTACTCCTGCATTTCAGTGAGCTGCCTGGGAGGGCAGCACAGTCCTGAGAAGAACCTGTTATCTCCATAATGGCTTCATTGATTGGAATGAAGGGAGTGGGACAGCATCATTCACTCGGGATACTTGCTGGGACGTTGGATGCCCTCTCATTTGGGTTGAGCTGAGAAGCTAGAGGTCACCCATTTCATCATTACACCAAGGGAACCAACCTGGAACATTTTGATGAAAACAAACGGCAGGGATTCTGACTTAACGTAGAGTATGGCATTGAGATCAGAAAACCCAGGTGAACTGAAGTACATTGTAAGCATAATGAAGTTATTGATTTTAATTTTCTGGCCTTTCTATGGGAGGATGAAACACTCATATCTACCTGGTGCAGGAAGGAAAAAAAGTGTGGGGCAGATGGAATCCTAGTAGTAAGATGCTTACTTCTAGTTCCCTACACTCAGAAGAAAACAAGGAAAGGCCATGTCTTCCTAGGCTCAATCCTGAATGCACTGATTCAGAGCAGTTAACAGAAACTCACATAATATGTCGCTTAAGATAGGGAATACCCCCACTCCTGCCATTTGAACTTATGGCACCTTACACTTCTCTTAAGCATGTTATCATAGTCTCATTTGTATTATATTTTTCTGTATACAAGTCTTAACTCCCCCTGCTAGACTGTAAACTTGAGAGCAGGGACCTTGTCTTATTTATTTTCCTATCTCATCTAAGTGCATTGCACATAGAAGAAACTTAGTAAATGTTAGAATGAATGAATCTGAGATACTAAGGAGGAAAATTCCTTAGGTCATATGGTCTTGTAAGGCATCCTCAGGAGGAAATCTTATAGGGTTCCTGCTTTGTAATAACTTTGCAGTTTCAGAAAGACTGAAAATGACAGCTAATCAGATCACCAACATAACAGGATTCTCTGATGCTGATTCTTAAAGGTATGGGCCAGGGGTGGGGATCCTGTGGTCTTCTAGGCCCTCGAGTATGGTCTTTTGACTGAGTCCGAGTTTTACAGAACAAATCCGTTTATTAAGGGGATTTGTTCTGTGAAATTTGGATTCAGTTAAAGGGCTGCACTTGAGGACCTACAGGGCACATGTGGTCTTGAGGCCAAAGGTTCCCCACCCCTTGTGTAGGCTGACTGCCTCCAATTGGGCACACAACAGTAGTGCCTGTGTAGTTGTTCTGATGACTTAGCTCTCTCTGTCTGTGTCTCTCACAGACCAGATACACACACACACACACACACACACACACACACACACACACGCACACACCTAGCTGTGCTACATATGACTGTGTGTTAGATGCGGCTTCTGCCAAGTCTATTTTAGTTCATTTGCTTTCTGCGGGGCATCTGCATCCCCAAACCGCAGGCATTTCCTTGTTGTCAATCACAATGAAACTGTGCTGCTGGTATGCAGGTTCATGAATTAGGGAGGTTAATTCTACACTTTAGCTGAATGTCTTTTGTCTGAGGAGAGGATGCATCACTGGCCTCACCCCTCTGGTTGTTGTAATCATCAGTCCGTAGTGAGCAGTCATTACAAATGGGTTCCCTAGTTAGCTTCCAAGTTCATTTATGTTAGTGTTGACTCAAAAATGGAGCTAGGAACAGAAGCTTTTCTGAGGTAGCACATTCATGAGGGTGAACAGCGTGAACTATGACATATGAAGAGATGAATTTTCCCAGCCTCCAACTCACTGCCTGGTGTTGGTAGGTGTTGGAGAGGTATATAAGGTGCTCATGAATTCTTTCCTGATAAGACTACTTGCTGAAAAGTCAATGTAGGTAGACAAAAGTGAGTCATACCTGTGTCGTGGTGATGGATACACCAACTCCTTTTACATGACAAAGCAGTAAAATTGGGCTTTAGCCTGGGTGTGGGTGGGTGTGTTTATGAGAGGGTGTGTGAGACATGGTGTCTGGATATCTCTGTCTAAATATATGCCCAACATAATGTGTAATTTACCAAGAATATAGTCAGTTTCCCTCCCCCCCATTCCCAAAAAATACACCCATCCACCCATAGCCACACCTACATGTGCATACACACACACACAGAGACACACACAGAACTTTAGTGCAAAGTGATGTCAAAGAAAAACTGGATTTTTAAGGACATCTATCAGTAATAAGGAATGTCTGAATCCAAATACTGAAGTGATGAAAGAGAATCCTTTGGGTGAAACTTTGTTTGACATCAAGCAGTTATTCCACCCTGTACTATTAGGACATGGAAAAGAGGGAGGAGCTGGTCTTGGCTTGTGAATCTGCATTGTGCAGAGGTCTATGAAAATAGGCCAGGAACTTGAAGATAAGAGTGATGCTTTGGGGAAGAAAATGTACATCGTGGAATAAACAGGTATTGGTTCACGGACTTTTTCTTCTTAATAGTGCCCACAGCGGCTAGAGCTAAGGAAATATCTGTGGAGCTGTTTCTGTGGGGGCTGTAACATCAAAAATAATCGGTCATTTATTATGGGCCTACTATGTGCCAAACACTGTGTTAAGCAATTGGGTTACAAGGAAGGGCAAAAATCAGACTCTGCCTTCCAGGAGCTCATAATCTAGGGGGGGAAATCAATATATGAACAAAAATGTACAGGCAAACTATATACAAGATAAAAAGTAGATAATAAAAGAAAGGCATCAAAATTAAGAGGGACTGGGAAAGGTTTCCAATAGAAGATGAGATTTTAGCTGATACTTGAAGGGAACGAGGGAAACTAGGAGGCAGAAATGAGGAGGAAGTGCATTCCAGACGTCAGGGAAATGAGACATCAGAGAAAATGCCCAGAGCCAAGATAGAATGTCTTGCTCAGGAAACATTGGAGAACAGCATTACTGTATGGCAGAGGACATGAGGTAGGGTAGAATGGGAGTATAAGGTATAAGAAGACTGGAAGGGCAGAAATATTGGTTACGAAGGGTCTTGAATGCCAAACAGGATTTTGCTTTTGATCCTGGAGGTTATAAGGAGGGACTGGAGTTTATTGAGTGGGGGTGGGGTGGGGTATGACGTGATCAGACCTATGCTCTAAGAAAAATCACTTTGAGGGCTGAATGGACGATGGATCAGAGTGAGGAAAGACTTATAGCAGGCTGACCAACAACCAAGCTGTTGTAATAGTCCAGACACAAAGAAATGAAGACCTGAACCAGGGTAGTGGCAGTGTCAGAGGAGAGAAGAGGGCATAATCTAGAGATGTTGCAAAGGTGAAATTGACAGGCTTTTGCAACAGATTGGATATGGGCGTGAGAGATAGTGAGGAGTTGAGGATGACCCCTAGGTTGCAAGCCTGGGGGATGGGGGGTGATGGTGTCCTTGACAATAATAAGAAACTTTGGAAGGGGGAGAATTTGGGGAAAGAATAATGAATTCAGTTTTGAACATGTTGAGTTTAAGGTGTCTACTCCAATTCAAAATATCTAATAGACAAAGATGTTAGATTGGAGGTTAGCAGAGAGTTTGGGGCAGGATGGGTAGATCTGAGAATCATCAGCATAGAGATAATGATTAAATCCATGGAAGGTGATAAGATCACCAAATGAAGCAGCATAGCAGGAGGAGACAAGAGAGTCCTGGACACAACCCTGTGGGACACACATGGTCAGTGGGCATGACCTAGAACGAAGATCTAGCAAAAGAAACTGAGGAGGAGCAGTGAGATAGATATGAGGAGAACCAAGGGAGAGTGGTGCCCTGAAAATCTATAGAGAACAGAGTATCAAGGAGAAGACGGTGATTGAAAGTATCCGAGGCTACAGAGAGGTCAAAAAGGAAGAGGACGGAGAATAGGCCAATGAATTTGGCCAAATGATTGTGGTGGGAGTGAGGAAAAGGTAGAAGTATAACTGCTTCTTCTGCCACCAATCAGTATGTGGAAGTTAAGGGCTATTTTAATAGCCCTTTTGGTAAGTTTATACTATATTGACGGGGTATAAAAAAGGAATGATTTTTGTATCACACAGACACAATTCTGAGTCATTAAATGTGTCGCGAGTCCACCGTGGGAGACCTAACCCAATCCAATCTATAGTCATTTATTAAGCACCTACCTGGTACAAAGTACTGTGCTGGGTGCTAGGTATACCAATGGCCCCAAAAAACCAAAAACTCACACCCTAATGTGAATGAGCTTACAGGGGAATGCCACATGTAAATAGATAAGTATTCATGTGAAAATTGAAGGAGGAAGGAGTCTAGAAAGGTTTTTGATAAGATCTAGCCCAGACTTGTAGAAAAAGAGTATATTCCAGGTGGCTTAGAATCAGGGAAAGGATACAGCTTTTGCAAATACACAGAGGTGGGAAATCAGTACCAAGTTTAGGGAACAGCAGGGTAGGCTCCTTTGGTTGGATTGTAGAGTGTATGAAGGTGAGTAATTGTGCAGTAAACCTAGAAAGGTAGGTTGGAGAGGGGTTTTAAATGCCAGGCTGAGGAATTTGTATTTTATCCTTAGGCAATAGGGAGACATTGAAATTTCTTGAACAAGGTTGTAAAATAGTCAGACTTGTGCTTTAGGAAGATTCTTTTCACAGCTGTGTAAAGAATAGATTGTAGAGGGAAGGGACTAGATGTCAGCAAGCCATTTGGTGGCTATTACAAGGAAAGGAATAAAATGGAAGTAGAGCCAGAAAAAGCCTAGAGGGTGTTTTGGACTCAATTGTACACCCCAGAGTGTGCATGCTGACTCCTGGGGTTTCAGAGGCCTAGTCTCTGTGGGAAGAGTTTCTACATAATTAAATCTGGTTAAAGTTATGTAAATATGGTCAGTGATAATTAATTCCCATGACCCTCTTGTGAGACTCTTTGCTTCCTTGAGAAAATTATGCTCTGAGGTCCCTCATGAAATTTCTCCTTTCTGGGACAAAAGGCCCTAGGGAACTCTGCATTTACTTAGCTCACTCAAAGCTATACTTTGGAGTGATCATGGGTCTGGCATCAAGGGGTCAACAGCAGAGAGCGCTGAGAGGAGGGGCAATGTCAGTGGGGGTAGAGGTGAAGCAGGTGTCTAGGAGTTAACAGGAGATTTTTTTTAAAGTGAGTCATTTCTTAGCTAGTGTTGGTTTACATTGACAAATATGCTTTGGGGCACAAACAAGATGCATTTGCTGCTATAACAAATGATTGGCCCTAAAAGCCTTTTTCCCTAGTGTGGCTTCAGCTCAAGTCATTCCTGAAGAAAGCAAGCTCGAAACTTGTAATAGCAGGAAAGTGCCTCCACTACTCACTGACCTGCTCAGTAGCAGTGATTATGAATGCTAATGACCTGATACACTTACCCAGGTTGTGTCCCCCTGGCTAACAGAACTGCCTATATTCATAATGTCTTCCACAGAATGAAAGAATTCACAGGTCAATTGGCTGATGAACTTTTAGCTCAGGGAATATTCCATTTCAGCAAGGAGGGGATAAAGCTTGTAGTCTAATTACTACACACACACAGACTTTTCTTAACACCGGGTGTTTTTCTTCCTGAAGGACTTCCTGCCAGACACTGATTTATGGCTCCTCTATGCTTTGTGCTGGTGGGGCTCTGTCCTCTTTTGTGGCCAGCTGGTGCCCTTTGGGGCTCGTCACAGGTGATCTAAAATGTACCCTTTGGCACTCTTTTCATGATACCATGTGGGAAAGCAGGGAGTTATTTTGGAAAGAATGATAGATTTTTGAGTCAGGAAATCTGGATTCAAATCCAAGCTCTGACATTTACTAGCTGTGTGATCCTGGGCAAGTCACTTTACCCCTCTAAGGCTCAGCTGTCATGCCTGTTAAAAAAAAAAAAAAAGGATAATAATACCTATATTATTTACTTCTCAGGGTGGTTGTAAGGAAGGAATATGGATGGCCCCTGTGATTTTATTAGCATAGGTAGCTCCCCAGTGAAGAAATTCTCTCTACCAGTGAGTGACCCTCCTTTTATTTTCTGTGTAACTTGCAGTGTAAGTTTCGGCAAGTCCCAGGAAGTTAAGTGACTTGCTGGAGTCACGGAGCCAGTATGTAGCAGTGGCAGGACAAGATCTCAGGTCTTTCTGGCTTCACAATCAACTCTTTAGATGCTGGGCCACACTGACTCTGGTGAGAAGAAAGCATTCTATAAATCTTAAACTCTCTAGAAAAATATAAGCTGTTGATATTATTCTTGCTTTGCTACAAACTCTGTTGTATACCTGAGAGATAAAAGCTCCTTGTCATTGTGGTTCAGCCATTTCAGTTGTGTCCGAATCTCTGTGACCCCGTTTGGGTTTTGTTGGCAGAGATACTGCAGTGGTTTGCCATTTTCTTCTCCAGCTCCTTTTACAGATGAGGAAACTGAGGCAAACAGGGTTAACTGACTTGCCCAGGGTCACACAGCTAGTAAATGTCTGAGGCTGGATTTGAACTCAGAAAGATGAGTCTTCCTGACTTCAGGCCTGGCACTCTACCCACTGTGCCATGTAGCTGCCACTTTAAGGTTTGCAAAGCACTTTATATACACTATTTCTTGTGATCCCCATTAGAGATATGAGACCTAAGGGATCTGAGGACTCTTTTCCCCTGATGCCATCTAAGAACTGGAGAGGTATTTCTCTGTTTTTCCCTCCCCACACATCTAATCTAAGGGAGAGGCAATTTTGGTTGGTGGCCAGGAGAGAGGGGAGTTGTTTGAGTTCTCTGAATTTCCTTAACATGAGAACTGAGAGATGTATGGTTATTGAATGAATGGCTGGATAGATTAAGGTTACCACAGCAGGGCATGGAATCAGTCTTTTCTGGAGAGATTTGAAGAAAGGATCAACAACTCAGAGAGAGAGAGAGACAATCATATCTAGAAGCAGAGGGATGGATTGAATGACCTCTTATGGTCCCTTTCTAACTCTCTGACCTCCCCCCTCGCCATCTTGGAAGCAGATTAAGTAAAAAAGGAATTATTTCTAATCAGAGAAATTAAGAAGCTGTGTCTCAGGCAAGGGAGACCCAATGCATAGTTTCACAGTCATGTCAGCTAAAAGCAGCAACAAAAAGAGACAGTTCCCTGTCTCTTTTGCATGTTTGTTGATATTTATGTGCCTCTTTAAGTCTATGTGATGTCTTATGTGCGTGCTGGAGTTGCTGGGGGACAGAGGCAGCATTTGCAAAATAGGTATTTTTCAAAGTCACAGCAAAACTGGTTTATTGATGCCTTTCCTCTCAATGTCTTCTTGCAGTGCCCCTAAACTACCTCACAGTGTCACTAGAGTTCACTTACTCCTAGACCCAAGCAGGAGAGAGACTGACTGCAAAGAAACTGCAGACCCTTGAGATCTGCCAGGGACCTCAGACACTATCCAGTCCAGCGCCCAATTTTTTAGATGAGGAAACTGAGGACCAGGGAGGAGATATAATTTGACTGAAGTCATGGGGGCAGCAAGTAGCAGATGAGATGGGAGGGACATAGGTTCCTTCTGGCTCCCAAACCACTGAACCAAACTGCCACCTCATGTGCTGGTGTTAGCTGTGGTTGAGGATTCAAGGTAGATTTCCCTGTTATTTTAAAGGAAGCTACAGATTGAATTCAGGGGTGGATGGAGTGTCCCTGTACTGCAGAAAGACATTACAGAGGGCCTGGCATTAACAGGTCTAAGTAAAGGTGTGTGATGGAGATTTCAGCTCAGGAATTTATCTCCAGCATGGGAGTCTCACTATAATATAGTCTGGGAATTGAAATGGAAGAGAAAAAAGACTCTCTGACTCTTTGCACTAACCAAGTGTTTGCTGGAGGTGGAAAAAGAAACTTTAAAAAAAAATGTCTTCCCAGTATGGTGGTGTTTTGAGAAACTATTTGCTGTCAGTGGAATGTAATGAAAACAAATGTGGTAAGCTCAGCACACCAGCTAGGAAAATTAGAATCTAAAGCTGATCTTTCTAACAACTGCAGTGGTCGGATCTGATTTCTCTTGCCCATCCCAAGGGTTCTGTCTCCCTTTTTGTACATGCTACTTTCAACACACAGAGCTGTTCCTTTCACATTTCACTCTCCAGTCCTGGTGTGTAATTTTTTAATTTTTTTTTTTGTGAATGAGAAACAGACTTTGAGAACCTCCATGCTTGAGCATGAAACTATAATGTGCCTGGCATGTCTCCATTGGGCTGCACACGGTCCATACGGGTATGGTTAGGCTGGCAAGCCGCACATGGGGATCCATGGGATTCTGGGTAATTACGACTACTCTGGAACCAGTTATTAAGCCTGTGGCTATGACAAGGATATGAAACAGAGGGATAGTGTCTAGGACTTTTCTCCCTGTGATGCTCCTTTTTTTGCTAAAAAGATTCAAGTAAGTCTCAGAGTGAGGCCTAGAGAAACTGAGAGGATAAGAGGAGAAAACCAAGGTGGGACATTTATCTGATTCTATTAACTTCCCCCATCAGCAGATATGGTCATGTGCAGGGGTCATGTAACAGTAATGGAGCTTTGTTAAGGGGATTAGAATGGTGGACTTGGAATCAGAAGATCACTTTGGCTGCTGTGTGCAATGAAGACAGACTTGAGGCAAGTAGAATTCTATTTTAGTAAGTCCAGGTTAGAGGTGATGAGGGACTGGAGTAGAGGGGTGGCTATGTGGATTTAGCAAAGGGGCATATTTGAGAGACAATGTGGAACCAGAAATGAGAAGATTTGGCAACTGATTTGATATGTGGGTTGAGGAAGAGTGAGAAGTGGAGGATGATGCTAGGGTTGCAAATGTGAGAGACAGGGAGGAGGATGGAACCCTTAACAGTAATAGAGAAATGAGGAAGAGAGTCTTGGGAGAAATTATATTCTTGAATGTGTTGAGTCTGAAGTACCTGTGGGACAGCCAGTGATAAGGGACTGGAGGCTCAGAAGAGAGACTAGGACTGGATTGTTGGTAAATAAACCCAAGGGAGTTGATGATGTCACCAGTGAGAAAGTACAGAGAGAAGACAAAAGGGGGTGCAGGATGGAGCTTCAAAAAATCCACAGTTAGGGGGCACATTTCTGAACTCTTCTGAGCTTCAGTTTCCTTATCTATAAAATGGGGATAATAATACATATAGCACTTCTCTTATAGGGTTGTTATGAAGTTCAGATTCAAACATACATATATATATATATACTATATAGGGTGTCCCAAAAGTTTTAGCACAGTTTTAAGCTTTAATCAGTTTAAATTAAAAATATAAATATTAGTTATGATAATCATGATTTCTAAGGTCTGTTTCAGGTCTGAACCTTTTGACCTAGAAGTATAAGGGGCATGGAGGAGAATCTTCACATAAGATCATAGGATTTAATACTGGAAGGGACCTTAAAAATAATCGATCTACTCCACAGACCCATTGTGGGGAATGAACTGAAAGCCCTATCAAAAAAAAAAAAATATATATATATATATACATAAAATCATGTAGACCAGTCCCTCATTTTACAAATGAGAAAACTGAGGCTCAGAGAGCTTACATGATATGTCCAAAATGACCTGGGAGTAAGTGGCAGAAGCAGAATTCGAATTCAGGTCCTAGGATTCCAAGGACAGCATTCTTTCTTTACACTGCATAACCTACCACCCCTCTTTTAGTGTTTGGCCAAACATATTAGCCCTGTCTTACTCTGGTGGAGCTATCTCTTGCCCCTGGCACATATGGGATGTGAGGAGAAAAACAAATGATTAAATCTGGATCCACAGCAGCTGTGACATGAGTCCTGGTTCCATGCTCACAGGAACTTAGGGACAGAGGTTGGGGAGCATGAGTGGCAGCCATGGGAATCAGGTAGAGCTGTTGAAATAAGGAGGCAGGTCTGAAACAGATGATCCCAAATATCATCATCTCTCCTATCTATTACCTTTTGTTCCTTCTTGTGGGAATCTGGGAGGTACTCTGAGCATGTGAGTTGCAAGAAGGAGCTAGTATTCTTTGAGCAACCCAAGGGGACCAGGAGATGTAAAGAGGTGGGGGAGGGAGTATGGAGAGTTGGCTGAGAAGGAGAGTCTTGAGGAATGTGAGCTTGGCCAGTCCTACTACTGAACAGAAATTCTAGAATTTTTCTTCTCTGATTTTTTTTCTTTTAAAATCTATTTAGAACCAATATATTTTAAACAAGGGGCATCTTATTTTCTTTGGTTGTATCCTACTCTTTTACATGGCGTAATATTTGTACAGAGAATACCATAGGAGTATACAATTTAAAACTAGAAGGCACCTTATAGACCATCTCTAACCATATTTTACAAATGAGGAAACTGAAGCCCAGAGAGGTAAAGTGATATGATCAAAGTTATACAACTTATTTGTAATAGAACTGAGATTTGAACCCTGGACTTCTGACTTCAAATACGGAGCTCTTTTCACTATATCAGGCTGGATCCATAAAAGGGCCAAAGGGCCCAAATAAACAATGGTACTGAATTAAAACAGTCTATGAAAGACATTGAGAGCACACACACACACACACACACACACACAATTATTTGCAAGGCCAGGTTATGAGGGCTGGACCCTGGAAGGGATCTATTCTGTGAGCACCCTCTCTTTTAGCCTTTGGGTCAGCAGTGATAAAGAATAACTCTTGAGTCAGGCCAAATCAGAGATGGTATCTGCTTTTGTTACTAGAGTGACCAAGTCACTAGTGATGTGGGCTGGGGAAGAGAACCTGGGTGAAAAGTCTCTGGCTGATGATCTAGGTGTCACATTGAAAATGGAAATCCAAAGAGTAGAACTGCTCTCCTGGCTCAAGCTTTCGTTTGCATATCACCAGAATTATTGTGATGACCTGAAAACTTGCAGCCTGACATAATGGAAAGGTGAAATAACTTCAGATGATCACGAAACACAAATTTGTCTCTGTTTGTCTGCCCCTCACCCACTCAGCCACCCACCCACAGGGCCCTTGGGGAGGAGAATAATCTGGCGGCCAGTCTGAAAGGCCCTTTTGTGCTGTTCTCTTGGAAAGGTCTCTTGTGCTGCTCAGAGCACACACTGAGACAGGGATTTGTTCCTTTAATTGATAATGAATATCAGAAAGGTCATATTTACATTAGGAGCTGGGTGGGGATTGTGTGTATGCAATTCACAATGAGAAAAAGAAAAAAAAAACCACCTCCATCTTTACCAGGGTAGCCGGAGAGGATTCAGGCAAATGATGAATATGGGGACCGAAAGACAAGGCTCAGAAATGAGAAATGACAGGCAGATAGACAAAAAGAGATAGACAAAGGAGACAGACAGAGAGACAGAAAGACAGAGACAGAGACACAGAGAGAACAACAAAAACAGAGGAGATAGATGGAGACAGAGAAAATAAACTGAGCCAGAGAGACACAGAGGGGAGGCAGAAGAGATAGAGACAGAAATGGAGAGGAGATAGAAAGAGAGACATAAAGAGAAATTGGACAGAGACTGAAGAGATAGAGAAACAGCAATAAAGAGAGAAGAGACAGAGACAAAGAAGAGATAGATGGCTAAAAGGACAAAGGGAGAGACAGAGTGAGAGAAAAAAGAGAAAAACACAGAAAAAAAGGTCTGGGGGAAAAGAAGGATACACAGCTAGAGAGAGACAAAGATAAAGACAATCTAGAAAAAAAATCACAAGAGCAAAATGGTAAATTGTAGCATGAGTGTCACGCTGGGAGGCCCAACTAATGCTTGTCTGACCAAAGTTGGAATTCAGTACCAGCCTTGGAAGAAAAGGGTCTCTGGAGGGGCCAGTAATGGAACTCAAGTCAGTTAACAATTTTCAAGCTCTTAAAGAGTGTATGGCGTCACTCAGGGTCTACCTCTGCCTTGTTGTTTTGTACTTGGGAAAGGCTTTTAGATCTTTTTAGAAAGACTAATGCTGAAGGATAGCATCTTTGGGCCCCTGAACAGCCTGCCTGGTTGCATTGGCCAGTCTTAGTGGCCATCAAAGGAGGTAATATTTGTAACGTGCCTGGCACATAGTAGGTGAAACGTAAATGCTCATTATTATTATTATTATTATCATTATTATTATTATTATTACTATTATTATTAGTGGTAGCAGTAGCAGTATCAGTGGTAATAGTAGTAGTAGTAGTAGTAGCAGCAGCAGCAGCAGCAGCAGCAGTGGTAGTAGTAGTAGTAATAGTAGTAGTAGTAGTAATAGTAATACTAACAAAGTGTCTGAAGTTGAACCACTATGGAAAAGCTACCACAGCTAAGAATAAAGAACTAGCTGCCTCAGGAGGTACTCCTCTCTTCCTCTGCTCTTTGGAGGTCTTCAAAGGCTGCATTGCTTTTTGTTGGGTACATTGTAAAAGGGATATTTATTTTGGTATGAGTTGTACTATAAGATTGTTGAGGTCCCTTCCAACAGTGAAATTCTGCAGAAAGGAACAAGGGAAAGGGGAGAAATGAGAAATTATTGTAGGGAGCCAGTTGTCAGAATAGTATAGCACTAGACCTGGAGTCAGGAAGACTTGAGTTCAAAGTCCAGCCTCAGGCACCAGCTGTGTTTTCTAAACTGTAAAATGGGGATAGCAATAGCCACCTACCTTACAAGGTTGTTGTGATGATCAAATGAGAGATATGATTTAAAGTGTTCATAGCCGGCACTGTATTAATGCTAGTTATTGCTATTATTTGACAGACCTGAAGCCTTCTAGCCCAAACACTGATTTCTTAAGCTCTGGGACTCTGTAAGAGCTAACTGTAGCTTTATCACCCCTTTCTGCCCCAAACCCAGGAGAGAACAATTCAGGCTCTATGCAAATTTAATTCATTTCTCAGGAAATATTGACAAGAGAAAGGCTTTGAACTATCATAAGAACTTAATTCCTTAAAAATGTTTTCCCCTTCATTGGGTATTAAGTAAGAAAAGGTTGAGGGTAGGGTAGGGGGAGTCCTATCAATGAGTTTTACTGTCTGGAATATAAAAGAGAGCCTGGTTGTTTCTCCTAAAGTAGTGGTATTGGAAAGGAGTTTGTGATGAGTTTAGACTTCAGAATCTTAAGCATAGCAGATAGATGAAGCATTTATTAAACACTTACTGCATGCCAGGCACTGGGCTAAGATTAAAGGAATTAAGGCCAGGGAGAAAGAATATTAGGTGAATTTTGCAGGTTTCACTTCCAGACAGCTCAAAGTACAATGCTGTGCGATGCAGGCCAGGCTGGTATGTAATAGACAATGTGGGGTTTTGCACTATGTGGGCCTTCGCATGTTTAACCTACAAATTGTTTGATGCTACACGATGTCAGTGACAGCAGTAAGTGAGTGTTAGCAATTAGGGTCTGTGGATGGCAGGCTTCCCAGCTGGATACCTGATTGTAGGAAGTTCAGCTCTCTGTTAGAGGTATGCCCTGGGAGATGCCACAATTGATGAATGGAAAGGAACACAGACCTTCCATCAACAAAAGAAGTGCAAAAATTATCAATGGAGGTGAAGAGTATGTTGTGTTGTGTGTGTAGTATGTGTGTGGAGGGAGAGGGGGACAGAAGAAGGGAGAGGGAAATGGAGAGGGAGGCAGTTCTTGAGGTACAACAGCTCTTAAAGTTCTCCAGAAGCCAGAAGATTATTTTTATACAACAAATCAGTTAGTTTATAAATAAAATCTGTAGGGGCAGCTAGGTGGCGCAGTGGATAGAGCACCAGCTCTGGATTCAGGAGGACCTGAGTTCAAATCTTACCTCAGACACATAACACTTACTAGCTGTGTGACCTTGGGCAAGTCACTTAACCCCATTGCCTAGCAAAAATAAAATAAAATAAAATAAAATCTGTAGGCATGTTGACTGTTCTCAAAATCTCCACCTGAGATTTGAGGCAGGGTATTTGAATGGAAAGAGCACTCAACTTCAGTCATTAACTCGCTTAGGTGACCTTGGCCTACTCATTTGTAAAATGGAATTAATAATTTACCTTCACTATCAGGATTATTTATCATGGAGTACAAATTAGGTCTTGATTTTGAAAATGCTGTAAGAAAGGAGAAAGTGCTCTAAGATGCTATAGTACTGCTGTTATGCTATTCCAGTTATTGTGAAGACTTGATGTGTCTGGCCCCTCTTGGCAAAAGGGGTGAGTGTGTGTGTGTGTGTGTGTGTGTGTGTGTGTGTGTGTGTGTGAAGTTTGGACAAAGGGCAGTACTTCCTTCATTTGGATTTAACAATATGTTTTGCTCTTACTATGAATAATTTCTGAGAGAATTTACTGAGAAAGATAAATCTTATTTTTTCAGATGATCTTAATGAAATAAGCTTGTGGGAAAATTCAGATTCTCCATCCCACTCTTCTCAAAAATGAGGAGCAATGGAGAGAAATAGAAAAGTAACTATACTGTTGCACTAAGAGCTAGAGTCTTCACCCCAGTGACATCATGGCTTTCAACTTTGCTAAAAAATATTTGCACATCCCAGAGGACTGCCAGGCCTCTCCTCTCACTCTGGGATGTACCTTCGGGCCTCAGCCAGAGGTCAGGATGACTCTTCCTAAAGACAGTGACCACAAGCAAGGTCTAGTTCAAATAACTACATCACCACTGCTTTGTCCCTGTTGGAACTCTTGCTCTGGGAAACTGCAGAGCATGGGAATTGGAAGCAGGCTGAGGACACAATTATGTCATCAGACAATATGGCAATTTGCTTTTACTTAGCTGTATTTTTTGTTGGTGAGGAAGGGGTCCATTGGGAGGGTGAAGGCAAACCATTGAAAGTGGTGGGTTTCGTTTTTTTCAAAGCATCAATAAACTTTTTTTTTTTCCAGTGAGGCAATTGGGGTTAAGTGACTTGCCATGGGTCACACAGCTACTGTCAAGTGTCTGAGGCTGGATTTGAATTCAGGTCCTCCTGACTCCAAGGCTGGAGCTCTATCTACTGTGCCACCTAGTTGCCCCTAAAGCTGAGTTTTGCATGGACTGGGAATCGAACTGGGCCTTCCTTGTGGCAGGCGAGTTGGATACAACTTCGGATACAACTCAACTTACAAGTTTGGATGCAACTCAACCCCTGAACCACCCATGTGGGTTATCAATAAACTTTTTTTAAAGAGGGTATGAAAAACTGCGTTCAATTCCACAAGAATCTTTCACGCAACTATTATGTGGGGAGCATTGTGCTAGACACCTTGGGATACAATAAAAGATGTCCCTGCCCTCTAATAGCTTACATTCTTACATCCTACTTCAAACACGGAAACTTCTCTCCTAATATGAGCAAAATAAAATTCCCGGGACATTCCCCTAGAACTCCCCATGACATTGAAAATGATTTAATGCATAATAGGAAAGACACATTCCATCAGCCTCTGCAATTAGTTCAGTTGCTTTTTTTTTTTAATTCAATTCCTCCACTAATGTGTGTTTGTCATGTAACTAAGGAAAGATTGGTATTCAGGGAAGATGCATCAAAGACAGTAATTAAACTGTCTCATCAAACGGGTTTAGTCTGTAGGAACAGACTTGTTTGATTTTGCATAGGAAATCATTGGTATTTTAACAGAATGGAGGAAACTTTTGATCAGCATGTAATAGATAAACAGATCTATATCTTGTTTGGAGATATTTTTAGTTTCTTTATTCTTACCTGAAAGGGGGTATTTGGGGGCTGGGAGGTGGAGGGGAGACAGATTATTTTCTTCTTAGCTCGAAGACAACAAAGAGGGAGTCAGATGGCGGCATCCCATCAACCTAAACAGCTTCTGGTGGTCAGGGTTTAGTGGGTTTGGGGACTTGGGGACATATTCAGCCTTAGGTCAGTCGATTTTCATTCCTTTATAGTTTCATTCATGATTGTGGGGTCAGCAGTAGGAGGGCTCCAAAGTCAACATTTCTAATGGGTTCATGGGCACAACTTCTTAATCCTCCCCAGCCCTTACTCTAAGATGGCAGGTGTAATGAGATTCTCCTTGAATCTACTTTCTTCTTCATTGTCAGAATCTGTTTTTCCAACTGCTCTGGCCCATCCATTTTATTACCTTTATTTCAAGGTCAGGTGAAGTTAAGACAGGAGATAATACAATGTCAGTTGTGCCCTTTCGAAATATGAGAGTAATCTCTTTCCACACCAGAGGAGAGATTCTAAAATCTCATTTCAGTCTTAAGATAGAAACTAGCTTATCAAGGTTTTAGTAGGGCCTTCACCAGATAAGACTTTTTACTCTTTGGGCACCCAAGAAACTTTGGTTAACTGAAGTTGTAGAATGCAGCAGCTGCAAGTTTTCCAATATCAGCAACTTTTCGGCAACTGGTACCCATCTAAGCCTGCTCTGATATCAAGAATTAGCACTGGAAGAAAAATGTTTGACATATAGGTTCAAGGGGTGGTAGAAAGAACACTGGACTGGGAGTTAGGAGACTGTGATTCTAGTTTGGGTCAGCTCAGGGGATAGTTTGTTTCCCATAATTGAGGGTCTCTAAGCGGAACCTTGATGACCACTTTCTGAGATAAGGTAGGAGGGATTCCTGTTCTTGTTCAGGTTGCACTAAATGGCCTCTAAAATTTCTCCCAACTTTGAGATTCTGTGATTCTGTGCCATTAAACATGGGCTAGATATGACCAGAAAGCTGGGGAAGCTTGGACAGCCTGTGTTTGGCCCAGATGTTGAAGGGTAGACATGACACAAAGGCAGACAAATACCTCCCCTTCAATAGGTTAGGGAAAAGACAGGTGGTCAATGATTTCATAAATGCTGTCTCTCACCAACAAACGCTCCCTTACCTAGCAATAGCACAATGAGATGACAAAATAAAAGACAATAAAGCCCCTTCTTTTTCAAGTCCAATAAAGCCATCCAGAGAGGTAGTAGAGTATCAGTGAGTGAGCAGCTGTGGCTTGACTGAACCACTCTAGAGGTCTTTGCTGAGTGAAACTTCGATCTCCCACTACTCACATTTTCATGGAGTGTGCTGAAATGGAATCATTACAACCTCCCTTCCATCTCCCCTGCCATTGCTGTTTTTTGTCTCTTTTTTCCTTCCCTTGTTCTAGATAGGGAGGTCTTAACCAGGGATCCATAGACCTTCCCCTCAAGTCCATAGATTTGGAGGGAGGGGTTTGAACTCAGAGAGAAAAAAAAATTACATCTTCATTTTCACTAACCTCTAACTGAAACTTAGTACTCCCTTCAATGATTTAAAAACATTATTCTGAAAAGGGGCTCATAGACTTCACCAGATTGCCAAAGGGGTCGTGACACAAAAAAAAGATTAAGAACCTCTAGTCTAGAGAGAATTGTTTTCCCAGATCATGACAATCTTGCTTAATTTAAAAAGCAAACAAACCACAAAACCCTTTGACAAATGCTTTTAGGGGATGACCCTTACTTTTTAAATACTGGGCTGCTATCCCAGAAGGCTTATGATAATAATAGGCTTATAATAATCACATTTCTGTATCACTTAAGGTTTGCAAAGCACTTTACATATGTATTATTTCATTTGATCCTTACAACAACTCTGGGAGGTGGGTACTGTTATGATCCTTATTTTGTATATGAGGAGACCAAAGGAGAAAGAGGTAATGATTTACCCAGGGCTGCACATCTAACAATAATAGTAATAGTAATAATAAAAACAAATCTTTATATAGCATTTTAAGGTTTGCAAAGTGTTTTATATATGTGTGTATATATACTCTATACTATAGAATATATAAATATATATTTGCACTCACTGGATCCTCACAAATATTTCATACATGTGTGTATCTATCTATCTATCCACACTAGATCCTCCCAACATCCCTTTGAGGTTGGTACTATTATTATTCCCATTCTATAGATTAAGAAACTGAGCTGAGAGAGGTTAAGGGGCTTCCCCAGAATCACATAGCTAGTAAGACAAGATTTGAACCCAGGTCTTTCTGATTCCAGGTCTAATCCTCTAATCATACCATGATGTGGATAAAGACTATCATGAAATTTGAGAAAAATGCACCAACCCCATTGGGTCAACAAAAGAAACATCGAAAAGGAGGGTCTTTCAATCTGGCTGGCTTCTTCTCTTTCCTCTTGGAATCTGTGTCCTTTCCCTGTTAGGAGCGTCCAGGAAACCCTGCTAGATCATCACGGCGTTGGCACAGGTCTATGAAGAAGTGGCTGTTTACTCCAGTTCTGGGTTCCCAAGGGGCTGACGGTGGGGGCTGGGTCTTATGAGCATACTTGGGGGAGGCTGCCCCATTCATTTCCATTCTGATTGCCTATTGACCCCCCAATTCATTAGCAGCATGAAATCAAACATTTCTGACACATGGGGCTGTGGCAGGAACATTGCGATGAGATCAGTCAGGGACCACCGTCTGGGAGAACTGATGAATCTGTGGCCAGACTCCACCAAAATCAATGAAACATTTCTCTCAAATGGAGGCTCATAGGGAAGGCAGCATTGATTTCTGGGCAGGAGTTACGGGCAGGCGATAAAGAATCCTATGCTTAAAATGCACGATGATGAAATCCCCTTCTCCTTCCTAGTCCAAGATCAGGGCAGGGCACACACATTCTACAGTGTGGGGGAGCAGGAAGAATGCTGGGTTTGGAGTCATCTTCCTGGGATTCATAGGGTCATAGACTTAAAGCTGGAAAGGACCTTAGAGGCTACTTACCTGCCCCCTATTTACCAATGAGAAAACTGAGGTCCAGTGAGGGTCAGACTTACATGAGGTCAGATTCAAACCCAGGTCCTCTGACTCCAAATGCAGCACCTTTTCTACTCTACCACACTCCATACTCTGAAACTAGCTAGCTGACCTCAGCCAAATTACTTAACCTCTCGAAGACTGTTTTCTCATGGAAAAGCACTGGAATTGGAGTTAAGAAGACCTGAGTTTAAATACTTCCTCAGACACTTAGTAGCTGTGTGACCTTGAACAAGCCATTTACTATTTCTCAGATTAAGTTTCCTTATCTTTCAAATAAGGATAATAATAATAAGTATTAAAGATCCTCACTGAGTTGTTGTGAGGACCAGTTGTGATAATGTATTGAAAACACTTTGTATACCTTAAAGTTATTGTTAATTATTTTTATTATTGATCAAATTATTAGTGCTGTTATCATTAATAAAATTATCATGATAAAATAGGCAGCTAGGTGGTGTAGTGGATAGAGTGCCAGGCCTGGAATCAGGAACACTCCTCTTCCAGATACTTACTAGCTCTGTGACCCTGGGCAAGCCACTTAACCCTGTTTGCCTTAGTTCCTCATCTGTAAAATGAGGAGAAGGAAATGGCAAACCACTCCAGTATTTTTGCCAAAAAAAGCCCAAATGGGGTCGTGGAGAGTTGGATACAACTAAAATGACTGAACAATAACAACAATCTCATTCTTAGAGTCAGTTTTATTGTTTCAAGCAGTTATGAGCCAATGCTCAAATAAGAAGATGTTATAACGATAATAATAATCATGGTTATTATTATGGCCATAAAAGCCATTACTTTGTGACCAGCCCTCATTTCTGTAAAAGAGACCTTACCAAGGGGATTGAATGTTGAGGCATTTTGGAAGCTTCACATATAAAATTCTTTCACGTCTGAAGTTTTATAGTCATTAATGATTATGTATAAAATACTTGTTGAGTAAATGTATCAAAGGTGGCAGGCCATTAAAACCTCTCAGGCTAGTAATAATGCACACACTTAAGAACTGAATAAATAGCTGACTCTGGGACAATGTTGTGATCTATCATTTTTTTTTACCTGGCAAGGTTTAGTGGACAAAGCTTTCCAAGATTTGTGGACTCATGTAAGAAGCATAGGTTGTTTTAGACTTTTCTATGCTCAGTTCCCTAGATAGTAGGAATTAAATATTCCTTGCCCTCAAGGAACTTACATTCTATAGGGGAGGAGGGGGATAGGTACATTAAAAATTAAATTCAAAATATGTACCAAATAATTAAAGGGGGCAGGTCATGAGCAAGTTCGGGTGGGAAGTAGAGAGAATCAGAATAGGCTTCCTGTGGGAGGTGGCTTTGGAGCTGATCTTTGGAGGAAGTTAGGTATTCTCTGAGGCAGAGCTGAGGATTGAGTGCACTCCCGGCACAGGGTACAGATCGTGCAAAGCTATAGAGTTGGGTGATGGAATTTTCTGTTTAACAAATAGGCCTGTTTGGCTGGAATGAGAGAAGGAGAGTAATGTGCAGTAAGCCTGGAAAAGTAAACTGTGGTCAGGTTGTGAAGGGTTTTAAAAGCCAAATAAAAGGTTTTATATTCTGTATAAAATATTACTTTATATTTTCTTTTAGAGGCAAGAGGGGATCACCAGAGCTTTAAGATCAAAAATTATAATAATAAAAAAAACTAAAATCGCCACCATTTAGGGAACAATTTTTTATCTTCCTTTCCCTTGATTTAGACCATTAAGGTGTGGTTGGCTTTGCCATTTCACTGGAGAGACTGGGTTAAAAGCCTTATCTACTCTTGTTCTGACGTTCCAGTCCTTTATTGGCCATAGGCACATACTTGGGTCTGAACAAACAGGAGCCATTGCGCTTCTGTCTGATGCCCCTCCCCTATAGGCAAGTCCGATGGTGCTTGGGCCCTGGGCTTGGAATTCTCACCTCTTACACAGTCAGGAGGCTACTTGATAGTTCCCTGGCCCCAGATTGTACTAGCCTTTTTGATTGTCCTTGGAGGTCTCTAGAGGGGGCAGGTTCTGACAGAGGACAATTATAATGTCATGGCCTTTACTAATGCCAACTCTTCTTTTATTGCATCTGTCCCTTCTTGTCTACTCACATGGTCAGCAGCCTGATCCAGGCAGGCACACATCAACTCTTGCTTGGGTTCCTGCAATAGCTTCCTTGTTGATCTCCTTGCAGTCTCTCTCATCTACAATCCATATTCCCCACAGCTGCCAAAGTGATATCCCTAGAGTCTGGGCCTGATCATGCCATTCCCTTGCTCAAGAAACTTAAGGAGCTCCCTACTTCTTCTAAGGTAGGGGTTCTTTGCCTTAGGTCTGTGGGTAGATTTCAGAGGGAGTCTGAACTTAGGTGGGAAAAAAATGCATCTTTATTTTCACTAACCTCTAATTGAAATTTAGCATTATGAATGTAGGCAAGAAACAGTATTCTGAGAAGTGGTCTACAGGCTTCACCAGACTGCCAAAGGGGACTGTGACACAAAGAAAGATTAAGGACCCCTAATGTTAAAGGATCAAAAAAAAAAACCCTTCTTTATGGCTTTACAGTCTGTCTCCAGCCTTATTTTCCAGACTTGTTATGTATTATTACCCTTCATTCACTCTCCATTCCAGCAAAACTTGCCTCACACACACACACAATGTCCCATTTCATAACTCTGTGCCTTTGTACAGGAAGTCCCCCATGCCTGGGATGTCCTCCCTTCTCTCCTCTGCCTCTTAGAATCCTACCCCTCCTTTGAAGCTCAGCCTCAATCCCCACAGGCTTTCAAGCCTCGAGCCTACTTGGTTTCTCTCTCAGTGTCACTCAATTTTGTGCCTCTTTCTGGTTGGAGGCAGGATGGAGGATCCTGGAAAGAGAATCAGTCAGGAAATGGGCCTGGGACTTTGAAAGGCGGGAGGTGAAGTGGGGAGGGGGGAGGGAGAGAAGAGGAGGAACCTTTCTTTCCTGAATGTGTATGGAGCTAAATTTATCTGGGCCTCTCGTCCCTGCTTAGCTCTCCACATTGACTGTTTGAATGCGCAAGGACATTCTGATCTAGCTGGTTTAAGGGTCCTGATAGGTCCCTCACATTCTCTGTGGGAGTGGCAATCAGTCAGTCAAGAGATATTTATGAAGTGCTGCTTTGTGTATGGGGGTCTGTTGCAAACACTCCAGTGCATGGAGGCTGGGGGCCTTAGCCTAGCTTGTTCTCCAGCTGATGGCCTATGACCTTACAAGGGGGGTCAGCCAACAAGCTACAAAGCCAGCCCTGGTTGTTATCAGCCCAGCTGGGCAAACCACATTGCAGAGTTTCTATAGCAGGCTGGACCAGCACACCACTCTGGCTGCTCTCTCTTAGAGGCCGCACACATGAAAAGGCCCTTTGGGCTGGTGGGGGAGTCCCTTGTTTGCCTATCTTACCTATTACCAGGCAACAAAGGTGCTAGGGAGGCTGAGTAAGCAAATAGAAAATGAAAACGGAATCAGAAACAATCAAAGGACTTAGAAAAAATGTTTGTCTACATGTCTCCATAAGTTTTAGGTATCAGCAAGGGCCGGGGAGGTGGGGAGCATGTTGGGCTGGGGAGTGGAGAACTTTGTAAGAAACTCTACTGTTCAAAGTCATTTGGAGAACTAATGATGGGCTTGGCCCTATTCAGTAATTTCCTCAAGTTTTTTAATCCTATCAACTGGAAAAATCTGTAACCCCCAGAGAGATGTTTCAAGTCAAGTCATTCAAGTCTCTATGGAAACTCTGTATGTGGCCAGGTTGAAAGCCCTGTGGTGGTGGGGTGACTGTGCAGGTTGAAGGACATGGGAGGCGTAGGCAGAGTTGGTGATCTGGGAAGGCCAGTTCAGCACTAGCCAGCGGATCTACCAAGCAAGGGGTTTGGATGAATGGCTCCTACTCCTTTGGCAAATCCTTGGCTTTCAAGCTTACTTAACTCATGGAAGCAAAAAGGGAAGGGCATTGATTGGTACATGGGGAACTGTGGAAATATGGCGTCTTGGGTGAGCTGTCGAGAATGGGAGGGGAACCTAAAAATGGGATGAGATTTGTTCTGCCTGGCCACAAAGGGCAGAACTTGGAGCCATGAAGTTGGAGATGAAAAAGGATTTTGGCTCCATGTAAGGAAAAACTTTCCTAACAATTAGAACAGAGGTTCTTTGTCCTCCTGGGCCCATTTGGCCATCTTTTGAAGTCTATGGACCCCTTCTCAGATTAATGTTTTTAAATGCACAAAAATAAAATATATCAGATTACCAAAGAAAACAATTATATTGAACTACAATTATCAAAATATTTTTAAAAAAAATACAAGTACATATACCCCAGGTTAAGAACCTTTGATTAGATCCTGAGCTTTTCAAGGGCAGGGAATCATCTTTTGCCTTTCCCTAGAGTTTAGCACAGTGCTTGGCACATTAGTAGTCACTTAATAGATATTTATGGACTGACTATCCCAAAATGGAATGAACTGCCTTGGGTGGTGGGGAGTATCCCATTGCTAGAAGTATCCAGTTAGAGTCTGGATGACCACCTGGTTGTATAGGGATTTCTGGACGAGTACAGGGCAGATTGGATACTAGCATGGTAAAGGGAATAGCTCCGTGGATTTTAACTCAGCAGAACTGGTTTTGCTAACACTGCTCTGCAATTTACTGCTTGTGTGGCCTTCAGCAAATCACTCCCTCTGTCCTGTCCTCAGTTTCCTTCTTTTTAAAATGAGAGGATTGGACTAGATGACCTCTAAGATTCCTTCCACCTATAGATCCCATGACCTCTGAGATTCCTTCTAACTCTGAGATTTTGGGTGGAATGTCATATGCCCATCATGCCAGCAAGTACTCACCTTCCCCCAACACTCAGGAAGTAGTTTCCTAGAATGTGTTGCTGGAGAGGAGCAATGGTATGTGTGTGTAATCTAAAAATCATTCTTATTGCATCCTAGATATAGGGAAGTATTTTGTTTCCCCCCTTTTTTTATCCCTACCTCCCCCACCTTAAGTATAATTATCCTTCCTGCTTCTGTTTTGCTCAGGCTAATCTTAGGAAGAACGTGTATGCTCTGGGTACTTAACAGCTGATGACAGAGGCAGGTGACCCAGAAGTGAGCAGAGAGGCAGGAAAAGGCAGCTTGAGATTGATTAAAATTTGCCACTGTTAATCCAAATACTAGATCTATGAGAGTTAAGTGTAAACTGAAAGAAATCTGATATCTGCATTTTATCTTTTCTCCCCACGTTGATGATTACCATCAGAGCCATAGGTAACCAAAAGTATACCTGGGGCAATTTTAGGTGTGTGATGGAGATGAGGATATAGCAGCAGAGGACAGTCTGACAAATGATGCAGTCATACTGAGAAGGAGAAACCTCTGGTCCAAAGAGTCCAGCAAGAATGTTGTGCTCTACACCTCTGGAGCACACGAAGTCAAGGTTCAAGGATGGCGGTTACCTTGGAAGAGAAATATGGAAGTGCTTCCTATTAGGGAGGAAACATGCTCACTCCTAGCACATCAACTCCTTGGAGCATTAAGTTGCGGCTCTGGCTACTACTGAGCAAAGCATTCTTTGGAAGACAGAGGTGTATCCATCAACTCTCTCTTTCTCCTCCAGTCCTGCTTCCTTCAACACCACTGTTCAAATCCCCAGAGGAGTAGATAACTATCTGCCTTCTCCCTCATCTCTGCTGGAGAAAAACAAAACAAAACAAACCACCTTTGAGATGATTAGTCACATAATAGACATTTAATAAATGTTTGTTGATTGATTGATCTTCACTGATTAGGTGGACTTTACAAGTAAACTGTGTCCATTCCTCCTTGGTTCATTCCCCAAAATTTTTATGTAATTATTTCTGAAGGAATAACCTCTCCTGTACTGGGAAGACCCAGGTCCAAGGAAAGCTTTGAAGGAATTCCTATTCAGATACGGGCTGAACTGTGATGTCCTTCTCAGCTCTGAAATTTTGTGATTTTGTGAGAAAATCTTTCATTTGCTTCCTCAGAGCAACCCCAGCTTTGCCTCACGACGCATGCCACCAGTGTGGCATGGAGCTGAAGTCTTTCTCTGTGCCACAAGGCCCTGGCAACTGAAAAACTTTATTAGTAAAAATAAACCCTCCATGGATTCCCTTTCACCCCTCCACCCAATCATTTTTCATCTTTCATGACTCCTTCAAGGAAGACCATGGACCAGGGCAGCAAAGGCTGGGATCCTAGGGTCATAGACCTAGAACAGGAAGGGATCTCAAAGGCTGGCCCCCTCATTTTACAGATGAAGAAACTGAGGCCCAGCAAAGTCAAGTGACTTGCTCAAGTCACATAAGCATCAGTAGCAGTATTTGAACCTAGTTTCTTTGTTTGTTATATTTAAGTAAGCAAACCTCTATTTGCTTTTGATTTCTGACTTGAATCGTGTTTATTTCTTAGAAATAGGCCATGTTTTCCCTTTGTTATTCCAAATGGAAAACTGGTGTTGTTTGCCACCAGGTTGCTTTCACTATATCCCAGAGTCCTCCCCTCCACCCCCATGGCCAAAAGTTCAAGAAGCTGCAGGAAGGGGTGCAGGGATGCCATCTCACATTTTGGCAGTCCTATTTGTCAGTGGATTTTGAGTTCAGAAATGGGAGATGCCAGACCCTCTCTATCCCTAGATAGAAGCTGGCCTCTCCTTCAGGCTGAGATACTGGAAGAGAAAACTGTAGCTCAATAAAACTCCAATAAGTTAAGTATTAATATTCTGCCACTTCCTTTTTTACTGTTCTTTTCCCACCTGAGGGTGCTCCCAGACCAGGATGAATGAATGCTAGACAGTCTTCCCAAGGATACTTGCATTTTAACAGAGGACTACCTATAGCCCCGAAGGAGTGATTTTTCTTACAGAGCCTATGCCAGGCAATTCAGAAGAGTTTTCCTGACGTCCCTCAAATCACCTACTCATAATTCTGGCTGCCACAGTGTTGTGTGGGGAACTGATTATGCTTTGGAATGTGCTTCCACTTGGAAATATTTTAATATCTGTCAGTCAATCAACAAACACTTATAAAGTATTTCCTGTATGTCAGGCACTGTACAAAGAATATACAAAGAATAGCCAAAACAGTCCCTGCCCTGAAGTAGCCCACATTCTAATGGAGGATGCAAAAATGAAAATAACTACATGTATGCAAGATACATACATATACACGCATATGCATATATGCAGACATACATATATATGTAGAGGGGGAAGGGGATGGAAGATAATCACAGTGGAGAAGGCACTAGCTGTCGGGAAGAAAGATTTTACTCCTGATCAAGTTTTCTGTTACCCTGATCTTTAAGTTCTGGCTTTTACACTCTTAGGGTATCATAGGAGATGACTTAGATATAGTAGAAAGAGATGGAATTGAAGTTAGAAGCCTTGTGTTCTAATCTTGATCCTGACATTTACTATCTATAAAGTGACTGGTAAGTCACTTTAGCTCTCTGGGCCTCAGTTTCCTGAACTGCAAAATAGAGATAATTATACATGCACTACTAGTGGACAGAATACTGACTTGAAGTCAGGAAAACCTGAGTTCTCATCCTACCTCAGGCACTTACTATTGTGTGATCCTAGGCAAGTCAATTAACCTTTTCAGTTTTTCCATCTGTAAAATGGGGATAATAATTAGCATTTATCTCTTAGGGTTGTGTGAAGATCAAATGAGTCAACACTTATAAATATCAGCTATTATTATTAATTGATATTGTTATTATTACCCACTTCACAGGGTTGTTGTTAGAAAAGCGCTTTAGAAATATGAGGGGGCAACTAAGTGGCACAGTGGATAGAGCACCAGCCCTGGATTCAGGAGGACCTGAGTTCAAATCCGGCCTCAGACACATAACACTTACTAGCTGTGTGACCCTGGGCAAGTCACTTAACCCCTATTGAGCAAAAAAAAAAAAAAGAGAAATATGACATGTTTGAGAAGTTGCAAAAATTGTTTTTCTTTTTAAGCTTCTCACTGACACAAAACTTCTCTTTTTAACACCAATGTTTTTCCTATCATGTATTCTGAACATTTTCTCAAGAGAATTGACAGGCAACGTGGGCATGAGCAGGCTATAACACACTCCAGATATGGAATTCCATGAGAGAAAGAGGGTAAAGGGTATCATCAAAGAAATACATGACTGAAAGAGAAGATGGATGGGTCTATTGCAAAAGTCAGAGATTACCAATGGACAACTCATGTGCTCTATTGATATCTTCAGGTATTGAAAGAACTCAAAAAAGTCTACCACTGGGTGGACACACCTCCCCTGGCAAACCTATGGGAGAATATGACCGAAAGTCACACAGCATAGGCAGACATTCACATTTCAGGGAGGAAAAACTCACATTATTGAGATCATCAGTGCAGGGAGTCTACCACTTGCTGCTGCTGCCTCATAGCCAGCCTCCTCAGATGAGAAGACCTCAGATCTTAGGTGGTTTGGTGCCCTGAGCCTTCCATCTTCTGCTGGGCATGGCATTTCCCCAGAGGAAAGGCTACTAGGGGCCAGGCATCTTCCATCTGCCGTAAAGCAACCACTTTCATCTTTATCAGCACAAGACATCTTTCACCTCCTTCTGCCAGTCTGATGTCCTGATTGGGATCTGGACAACCCCCAGTGCAAAGAGGAGCTACCTGCCCTTTGACTTCATCTCCTATCTCCTGTTGCACCTGTCTTTTGAAGGTAGAGGAGTGGTGCCCTCCACTCAATGATGGACATTGTCACACCTGGTCATACCTTTCATATCACAGTGACTCTAAACTCCTGTAGATCATTATCCAAATCCCATTCCTACCTGCCTCTCCCTTGCCAACTGATTCCTCATTCCCTTCCCTTTCACCCCTCCCAACCCAAAGTCTCATCCTAACTCTACCCAGTCCTTCCCCTATGCCCTCTGGAATGTCTGTGCCATAGGCAACAACCTTCCCTTCATCTTCAATCTATTTCTCTCCCACTCCTTCCATTTACTAGCTCTTATTGAAACCTGGCTTCCTTTTGATGGCACAACCTTCCTGGTCACCCTTTCCAGTACTGGCTGCACCTTCACTCACTCTCCTCAGCTCACTGGTTGAGGCAGGGGTGTTGGAATACTCCTTTTCCCCATTGCCATTTCCAGATTTCCTCCCTTCCTCCATCACTCATCAATCTCTCTTCCTTTAAGATGCATGCCATTCATACATACCACACAATCAAAATCCTGGTAGCTGTTGTCTACAGATACCACCCCCTCCCCTTTCAGGTCACTCTCTTTCCTTTCTCAATGAATTTGATCCTTGGATTACAATTTTTCTCTCTTCTCCAGCTCCTGCCCTCATCCTAGGGGACTTCAATTCACATACTGATCTCCCTCAAACACCCTAACCATTCTATTCCTCAACCTACTCACCTCACATGAGCTATTCTTCTGCCCCATCTCAGTCGCACACAAAGATGATCATACGTTTGATTTTGCCATCACCCACAAATGCTCCACCTCCATGTTCAAGAATTCTAAAACCCCTTTATCTGACCATAATCTATTGGTTTTTTTGTCTTTCCCTCTGCCTTCCCTTACATAACCCTACTCTTCATCCACACTGTGATCTCCAATCTCTTGATGCCTAAATTCTCTCCCAAGCTATCTCCCCTACATTAGCCACTTTTTCTTCTTCTCACCATCTTGACTCTTTGGTGAATCAATTCAATTCTGCATTATCCTCTTCTCCTGAATCCCTAGGCCCCTTATCATATCGCCTATTATGCCCAGCCAAGTCTCAGCCTTGGATCACTCCTACCATTCATCACCTTCACACCTATGTATGTGTTGCTGATTGAAGGTAGAAAAAATCATGCAACTGTTCTGAGTCCACTAGAAATTTATGCTTAACAACCTCAGCTAGGTCCTCAGTATGCTAGGTAATCTTACTATACCTCCCGTATCAACTCATTATCCCAGTCTCCACAATGGCTCTTCTAAAACTTTCCATCCCTCCTCCAGCCTCCTACATATGGCTCCCCCTCTTCACACCCTCTCTGCTGTCCTCTGCTGTGTAAGGCTGCTCTTGCCTTATATTTTACATAAAAATTGAGGAGGATAGAGCACTGGCCCTGGAGTCAGGAGGATCTGAGTTCAAATCCAGATTCAGACATTTGACACTTACTAGCTGTGTGACCCTGGGCAAGTCACTTAACCCCATTGCCTAGCCCAAAAAAACCAATTGAGGCCATTCACCATGCACTCCTAGCTAAATGCTGATGACATTCAAATCTACCTTTTCTACCCTAATCTCTCTGCTGACCTCCAACCCTGAATCTTCTACTGCCTTTCAGGCATCTGGAACTGGATGTCCAGTAGACATCTTCATTATTCTAAAACCCCTTTATCTGACCATAATCTATTGGTTTTTTTGTCTTTTCCTCTGCCTTCCCTTTCATAACCCTACTCTTCATCCACACTGTGATCTCCAATCTCTTGATGCCTAAATTCTCTCCCAAGCTATCTCCCCTGCATTAGCCACTTTTTCTTCTTCTCACCATCTAGACCTTCAATCAGCAACACATACATAGGTGTGAAGGTGATGAATCTCATTATGTCCAAAATGGAATTCATTGTCTTTTCCCCCAAACCATCCCTGATTCCTACCTTCCCTATTACTGTGGAGGGCAATCCCATTCTCCTAATCCATCAGGCTCACAACCTAGGAGCCATCTTGGATTCCTAACTATCTCAATCCCCATAGCCAACCTGTTGCCAAGGCCTGTTGATTTTACCTTTATAACTTTCTTGAATAGTCCCCCTTCTGACACTGCCACCACTCTAGCACAGGCCCTCATCACTTCATGGCTGGACTATTGCAATAGCCTGCTGGTGGCTCTGCCTGCCTCAAGGCTCTCTCTACTCCAATCCATTCTCCAGTCAGCCACTGAAGGGATTTTCCTAAAATGAAGGTCTGATCACATCATATCCCTTTCTCTAAACTCCAGTGGCTTCCTATCGCCACCAGGAGCAAATTCAAAATGCTCTGTTTGGCATTCTAAGCCCTTGATAACCTAGTTTCCTCCTCTTCCCAGCATTCTTACACCTTACTTCCCAATACATATTCTTTGATCTAGTGACACTGTCCTCCTGGTGGTTCCATGAATCAGACTCTCCATTTCTCTGCCCCACTCCCCTGCATTCTCTCCGGCTGTCCCCCATGACTGAAATGTCTCCCTCTAATGCTCCACCGACTGACCTCCCTGACTTCCTTTAAATCCTAACTAAAATCCTACCTTCTACAGGAAGCCTTTCCTTATGCCTCTTAATTCCAGTGCCTTCTCTCTGTTCATTACTTCCTACTTATTCTGTATATAGCTTACTTTGTATATATTTGTTTGCATATTGTCTCCTTTATTATATTGTAAGGTCCTTGAGGGCAGGGACTATCTTTTGCCTCTTTTTTTTATCCCCAGGATTTAGCACAGTGCCTGACATACTGTAGGAGCTTAATAAATGTTTAGTGATTGATAGGTCCACTGGAGAGTCCTGGAGTATCCTTAGTGATGACTACAAAGAGCCATAACTGTAATAGGCCATTTGGGGACACTTTTATTTGGAGATACCAAGACCACAACTAAGTCTCACTTCCTGGTTACCCTCTCAGTGGCGGGGCAAAGGAGATAACTAAATAACTTTCTGAGCTTTCAGGAGTAACCAGTGTTGCTCTAATGTTTCCTTAGTTTGCTGTCTGGGTTCTTATTTTTGAATCGAATAAGCAGAGGGAAGGAGGACAACAAGGAATCCGGTGACCCATGGTGACCTTGTGTCCTCAGTCTTCAGCTGAACTCCCCATCAACCAGACAGTGGTGATATAATGACCAATTAAAACTATCAGTGGCTGGTCTGATGTTGATTGGCAACTCAGCCAACCAGTGACATTAGTGGCAAGGAGAAGGAATTCTTTCTCACCTCTATATTTCCATACGCATCATAACTATTGTTGTTCAGTTTGTTCAGTAATGTCTGACTCCACATGACCCCATTTGGAGTTTTCTTGGCAAAGATATCAGAGTGGCTTGCCATTTCCTTCTCCGGCTCATTTTACAGATGAGGAAATTGAGGCTTGCCCAGGGTTACACAGTTAGTAAGTGTCTGAGGTTGGATTCGAACTCAAGAAGATGAGTTTTTCTGACTCCAGGTCCTGCATTCTCTTTACTGTGCCACCCAAGCTTTCCCACCACAACTATTAGAATCTAATTATAACCCAATTTCTGTGCAAGGCCCTGTCCTGAGTATACTAAAACCTACCTGTCTTCTCTTTGCCTAGAATTTGCTCTCTCTGAAAGGATTTTTACTCTAGAGGAGAGCAGAACTATATTAGATTCCCAGCTTGCTGTTCCTGGGCTTCAGTTTCCTCAATTATGAAAGGAGGGAGTTGATTTACATGACTGCCAAGGTGCTTTTCAGCCCTAAACTTGGGATCCTATGAGCCTAAAATTCAGGGGGAACGTGATTGTTGTCTTGAAGTATTTGAAAAGTTGTCCCTCAGAAGAAAGGTTAGATTTACTCTATTTGGCAAAACTAGGACCAATGAAACAAAATTGAATAGGGGCCTATTTCAGACCAATAGAAGGAAAAACTTCCCAATAATCAGAGTTGTTCAGGTGTCACTGGCTACCTTGGAAGATACTGAGTTCCCCAATACTGGAGGTCTTTAGGTAGAGCCTGGGATGCTGTAGAGAAGATTTGTCTTTGTGTATAAATTGAACCATGTAACCTCTGAGATCACTTATTCCAGTTGTCAAATTATAATCCTCTGGTCCTATATGTAGATTCAGTGAGTGGGTGATCTAGAACCTCGACACTCATCAGCAGCTAATGGGCTCAGATGGATAATGAGAGTATTAGCAAGACTGCCATCTCTGTTCAAGTCCCTCTATAGTGACATCTGGGTTTTTTAAAGCCCAGTTCTGGGCTTAGGGGAGAGGGTTTTATGCCCTAAGGATGAGGCTAAGATTGTGACAAGGGCTATCTGGCCACTAGTCTTCTATCTTGGAATCCCAGGGCCCCACCTGAGCAGGCTTTCATAACTAGAAACATTTCCCAGAGGATCCCAAAATGTAAGTAGTTTTCTTCCTACTCCCCTCCCCAACATCTACCTGCACTCAGAGGACGAGGGGGGACAGGTCAGAGGCTCTGTCTTTGTTCTCAGTCTGTTCCTGGTGTTTGTGATTAAATTGATCTGGACATGATGGATGTTGCTTTTCACTGACTAGCAGAGTTCATTCTTGTTGGTTCTGCTGTGACATTTTCCATAGTAAAACAGCTTTACAAAAAATGTCCAATTTATTCCACCCCAAGCTCTACCAGAAGAACATAAGGGGAAAAACTTCCTCCTTAAATTTTTCATGATAATCACAGAAGATTCCTGAAGGGCATCACAGAGGGTTTCATGAAAATACATGTTTTGCGCAAGAGGTCCTAGCTTTGAGCCTGCCTGGGCTTTTTCCTGTTCAAATTGCAAACAAGTAAATCATTGCTTCGTGTAGTCTCCAGTTAACAGCAAAGGAAATTACAAGCTCTTGCATATTTACTGCATTCAGGTTCTGTCAAATTGGAAATGGTTATGATAATCGGGATATGGAGGAATGTAGAGTGGTGGAGAGTGTGAATAACCAATTATAAGATTTTTAAAGAAGTAGCTTGTTTTGGTCAGAGAGGCAGATTCTCCCCTGTGGAACTCACTTGTTGCTTTTGCGTGATATGGATGTAATTTAAAGTAGCCCTGGGTGTTCTCCTCCTGCTCTTTATTTAAGGTATTTATACAAGAATAAACCCCATTGAGATGAAGCATCACCTATCGAGAGTGGCTCTGTGGCAGCTAGAGTGATATTGATTGCGATTGCAGAAGATTGTGTTGTCAGGTCACCTTCCCACCACTGATTGTTGATTATTCTATAACACCCATCCCAGGCCTTCACCCCTCCCTCCTGCCAATCACAGCCACATTAATTGTGTGGACAAATTTAATCATTCCTTACTTGAGGCATTATTGCAATTTTGAGTCATTTTTCACATGCTATAAAAATGTGGTTGGGGTACTGAAAGGGGGTCATGGGAGAATAGGCTGCTGGGGAGAGCCACGGCCAATTTAAAAACCTTAGTATTTAAATAGATTCAGCTAGCGAGTGTCTGAGGCAGTATTTGAACCCTGGCAGCTCTTCCTTGACTCACAAGCCCATCACATGATCCAATTGACTACAACACACTGTCTCTCCAAAAAGCTAAATGATATCCTCTCTGACAGATCCTAATGTGGGCATGTTCCTAGTGCCAGAGGAGTTCAGAGAATCCACTTGTGCCTGGAACCTGCCTCATTCAGGCGTAGGCCAGCCTTCTAGAACTGACATTCTCTCCTATTCCTTTGGAGAATCTTGAGTGGCCAACACTGCCAGGAAGAGGAGATTTTTAAAAAATAAATACAGCAAAATAAAGTTGTTAGGCCTAAATGAGACATCATAAATAGCATATCATACCATCCTCATGATACAGGCTACATTATCACTGTAAAACCATAATTCTAGAGCTGAAAGGGACCTCAGAGGCTGAGTCATATCCCTTCATTTTACAGCTGAAGAAGAAGGGAATAAACATTTATTAAGTCCAAGGCACTATGTTAAGTCCTATACAAATATTATATCCTTTGATTCCCACAATAACCCTGGAAGATAGATGCTATTATTATTCCCATTTTATAGTCGAGGAAACTGATGAAAACAAGTTGTGATTTGCTCAGGATCACATAGCTAGCAAGCATCTGAGGCTGGATTTGAGCTCAGGTCTTCCTGACTCCAGGCCCAGCATTCTGTCCACTATACCACCTAGCTAGGTTGAAGTAAAGTGACTTGCCCAAAGTCACACAGAAAGAAAATGACAGAGGCAAGGTTTAAACCATGTTCCCCACCCATTTGAACTCCTGGTCCTCTGACTCCAGAACCAGTATTCTTTTCACTGGGCCCAGAGATTCTTTGGATATTTCAATAATCAGTCCTTCTCAGTTGGCATCCCCATACTGAATTCCATTAGATGGGATTATATTATTATAAAATGACTTACTGAAACCATATAGTAGGTGCTTAATAAATGTTTATTGAATTTAATTGAACCATAAGTAAGGTATCAGGTTGATTACTGTATTTTTCTTTTTTTTTTTGCTTTTTGGTAAGGCAGTTGGGGTTAAGTGACTTGCCCAGGGTCACACAGCTAGTAAGTGTTAAGTATCTGAGGCTGGATTTGAACTCAGGTCCTCCTGACTCCAAGGCCAGAGCTCTATTCACTGTGCCACCTAGCTGCCCCGATTACTGTATTTTTCTAGCCTGTATCTTGGGTAGCTGGCTATGTACTGGGTACAGGTATACCTACCTCACTTCATTCCTTTCCCCATTTGTATAGGGCCTCTCATTATCCAATGGAGCTAATAATACCCCACTCTAGTACATGCTTAATAGGCATGCTGGAGATGTGCACCAGAATTGGCACCCCAAAATAATTCCCCAGATGAACAATAGATTTGTTATTGAATGTAGACATGGGAATCCAAAGGGGGGCTGTTCCGCAACCTCTACCCTCTGCACATAGCCACAAGTTTGCACCTGTGAGGCCATGGTGAGTGAAGAAGAAAGGCATCACTTTAGGCCCTGTTTCTCACAGAGGCACTAGAAAAGGGAGAGAGGAATGGGAAGAAGAGTAATTGAGCAGCCTGGCAAAGTGTGGTGGGTTCTATCTGCAAGGGCATTGTTATCTTTTTTTTCTTTGGAACAAGGGAGGGTTTGATTGGAGTTGAGGGGTGAGTAAGAGGTGGGGTTCTATCCAGAAATGACTGTGATGCAAAAACAAAAAGCATTTTAAAAGAGAACACCAAAACCTGTGAAAATAGTGCTTCAGGGTCCCTAACCTTGCCATGGCTACTTAGTCCCCGTGTAACACTTACTGGCTGTGATTCTCTTTTGGCATGTAGGAATCATTGCAGGATTTAGAGCCGGAAGAGACCCCAGAGACCATCTAGTCCAGACTTCTCATTTTTAGAGATGGGGAAACTGAGGTCCAGAAAAGCTAAGGGACGCATCTATGGTCACATAGGTAGTAAGAGTCAGAGCTGAGATTCAAGCCCGGTCCTCTGATTCCAAAAGAGGCAGCTAGGTGGCACAGAGTGTAGAGCGCTGAGACTGAAGTCAGGAAGTCAGGAGTTCAAATCTGGCCTCAGACAGTTACTAGCTGTGTGACCCTGGGCAAGTCACCTCGCCTTATTCTACCTCAGTTTTCTCAACTATAAAATGCGGACAACAACAGCACCTACCTTGCAGAGTTGTTGTGAGGATCAAATGAGATAATATTTGTAAGGTTCTTAGTATAGTGCCTGGCACATAGTAGGCACTTAATAAATGCTTGTTTCCTTCCTTACAAACCCATCACGTTTTCTACTGCCTCTCTTGGCATAAAGTACCTTTCATTGTATTTTACCTGTCATCTAAGGTCATTTTTAGCTCTAGAATCATTTGTCCAAGTTCATACTTTCACCACGGCCTGATGGAAGAGAGAGTGCCTGGAAGAGAATTCATCTCCCTTAATTAACTTCACTGGGGACTTTCAAAAGCTAAATTTACACCTGGCAACCATGCCAAGAGCAGGAATCCATGCAGGTCTGGTGGGCAGAAAGAGAGGGGAAGGAGGCATGGTAAAGAAGACTTATTGCTCGTTGGTATCAGTTATGCCAGCTACTAATGAATTTCTCATAAAGTGATTATGAGTCTCTGAATGGAGAGTGTGGAGCCAACATACCTAACTCTCCATTATATAGAGTTTTATCATTCATTTTGAGGAGGATCCAGGAATTGGGTCTCAATTCACTCCAGGCACTGTGGTGAGTGCTGAAAATGAAAAGAAAGAGGGAAAAAAAAGGTCCCTGCCCTCAAGGAGTTTACATTCTGATGGTAGAACCAACATGTAAACAACGTATATATAGCCTATATTGGAGATAATCAACAAAGGAAAGTCATCGGAGCCTCCTTTTCCTTCCTCCATCTGTCTTATCTCTTGGATGCTTTCTAGACTTTTCCCAGACTGTCTAGTGGGAGAGAGAAAGGTTCAAAGCTACCCATTTCACTGCTTTAGTTTGGAAGTTTTTGTATGGGTTTAGAGTGGACTGGTGAGGATTTTAGAGTTGTCTCTGGATTTCTTTTCATTTCCCAATGTCTTTTGCTATTGTGCTGGTTGCTGAGATCTGGTTGGAGGGGAGAAGACCCCTGAAAGATTTTCAAGCCTTCTGATCTCCTGTTGGTTGAGAGTGCGGGGTGAGGAACATGAGCGTTTACTTTTCGTCATCTGGTGAGCAGCTTCTTGAACAAGCAGACAGCCTGCCCATAAGACAGGAATGGACTATTTTCTAGAGTTGCTAGTCTTCCTAGGTCATTTCCACTCTTGGAACCACATTGCCAACATGTGTAAGAAACATGCATATTGTCTCCCAGCCACCCTGCTGTCCAGCCAACCACTGGGAAGCTGCCTTGAAATGTTTATCCCCTTCTTACTGGAACCATCTGGTGAGGATCCCACAACCCTTGCCCAGAAGTCTTCCTCTGTCTCTCTTCTCAGCCTTTACCCAGGCTTTATTCAAAGGTTGTATACCAGTGCTGTTTTCTGGTTGAAGGTTATTAAAGATAAATAAGAGAGAATGTGGCCTTGCAGAAAGCCCTCATCTGCAGAATTTGGCACAGAATTACCAGCCAAGTTTTCTGCTCTGTGTCTCTCAGGCCTTGGGAGCCCTGGCTTGGACCTGTTGCATCCTGCTGCTTCTCTCTATGCAATCGAAAGATGGTGGGGCTTTGCTTTGGCAGAGAAAAGCACTGCTAAAGCTGCACATATTTTCTCTTGTTCATGCTGCCCTCAAAATGAAGTCCCAAACTCTTTCCTAAACTTCTAGAAATTGCTCACCTTTTCCTGTTTTCAAGCCCCTCAGCTCCAGTTTGTGCTTGCTGAATTTTTATGGCCAACTGTTTGGTACGTGAACCAAGTACTAAACAAGCATGATTTTAGCTTTATGCATGGTGTTCTAGAGAGGCATAAATCCAGCATTAACCTCATCCTAAAGAAGGGCAGAATGCACTTTAATAAAAGTCCCCAATGGTTTCAGTGTCTAGTAGCCAGACAATAAAAAAAAAAAATGCGAACACTTTACGGGATGTTATGAATCTTTCTATCAAAAGCAATAATAAACAGACTTCTTGTTTGTCTCAGTTATTAGGTTACATCCTTAAGTAGTATATTGCCAGACAAATCAAACCAGCGCAAAGATGATTATATGATACCAACAAATGCCATCAAATAATTGCCAGCTTTCTATGGTGAACTAGAGGTGGGTAAAGACTTCTATAGCTTGAAGTATCTGACTGTGATGTCCTAATTCCAAATGGGTACCAAGAAAACTTTGATGCACTCATGCACTTATGTAGCAGGAGAAAGCCAGACATACATCATTTGTTAGCTGAATAAAAATTCAGATGAAGTATTTTCCTGGCACAGTGCCAGGCGCCATCAGCAAAGCATTTTATTTTCACATGTCCGTGGCTGCCTGTTGTTTGGGCCCAAACTTCATCAGCCTACAAGGTGTTACTTGAAGTCAGACATGGGGTGGCCTCCTCTCCCAGGCAGCATACACACAGCATGTCACAACTGTCATTAGGATGTTTCTCATCCCTCAGCAGGGTTTCCTAGATAGGATTTCCATCCAGAATGTTTCAGAAGGTAATTAGCTGTTTGGGTTATCATCCCAGAATAGATAAAATATCATGCTGATGGCCATTTTGGATGTGCAGATGTTTTGGTTTGGGCACATCTGTAGGCAATCATTCCATTTTCTGGGCAGGAATGGTGTTTTATTATGGGATTATATGTGTAATCTTGGATAAATAGTAGAAATTGGAGTACTTCAGTTGGAAGACTTGTTTTCTCTCCCAAAGAGCAGTGTAAATAGCAAACCAGAAAGCATTTGCTCATTATTGAGGCAATAAGCTAGCTTGCCAGTTGTCTCCCTTCTGGCTGATTCTCAGAGGGCAGCATGTAGCTCTCAGGGAGCAAGTTGCCTCAGGGCATGAGGGACGGCCTTGGAGGCAACTCAAAGCATCAGGCTTCTCAGCAGGTTGCCCTCAATGTAGTTGATTATCCATTTTCATCATGACAGAAGGGGTCAAGCTGGCATCTGGTACCTGGCCACTAAAAAGGCTAGACTATTTCTGCCTGTGTCCCTCCTTGTTTGGTGGGGAAGCAGGTTCACTTTGGATTTGTTTTTGCTTTTGTACCTTTTTTTCTTTTTTTTTTTGTAGGCAGCTGTGTACTGTCTCTGGCCAGCAGGTTTTCCCACTATGGGTGAAGAATGTTGAAGCATAAAGGTAGCATGGAGTCGTCCCAGGCTGTTACTGATATTTCGCTCCAATTCTGGTAATACATCTAATGATGTTATTCAGTTTTGTTTTACATTTCCAAAACAGATGTCCCAAATCTCTGTAAACTGATCTATGGTAATGCATTTAATTTTAACCTTCAACATTAAAAGTAAAAACGGATCACTTAAAGCAGAAACATGTGTCACTTCACCATAAGTTGGCATTGCACCTCATGTACCCTCTCACCACTTAATGGTTTTGGCTCTGAAGCTTGGCTTCTCTCTTCTCTTCCTCTTTCTCCTTAATGCAATCTCTACATCCTCCCCTACTCTATAAGACTCTTCTGAAGGAGCCTCCCCAGTTACTAAGCATAGGAGCAGAGGGGAAACATCGCTGCTGGTTAAGGGATGGGGTGGGGGGCTTGCCCACTGCTGCAAGTGGCTTCCTTCTGAGATTATTTTTTCATTTACTCTGTATCTTTCTTGTATGTATGAAGTTGTTGGCATGTTGGCTCCATCATTAGACCACGAGCTTCTTGAGGGTGGGGATTGTGTTTTCACCTTTTTTTGTAACCCTATCTCTTAGCACAGTGTCTGATATGTAGTAAATACTAAATGCGTAATGTTTGACTTGAGTGTGAGGGACGTTTCTTGTCTGGTTTGCAAAGACTGAGAAAGATCTTGGGGTTGTGTTGAGCCATGCAAAACAAACCAAGGTTTAACGAATTTCAGTAAAAAATTGCCACATTGATCCCATCCATTCTAACAGGCTTCAATTCGATTCAGTTCAACAACTAAGGACCTACTGTGTGCAAGGTGAGAGACAATGTGCTTTGGTAGATTGAGAGATGGCCTTAGAGTCAGGAAGACCTTGGTTTGAGGTCATCCTTTAATACAATTCTGGCTTTGTGACTCTGGCCTAATTTAACCTCCTAGAACCTTAGGCAACTCTCAAGGACCCAACAGGATCTGCCTGCTTCCAGTCTTGTCCCACCTCCAATCCCTTCTCCATTCAGTCACCAAAATGATTTTCCTAAAGTACAAGTCCAACCATGTCACCCTCCCCCCTCCCACAAACACACTCAATAAATTCCAGTGGCTCCCTAGTGCCTCCAGAATCAAATACAAATTGTTATATTTGGCATTCAAAGCCGGTTATCCTACCTTTCCTGTCTCCTTCACCTTACACTCCACCTATACTCTTCAGGCCTGTGACAATGGCTTCCTGGTTGTTCCAAAGATAAAACACTCCGTCTCTCAGCTCCAGGCATTTTCTCTGTCTCTCACACCTAGAATGCACTCTTTCCTCAACTCCACCTACTGAGCTCCTTTACATCTCAACTAAAATTCCATCTTTTACAGGAAGCTTTCCCTGGGTCCTTTTAATTCCAGTGCCTTCCCTTTATGAATTATTTCTTAGCTTTCTTGTAAAGATAGGTTTGCATGTTGTCTCCCCCACTTAGATTGAGAGGTCCTAGAGAGCAAGGATTGTCTTTTGACTCCTTTTGTATCCCCAGTGCTTAGCATAATGCCTGGCATATAGTAGAGGCTTAATAAATATTTATTGTTTAATTGGTTCTAAGACTCCACATTGTAGAACAAATGCTATCTATATTGGTTTAAGAGTTCTCTACAGTAGTGAAAAAGAAGGTCAGACCAAAAAAAATTGTTCAAGGTGCTGTTCTCTGCACTGGAGATACAAAGATAAAAATGAAACAGTTCCTGCCATCAAGAAGCTTACATTCTATTGGGGGGATGGAGGAATACATGGAAACTGATAATGACATAAGTGATATAATGAGGAAGGAGGAGAAACAACTATCTTTGGAGCTCAGGAAAAGGCTTTTTGGAGGAGGCAGTGTGTGAGCTGAGTTTTGAAGAACTCAAAGGGTTCTGAGAAGTGGAGATGAAGAGGTCAGTCCTCACAAAGGCAAGGAGGAAGAAGATCAGATGCTAAGTCTAGGGACCATTGTGTTGACCAGTCAGCCTGGAACATAGAATGAATAAAGCAGGGTCACATGAAATAAGCCCAAAGCATTGGGGAAGAACTAGACTGTTAAGGGGTTTAAATGCCAAGCTGAAGACTTTATATTTTGTCCTAGAGTTGAAAAAGAAAGCCACAGATGGTTCTTGGTGAATGGGCTTAGATGAGTGAATGTATATTTTTTTTAAAAAAAATATGTTTTATTTAGAGAAAATTAACAATGACTTGCCATGAGAATCCAATGCTCAATAAGGACAGATATTTGGGAAATCAGCCTGTAAAAAGTGGGAAGTTTCATGTAAAATAAAAATTAATTCAAAGCCCATATCATTTCTGGAAGCTAAGAGGAGCAAAGTTAATAATTTCTCCTCCTGTGGCACCATCAGGCCTGCTAGGAAGTTGCTCCTGTGAACTGATCGAATGCTACTTCAAGGCTGCAAAGATCTGCCATGTCATTAGTAAGACAACTCTCTCCACTGGTCTCATCCCCAGCCTCATAACCAATCTGTAGATAGTCTTCAAGAATTGTTTTGACCAAGAAACTCATCAGCTGTGGCCACCCTGGGGATATGGATCTCCTAACTTAGCTTGGCTGCTCCTTCCCTGGTGCATATGCATGGTCTTGCTTCCAAACTGGAAGTGTGTCCATCTTGGTAAGATCAGTCAGACATTGTGCTTGCCCTCCAAAGCATTTGAGAACTCAGGCTTACCTCTGGGGCGTGCTGAGGTACAGGAGCATAACTTTAGCAAAGACCACTTAGTCCCTGAATGACTCCATGGAACAATCATCATATGTAGCTAGAAGCCATGATCCAGGTTGATGAGTGAGGTAAATACAGGGGTGGCACTAGGAGAGACCAAGATTAGGATGATTTAGGATCGTTTATTGATTTCTGAAACTGACTTCCCATGAGCAGGTGATTCTGGTAGGCGTGTCAACATGCATATTTTTATTTTGGGGGTCTGGATTTCATTGATGTAAGGAAACTCTACCATTGTAGGCTGGCACTTCATTTTTAACTTACAGTCTTAGAGAGTAGCCTGGAGCTTTGAAAGATTAAGTGATTTGCTCAGAGTCGAACAGTCAGCACATATCAGAAGTAGTACTTGAAACCAGGTCTTCTTGACTTTGAGGCTGTCTCTCTATCCACAGCTCCATGCTGGCTTGCATGTAATAGGCCCTTAATAAACAAATGCATATTGGATTGAATTGAATTTGGAGTTTGTTAGTTTTCAGGGATCAGTGCCTATGCTCTTCTTCTTCTTCTTTTTTTTTTTTAGGCAATTGGGGTTAAGTGACTTGCCCAGGGTCACACAGCTAGTAAATGTCAAGTGTTTGGTCTGAGACTGGATTTGAACTCAGGTCCTCCTGACTTCAGGGCCAGTGCTCTATCCACTGAGCCACCTAGCTTCCCCTCAGTGCCTATGCTCTTGAGCCCCCACTGTAGGCTTCAAAATCAAACTGAAACGTGATCAGCTGACTTCTATGAACCTGCCATACTAGAAGTACTAAAAAAAAAAATGCTGGTTGACTGAGTGATTAGATAGTCTTCATCTAAAGGTAAGAACACGACCCTTTTCCCCACTGAAACCTTAGCTATCAACATGTATGAGTCTTTGTTGTGTCTAAGAGACAGATAATTGTTTGCCTTTCTATAGCCTTAAGGTTTACAAAATGCTTCCCTTAGAACAGGTGTTGAGGGAGCTGCCACAAGTAATAGCTTTCCTATCTCAACCCAGAATTCCTGACCTTTGCAAATATCTGAGCACTTTCTTTCAAGGAAAGTAAACTGAGACCCAGACAAAGCAAAGACTTGTGTTCAGGAAGACCACTTAGACTTCAGTTGTATTTTTGCCTTTTTAGTGCAATGAAGCCCACAGCTGCTCCCTGCCCAGGGGCCAAGGCCATCTTGCCAATGAGATTTGGCTAGCTTGAGGTCTTGGACAGCAGAATTGGGGACATTTTCCTCAAATAAGTTTCAAGAACAAAATAAGGCCCCATTTGGTGTGACATGGAAAGTTTGCAAGCTGCTCTTTGGAGTGACTTATCTCTGCTAGAACTTTACATTCACAGTCCCGTTCTCCTTCCAAAAACAACACAGGGAATGAGAATCCAATTTGGCAGGAGTGTTTTGTATTTCAGAATACTTTCTTTTAATTTAATCACACTGTGCAAGATCTTTTCAGACTCTTGTATATAAGTTTCTAGCAATTCATCCTTCTTTCCTCAGATATTTTCTCTCTCTCTCTCTCTTTTAACTTTGTGGGCAAGAAATACAGTTGTATGGATAGGTTTAACTTGAGATAGGAATGCCGATCTCTTGAAAGATTTTTTTTATCTTACAAATGTTCACATACATCTACCATTTCCTCCTCCACCCTCTCTCTCCCCACAACTATCTTCTTTCTGAAGCCAAGAGGAACCAAGATCTATATCTCCATCAAACAGAAACAAGCTGGTGGGGCTATTCTTTCCTTCCATTCCATTCATTTATTTAAGTCCAACTATGTGCCAAGCCCTATGCTTTGCACTAAGGATTCAAGGCCAAAAATGAAAACCGTCTCTGTCCTCAGGAAGCTTACACTCTATTGGGGGGCCTTAGCCTGATTCTATGAAGCCTTCTATGGTAAGACTCCAGTTATATCACTAGATGTATTGCCCCAGAATCTGATGGTCACTCCAATTCAGTGTCAGTCAAAAAGCCAAGGAAATAGAAACAAAATAAGTTTATTTAAAGATGCTCTGTTGAGGTTCCAATTTATGGACAGGTAAATATAGACAGGGAACCATGGGGAGGTGAGGACATCACTGTGTTTGTTGAGGGTATTCGTTACTGTGTACTTTGAAACCAAAATTTACAGGGAAGTGTCATGGTAATCTCAGCTCTTTGGTCTTTTGTGAAGGGAGGGCAGGGGAAGGCAGTGACCTGGCTGTACTTCAGAGGAAAATTAGATAAAGAAAAGAACAGATTGGCATCAGTGAGCCTAGAAGGAGGGGGGTAGAAAGAGGCTCACCAGAAAGGAGTCTTCAGATACTTGGGAAGAGAACACCAAGACAAAAGAAGGTAGAATGAAATAATAAGACTTCATGTTTGCATACTTGTGAGGCGGTTTTGTTTGTTTGGGTTTCAAAGTAATTTCACCTATATTAACTCATTTTATCCCCATGACAACTCAGTGAGACAAGTGGGACAGGTATGTATCATTTCCTTCTTTTATTATAGAGGGAATTTAGATGCATAGAGGCTAACAGGTTTGCTTGAGGTCACACAGTAAATGAAAGGCTTTAGTTTGGTCATCTGATCTCTAGTTCTATGATTTTTTTCCATTAGAAGCTTGATGTCACTTAATCTTAGAAGAGGAAGGAAACTTAGGTTTGCTCTAGTCTATGTATCAGACCAAAAAGTGTCTGGTTCTTTCTTAGCAAATACTTTCCAGCAAACACTCTCTACCATGCTTCATAGGATCACAATCTAAAGCTGGGTCTTGAGAAGCCATCTGGTTCAGTGGCCAACTCACTCATTTTACAGATGAGAAAACTAAGTCCCAAGTGACTTGCCCAAGGTCTCACATGTAGTAAAAGTCAGAGGCAGGATTTGAACCTAAGCCCTCTTAGTTTAGTCTGAGTATTCTTTTCCACTATACCATGCTCTTCCATCCTAAATATCCTTCTGAACAACTTGAACTGGATTCCATGATGTCCCCAGGAAAGCTCATCACCAAAAAACTCATCATCCTGTGAGAGTGCAACAGCTTTTATGATCGCATCTCATTAGTATCCTCTGCCCCTCTGAATAGCAGACTGGAGGACAAAGTAAAGAGCTCCTCCCAAAGCCTTCATTTAAAGAGGGCTCCCAGATGAGCCAACTTCATTTCCCGCCAACTGCATTCTTTGACTGGACTCTATGATTAGCCCTAACTGGGTACCTTCTTCCCTGCCCTGCTCAGTTTCCTTTTTATGTGTAGTTCTCCCCATTAGATTGTAAGGTCCTTCAGGGCAGGGATTGTCTTTCTTCCTTCCTTTCTTCCTTCCTTCCTTCCTTCCTTGAGTTTCTTTCTTTCTGAGTTGAGCAACTCAGCTTGTCTCTCCTGTCCTGTCCTGTCCTGTCCTGTCCTTGGGTATCATGTCCTTACCTGAGGGTATTCTGCCCAAAGGAAAGTAAATTTTGAGGGCTGAGACCTACCTAGTTAACTTGAGGTTTACTGGTTAGATTTCTTCTCAAAGAGCACACCTTAAACCCAATTCACTCTGGATCTCATGAATTGGACAACAATAGGTCCCTGCTCAGCCCAAGCACCACTTAATGGTTATTTTGGGGGGCCCCTGGTTCAGAGTAAATATGTAATGTAAATAGTAACTGTTTCTCTCTTGGTCAGCAATCCTAAGGGTCTTCCCCTCCCAGTTTGATTTTTTTTAATTAAAGGGGCCATCCCTTGGCTCACTTCTTAAAGAGGCCTATTCACTGAATAGGCCCTGCCTCACTCAAAGTGAGAACTTGAAAAGACCTTAGCTTAAAAAGGCCAAGGTCTCTCACAGCATGCTGGGCCATCTCTAGTTGTCCTGATCGATATCTGGACACTGGACCCAGATGGCTCTGGAGGAGAAAGTGAAACTGGTGACTTTGCACAGCCCACCCTCCCTCAAATCAAAGTCAATTGCAAGTCATGGCATCATCTCCCTGATGTCATGGTCCTCTTCTAGAATGAAGGACAAAAACCACAGTCTTCCTTCCTTCCCGTCCTTCCTTTCTTCCTTCCTTTCTTCCTTCTTTCCTTCCTTCCTTCCTTTCTTTCTTTTCCTTAGAACTTAGCTCAGTACTTGGCACATAATAGGCATTTAATATATGTTTATTGACTGACTGAGCTGGAGGTTTTCATTCTTGACACATCTACCTGCAACATCCCTTATAGATCTGTTTCTTTTGAACGTGGATGGCTATATTCTAGTCATGAATCCTAACCTACCAAGTCTTGGTGGTACCTATGAGATTGAAAAAGAAAACCAAAAGACACAAATCTAAAGTTTGGAGTCAAGAATGTAACTGATGAGATAATCTAAAACCAACACAGGACTCCAGAAGCCTTGTGAAACCCCATTCAAGAGACAGGACATCCAAATCCTTCTTGGTGGATTGTCAGGAAAATAAAAAGTAGAAATAGTCTCCTTCTGAATCCCCAAGAAAAATGCATTAGCAAACAGATATTTTTCCACAGATCATTTCCTAGGCATCTCATTTTTCACACTTAGGTATGAACATGTCTTGGAAATGGGGACTTATTTTCAAGTTTTGCCTACATGTAGCAATAGGATTTATATATCATTTTACAGTTTATAAAATACTTTCCTCAAAACTCTATGAAGTAGGTAGTATGAATTTTTTCCCCATTTTACTGATGGGAAAATTAAGGCTTAGAAATACAAATGACTCAGTCAGGATCACAGTTAATAGATGCCTAAACCATGAATTGAACTCAAGTTTCCCCTGACTCCAGGTCCAAGTGTCATTCTACCATGCCATCCTGTTTCCCCAAAGTCAAAACAGTTAATCCAGGAAATCCACTGCATGCTTATGATTGATGCTGCTGCTCACTTATAAGAAGCTCAGTATAGGGGGCATATTGGAGGAGTTGCATGGTGGATAGAACAGAATGTTGGACTTGGAGTTGGCAAAACCTGAGTTCAAATCCTGCTTCAAATGCATTAGTTGTATGATCCTAGGAAAGTCACTTAACTGCCTTCTGCCTCAGTTTCCTCTTCTCCAAAATGGGGAAAATAATAGCTCTTACCACATAGGGTTGTTATGGGGATAAAATGAGATCTCTCAAGTGCTTTGCAAACTTTAAATTGCTGTATTTGTTTGTTTAGTATTTTTCAGTTATGCCCAACTCTTCATAACCCCTTTTGGGGGTTTTCTTGGCAAAGATACTGTAGTGGTTTGCCATTTCCTTCTCCAGTTCATTTTACAGATGAGGAAACTTAGGCAAATAAGATTAAATGACTTGCCCAAGTGTCTGAGGCCATATTTGAACTCAGGTTTTCCTGACTCCAGGCCTGCTGCTCTATCCACTGTGCCACCTAGCTGCCCACAAATTGCTATATAAATGTTAGCTATTATTATCATTATTATGAGAAGTGCAATAGCTTGAAGATTTCCTCAGCAGGGACCTTATGTGGTGAGTGCTCCTCCCCATCCCCATCCCCATCCCCATCCCCAGGGAGCTGAGCTTATGAGGAGATAGACTGTTTGGATAGCTCCAGGATAAAAGCTGGGAGAGAAGGAAGGAAGCTCCTGCTGGACCCCACCAGTTTAGACTGCGCCTTAGCCCTGAATCTCATCTCAGGTGTTGAGACTCCCAAACTCATTTCACTTGAACTGAGGAAGAGGAAAGACTCTCTGTACTGCACATGGGGTGGCCAAAGAGAAAGACAAATATTTTAAACTCAACCACCCAGCCTCCTGTTCTTGATATTTCCCTAACATATGCTAACATATGCTCTCCTGGAGAACTTCAAAAACATGCTTTTAGCAGCAATGAAAATAGGGCCGTACATCCAATTCAACTCTAAACCTCATAGTTTACTTCTAATACCATTACCTCATGTACAGAAGAAAATGTAAATCTAAAATATGCTGGTGATTATAACCTTTCTTCCTGACAGACATTGTAATATAAATGCACATAAATTGAATTTCTTCTTTAAAGAAATTTGAATACCTTTGGAGCATTTTAGCCAATCATCTCCAGGCCTTATGGCACCACTTCAATGGACTGTGGAAAAGTGATCTCCCTCTGGCATGACTTCTGCAATAGAAGGATATAGCAAGGCAGGGACATGCCAAGAAAAATAGAACGCGCTTTATTGATATTCAAAATTTATTTTATTAAACTTGCACAAAAGATGGAGAAACTGGAAGCTGGTCCTCTTAAAAAAGGCACTTCAGATATTAACTCCCTAAGTCCTGTTCATGGCATCTGTTTGCAGAAAAAGGGGGAGAAGGAGGAGAGAAGAAAAGATAATAATTGCAGATTTACAGTTTTGTTTCATTTTGAGTCTGCTCTCTAGGGCTGCCAGGGGAGGCCTTGTGTTAACTATTAAATCAGAAATGGTAATAATGGCAAGTGGTTAGTGGGAGGCCATGGTACATCGGATAAGAATTTTTCAGTGCAGCTGCCCCTTGGGGGAGAGTGGAAGAATATTTGAGCAATCTTGTGCAAATCAGCCTCCACTCCAATGGGTAGATGGCAGCCGTCATCCTGGATTGCATTTCTTATGGAGACCCATGACCAGGATGGCTCCCTTGGGCTGTCTGGCTGCCATTGCTAAACTTAGAGGTGGGTTCAGAAATTATAGTTTTAATGCTTCTCAGATCTCTAGCTAGGTACGTTGATCACCATTTCCCTTACCAAGCAAGAAGCCTGGGACCAAGATGCAACACTACATTTCACTTCTTGATGAATAGATTGACCATCAATGGATGGAATGGTCTTTCTTTGAATTGCATCATGGTACAGTAGTAAGAGAACTGGAATTGGGATCAGAGCATCTGAGTTTGAGCCCCAACTCTGTCCTTACTACCTCTGTGACCTTGAACCTCTCTAGGCCTCAGTCAAATGAGTGTTGGAATAGGCTCCCCATTCTAAACCTATGATCCTATGATTTAAGATGGATACCTTACCTATTGTTCAAAATCTTTGTTTCTGCTGTGAGCCCTACCCCTATCCTCAGAACACAGCCTCTAGGGACAGATTTCACTAGGTACTTTAACCAGAGTAGCTACCAAGGAGGTTCACAGGTTAGGAAATTTACCTTGGAGGGGGGGTTAAGGAGAGGGTTAAGAGAGATTCACTGCCCTAGTTACTTGACCACTAGTGTTTGGACAGGTCTACAGAGCCTGGCAACTTTTGTATCCTATCAGCAAATATGATCTATGTCTATTGTGACTCAGCTGTCCCAAGCAGGCCATTACACTTAATGGTCTGTATGTGTTTCCATTTCCACCATCAACCCCTGTTTTCAAAGGTTTATAACTCTGCAATAAACATTTCCTCATGCCTGACACTCTGTGTGCTCATCATTGGCCCAAGAGTGAGCAAGGCAAAGAAAGACATCTGACTGGCCAAGAGAAAAAATGTCAAGGTACCTCCCTTTTTTGCTGCAAACCATGCTGATGTGGTCAACCTCCAGGGTATCCCTGCCAGTCCTCAGCTTGGACTCTGGGGACACTGTAACCTGCTCCTTGTCCCCTAAGTTGGTAAAGTCTCAAACTTTCCCATGATGTCGACCGCATAATGGGAAGAGCAGTGAACTGGAAGTCAGAGTTGGAATTCTGGCTCTGCTACTTTATTACCTGCATGACCTTAGACAAGGGGAAATGGGGAGGGAAGGGAATTAGCAACTATACAGCACCTACTGTGTGCCAGGTACTAGGCTAAGAGTTTTACAAATATGATTTCATTTGATCTTTACAACAACTCTGCAAGGTAAGTGCTGTTATTATAATCCCCATTTTACAGTTGAGGAAACCAAGGCAGAGGTTGAATGACTGACCCACAGTTATACAGCTGATAAGTGTTTGAGGCCAACTTGGAACAAAGGTCTTCCTGACTCCAGGACCAGTGCTCCATCTCTTGTGGGACCTAGCTGCCTCAAGTCACTTAACTCACTTAACCTCTCTGGGCCTCAGTTTTCTCAACTGTAAAGTGAAGGGAGCTGATTTAGGTAACCTCTAAGGTCTCTTCTAGCTCTAAATTTATGATCCTATGATACATAAAAGTAGGATGGCATAGTGGATAGTGGTCTGACAACATTGGAGTCAGAAAGATCTAGCTGTATTGACCATTGGGCAAGTTATTCAACCTGTCACTGGGCCCAGACAACTAAGACTATAGCGGAGGTAATTTCCACACCAGGAGACTCCCACATTCGTAAAGGTATGGGTTTATACTCTACTACCATGGTCATCAAAAAAAGGAAAAATTTAGTAGAATGCCAGAATATCAGTACATCTTCCATCTCTGATGCCCCTTCCAACAAGGATGCTCCCATTACCAGCATCTCTCCCATTCATTCAAGAAAGTTTCACTAAGAGCCTACTGTGTGCCAGGCACTAAGGATGCAAGAAAGTTTCATTCTAACCTTGTTTTCAGGGAACCTGAAGGTGCCCTTTCTTGGGGTAGGAAGCATGGCTTTGTTTGGGAAGGGAATTTCGATGCATCACTCTCCCCACTGCTGCTGCTGCTGCTGCCTTTTCTTCTTCTGTTTCATCTGTACTGCCAGTTGTACTTTATGTTTTCATGGATTTATATGATTTATTTTTGTTTGAAAAAAAAGCACAAAATACAAACCATCTGATACTAAAGTTTAGTCCTATTATTTTGAGAGCCACAAAAGTCAGAGATGCTGCCGGCCCATTTTATAGTGCTTGTTTCAATCATATAATTACTTGTTAGAGTTAAACATACTGATTTATGGAGGATCAATCTTTCTGCTCTTCTCAGTTCTGCAGTATTCCATGCCAGAATGTTGTCAGAGAAGCTCATTTTAATAGAACATAGAAAACAAATTTGAAAGACGCATTTACAGATGTGGAATAGAAGGGGCATTTTTCTTGCTTGTAACTCCTGTATCTTTTATTAAGAGAAACACAGAAGTGAGGACAAGTCTAGCTTTACAGATAAGCCCAAAGTATTTAGCAGCTCAACAGATTTTTAAAGAAACTAATGAATGAGTGAATGAATGAATGAATGAATGAATGAATGAATGAATGAACAGTCCTTCCTATCAGGGAGTATTCAAGGAAGTAAAATAAATGAGAATTATATATTTCTCTATTCACAGGAAAAATGGAAGAATAATCCATGATGACCTGGAAGTGAAGGCTAAGGCTAGGGAAGGGGTATCAGGATGAGAGAGAGAGTCTGAAGGTCAGACTATTGGAGAGAAATAGAAGTTTCCTGATATGAGTCTTTATTTCTCCTGCTTTCCCATCTCTCAATAATAACAATATTCATAGTTCATATTTCAGTAGTAGTTTTAAGTTTACAAAGTATTGTTCTTATAACAAGCCTATAAGGTAGGTAATGCAAGGATTATTATCCCTATCTTACAGATAAGGAAAGTAAAGCTCAGAAACATTAGATGACTCAGCCAGGGCCATGTGCCAACATGAATTGGAGCAAGGACCCAAACCTAGGTCTTCTGGCTCTAAGATCAGGGCTCTTTATGCTCTATCTAATTCTGCCTTTCAAGTAGAAGCTCCATGAAGCAGAAACTATGTCTTCTACCTCTTTTTTTTACCTCAATACCCATCATTTATAGGATCGTTTATTCATCTTCTTTCATTCAACAAACCTTTATTAAACACCTACTATGTGCCAGGAACTGTGTTAGGTGCTAAGATCCAAGACAAAAATGAAAACAGTCCTTGCCTTTGAAGATGCTTATATTCTACTGGGGGGAAATGATGTGTACCCAAGTAAGTCAATAAATAATATACACAAAGTAATATCAGGAAGGAGACCTAACAATATTGGGAATCAGGAAAAGCCTTATGTAAGAGGTGGCTGAACTCTGAAGGAAGCTTGGAAGTCTCAGAGGTGGAGACAGAGTACTCCCAGAATGAGGGACAATCTGTGCAAAGGTGTGGAGATGTGAGATGGAATAGCATATACCACTCCAGACAAGAAGGAGATCATTTATAGCCAAAGATAGGGCCATTATCCATAGCAGATGTGATGTTCAGGCCTATTAGAGAATAAGGCAGACCTCCGAGAAGACCTCCTCCTAGGAGTTTGGCTGTAAATTCTTTCCCCTTCCCTCTCTGGGATAGTTTCCTGCCACTGTCCCATTTTAGTCATGACATCTTTGTGCTATGAATAGGAAGGACAAGTGGCTCAGCTTCATTGAGCCTCTGCTTCTCAGTCTACTAAAAAGAATGGGTAAATATGGTTCTTAAAAGGGGAGAGGTCTGAAGCTGATTGGGACTTTCCCACTATAGGAGGTCTTCAAACCCAGGCTTTGTAACTTGTCAAGAATGTTGTCTAGAGGAGCCATCTTTTGATGAGGGGTTGACTATATGGCCTCTACAATATTTCATGACTTAGGACTAGATTATGAGAGTCATTAGAAGGAAGGTGTGGTTGGACTTCAAGGCAGTAGGACAGCTTATGATCTTCTGTAAATTAGGCACCAAGTCTACACCATACTCTGAGTCCACCGCCTCATATAACATCATATACAGGTAGCCTATTATCAAATGCTTGGTTGATGGTTGATGAAAAGTTGTTCCAAGTTGGTAATGGCTAAGAGGCTCCACTATCTTGGCTAAGGATGCTATAGCTTTTTTTGTTTGTTCCTTTGTTCAGTCATGCTCAACTCTTTATGACCCCTTGGAACATGCACAGCAGGCCCTTCTCTCCTCCACTATCTCTCCAGACTTATATGCTATAGCTTCTGACACATAATGGCTGAGGGTTCTTGGGCAAATCACTAGCCTTTCAGTACCCCAGGAAACTCTCTAAGACAATAAAGTAGCAAAGGACATGCACATCAGCTTTCATAGAGGAAATTCCTCTTTAGAGTTTGTTATAGGGGATGAAATCATAGGTTGTAGCTTCAAAACATTTTTTAAAAATATAAATCAGGTACCCATCTCCTAATTTAGGATACTATGAAGAATCACAACGGGCTTGATTTTCCTGTCCCTCCTACAGGAACTTGATTTCCACTTAATCTAATAAAAAAGAATTTTAAACTGAAACCCTCTGTGTATCACTGGGGGACATGCCAGAGCAAATGGGAAGAAAGTTCCTTTTATTTACTATAGATGAGACACGTGGTGGGTGTTATGAACAGTTTCTAAAGAAATAGTTTATAGCAGAAGAAGGGGCAGCCCACCTCTCTACCACCATTTAACAGTTCCAGGCTCAAAACGCTCAATTTAATAAAGGAATTAAGTGAGGGGGGGGGGAAAAATCAAAAGAGGGAAGAGACTCAAGAGTTATTTTCTGCAGACAGTGGTTCTAGACCCGGAATCCTTGCCATAGAGACAGTGGTAGTGCTCCTGCAATGGGGACAGGGACAGGAAGGGGGGAGAGGTTCTTGATGAGGGGGAGTTGGTGATGGTGGAAAGGGGAGTAGTGGGGGAGGAAGGGCTCGGGGAGGGACCAGCGGCAGCTTCTTGTTGGGAAGACACATGTTGGTATTTTGCTCTAGAAAAACCTAGGGCTAGGCTGGTTCGGTCAGGCTGGCACGCATTTTTTGATCCTGTGCTGAGAGTAGAATCAAAAAGGAAATAGCGTTTCCTTAACTACTAGGTATTAATATCCTGTTTAATTTAATTTCAGCTTTCTGCGACGGTGAACCCTTTTCCCTCTAACATACAGTGTCAGCTTGGCGGGGAGTTTCTGACAGTATCAAAAGAGGATTTAGCTCTGAAGCCTTGCCATGAAAGTGTCTCTATCTCCCCACAATGTAGGCTTTCAGAGGAGAGCATTGTGTCCTGCGAAGACGATAATTGACTGAATGAGAGCAAATGAGAGCCGGCACCTGGGCAGGCCGGGGAGTGGATAACGACGTAAAGACTGGAGCGCAGTGTGCGGCTTAAAGGGCCCGCTTGCCAGAGGTAGAGAGAGGCAGTTTCTGAGAGCTGCGGAAGGGGAGAGCTCAGACAGCCCCGCCGAGCCGGGGTTCAGGCCACACCGCGCCGCAGCTCAGGGACTGGCAGTCCCAGCTGCCTGGGGAAGAATCACTGGGCAGAGAGCGTAGAGGCCAAGAGAAATCCCTAGGAAGACCGAACAGTTTTGGGAAAGTTGGAAGGGCTATTTGAGGATGAGAACGAGGGTGGGGACGCGGAGCTTAAAGCAGGTGAAAGTGAGGTAGAAGATAATGGCCAGTTTCGGTTGGCTAATTTTCTTTTTTCCTTCTATAAAACCTACATCAACGCATCCCAGGAGTTAGAGGAGAAGCTTTAGGTACTAAGCACCAGGGTAAGATATAGCCCTATCCTTATGGGCCACCTGTGATATAGTCCGGTCTGGAAGAGGGGAGGTGGAAGGTGTTGAAATAGATTATTTAAAGAGAATATTAGCAGCTCTATGAATTTTTCCTTCTGTTACTGTAGATCCCTTCCCCCCAAAAAAATACCTAAAGGAAGACCTAGATTACTGGGTAGACTCCCCATGAAAGGTGAGAGGGTATGAGTGAGTCTCAATCTACACCCCAAGGAGGGTTGAAAACTTGCATTGACAAGTTCACAATTCAGCAAAAGTGCTTAAGGATTGCTTTAGATTTAAGTCAGAGGGATAGTCTGGGAGACTCGAAGTGACATAGAGAGTTTGGAAAAGAAATTTGAGGTGTTAGAGGACAACCTCCCCTTCCCCACCATACTTACACCTTAGCTCAGAGCTCCGGAACTGATCTCCCATGTTCTTGAACTCGAAGGGCTGACTAGGGAGCCTTGGATTCACCTCTCTGTGCCTTAGCGTTCTCATCTGTAAAATGGGAGAGTTAGACTAGCACCCTGACGGTCCCTAACAGCTCTAAATCTGTGATGCCCTTCTTACAATGGAAGCAGTCTCTTCTGGTGTCCCTCTGAACTGAGAGTCTAAGAAGAGTTTTTCAGTGATAGAGGAGGGCCACATATCTCTGCAGCTCACTCCTTCCGTGGAAGTTTAGGCTTGGTAATGGACTTTATAAAGAGGCACTCTGATGTAGGGAAAGAGCACTGGACTCAATTCAGAAGTCTAAGAAGTTCAAGGGTCAGGAGACCTCGGTTTTAATCTAGTCCCTTGCTAGCTGTGTGATTTTGGGCAACTCATTTAACATCTTGGTCTTTCCTCACCTGTAAAACAAGGATAACAAAACTTGCCCTGCCTAATTCACAATACTGTCATGAGGATTAAATTAAATAACGTGTGTGAAAGTGGTTTGGAAAGTATAAAACACTTTGTAAATGTAAGGGATTATTACTCTGGGCATCCTTGTTTCTGTTTCCATGACTTGTCTGTCCTCATCCTTGCAGATGTTAAAAATATTAAGTGAAATACTTCACAAAACTGTAGGGTTATGAAGGAATTGGTGTCCAAGTGGAGTTCTTTTGTTTGGAATAGTCCCTTGGGGTACAGTGTGAGGTGGAAAACCTAGTCTTCGGCACATAACCTGACAGCCTGTTCAATAAGGGCATTCTCTAAAGAAGAGAAATGAGACTTATCTTCACACTACAGGTGTTTCTAAGCCCTCAAAACTGTCATCCCCTGAAACAATCAAGTATCAACTCTTTTGACTATGGCCTCCAATGAAGTTACATTCATGCTTCTTCTGTTTTATCTAGGGAGGAACTCTGAAAATCTCAAACTTAGTGTAGATTCAAAAAATAAAACCCAGAACTTTGATCTGTTTTAGTACGTGGCAAGAGCTAGTGAAATTGGGGCAGTGGGCACCTTGCCTCTAAAACTTTGCTGAAACCACATGTGCCCAGCCCATGGAGACTTCTGTGCAAGGAATGACAAGAGTACATTAGATAATTCTACAGGATTTTAAAAAGCAAAACTTGAATGAATAGTCCCTCTTGGAGTATTTCAGAAACAGAGTATATCTATGTTCTCTGGAAATCTTTAAAAGAAACAGCTGGATGTTGGTTACAAGAAAAACGTCTGGTATACTTAGTCTCTTTATAAGGCTGAGTTCATATTTGGGGAAATGATTTATCAGAATTTATTTTCCCCAAACCTATTCTATCCTCCCTCTTTAAAGAGCTTTCCTTAAAGTCCCCCATTTTTATATGGCAGATTTTAAAAAGTGCAAGGTCGTAATGAGCAGCTGCTATTTTAGCATGAGTGTCCAGGGCACGAGGCTTAGATTATTGATATGCTTTGATTTGGTCCAAATGCCACTAGCAAAGTGTAGAACATGATTGCCTTAAATAACTTTAACTGGACCCAAACTAGATTCACAAACATCCCTGAAGACATTTCTGGGATTAGATCACAATCTGGCAAATAGAGAAAAAGTCTGGAAAGTCCTGGGAGAATTTTAAATTTTTTTAAAATTTCATTTCAATCTATCAGATCAAGCAGCTGATGCAAGTTTTGGACTGAATTTACCATTTCTGTAACTTATATTTTTAATAAAAATCAGCTGGAGGAATTCTGGCAGAGACAAACTCTCTTCAGGATATTTTTGAAAGTATTGCCATGGTAGTATACTGTCATGACTTTATGCCATTGTTCTAGATTAAAAAAATTTTTTTTCAAAGCAGCCAAAATGTCCCCTCAATTTAGGGAACCCAGAAGGCAGGATGGCCAGAAAATAAGGAGCTGTTTAAAAGCTTGAATCTCCCAAAATCTTTAAAAATCAAAGCAGGAAGGAAAAAAGGTATAAAAGCCATCTCTGCCCTATTATTAAATCCTGGCAAACACCATCACAATTGAAAGAATGGTCTGCCAATCACAGATACTGCCCCAAGCTGGTGAAACTTTGAATTGCCTGGAGCAAAATGTCTAAGAGCCCTCGAACCCTTCTTTCTTTTCAACTTTCATTTCAAGAGCAGTGGACTGTGTACTCCATTGCCAGATGTTTGAAATCAATTTGGTTGGGGGTAGAGTTGGGGGGGGGGAATGGGTAGGAATATGTTTCACCAGCAAACTCTTCACACAAGCAGATGAAGTTAATGCTAGATTCTTCTCTCAACTTGTATAGCTCGGCCTTTTACTTGCCCATATTTCCAAGCAAGAAACCAGGGATAAGACCAAGTCTCACACATTAAAAATATACTTACTGGTAATAGCAAGTAAGCCACTTAACTTGGCAGCAAACCAATTATTAATCAGATTAATGGCCTCTTATAAATTCTCTGAAGCCTCGGGACAACTGATTGGTTTATGGTACTTGTTTTAGAGAATGAAGGATGTTCTGAATCTCTGCTACATCTTAAGAGAAGAAGCCGCAAGCAGCATCCCAGTACTTATGCAATTTCTGGTCATATGACAAGGCTTTAAGAGGTAGATTTAGTGCTTGAAGTGACCTGAGAGATCAGGGAAGTGCACTAGAATTGGAACTGAAGGACCAGGATTTGAATCCTGACTCTGCTGCTTCCCTTGTGACCTTAGGCAAATACCTTCCCTTCTCTGGACCTCAGTTTCCTTATCTGTAAAGTGAAGGGTTTGGGCCCTCTCAGGGCCCTTTCAACTCTAAATCTATTACTCTATGATCTGGTCTCTCCCCCTCAGCAAACCTCCAGCAAACATTTCTATGATGTACCACAGAACCAGGGGGTCAGGAGATCTGGGATTTTGCCTTGGATCTATTACGCCATAACTCTATGACTTGGATCAGTGGACTTTACCTCTATTTTCTCATTTGTAAAAAAAAAAAAAAAAAAGGGTATATACACCCTCCCTCCTTCCCAAGGTTGTTATAAAAATCAAGTAGAAAACTCTTACTATTACCCCTCAAAAATATCATGGTCAAGATTTTCTATGAGGCTAGCAGGTGCTAAAAGATCTGAGCTTTGGAATATGTGAAATGTTGTCCATTAATATGCTAGCAATTGGAATAAGCTGGAATCAGTTCCACCTGAAAATGAAATGGGAAATGCATCTCAATTATAAACTCTTTGAGAAAAGGAGTGTGTGTTGTGTTTGTTTTCCAACCACCCACCCACAAACACACAGTACCATCTTGCACATAGAATTTAATAAATGTTTTTATTGACTTGCAAGATTCAAATTTGAACTCTAGATTTTCACCTATGTGTGATTAAGAAAACAATCAGCTTCATGGCTATTGCTGGCATTTAAATTTCATTCGTTCTTTCAATGTTGTAGGGAATTTTTAGAAATTAAAGCTTAAGGGCAGCTAGGTGGCACAGTGGATAGAGCACTGGCCCTGAAGTCAGGAGTACCTGAGTTCAAATCTGGCCTCAGACCAAACACTTGACACTTACTAGCTGTGTGACCCTGGGCAAGTCACTTAACCCCAACTGCCTTAAAAAAAAAATTAAAGCTTAAAAATATATCTCCCTCCTCCCGTTTACTTCAATGTGTCTTTTGAGAATGAGAAACCCTTCTTTGTTGAAAGAAACAACTTCAGGAATCCTGCCTTTACTGGGATCTAGACAGAAAACTAGAGATCTAACTAAAGCTTAAAAGACAAAAACAAGTTGGTGTGGTTTGTTTTGTTTAAACAGTAGGTATTCATTTGAAACTGACAACCTGGAAAGAAAAAGAAACAGAAATCAAGGACTTGCATCCAATTGAATTACTTGGTCGTTAATCAGTTGCTTGCTGTCTTGACTTGGGTTGCTACCTAAACAGATTTGATAAAATGAATCTGCTCTGTCCGCTGGCCTCCCACTCAGGTTACAGAATTGCAAGTTGGTCTACAACTTGGAAAAACGGCTTGCTGTGAATGTGGGTGTAGTTCAGTATTTGGGGTGTTTGGGAGGGATGGAGGTGGAGTACCTAGGGCATTGCCTTTACACCCAAATAGTATTTTAACTTTCTTTCTCCTTTGGTAGAGAGCTCAAAGACATAATGGATTGAAGAGTTTTGTAGTCTCAGGATTGTTTGCTTATCACTAGAAAGGACATTCCCTCTCTCCTAATTAAGTCGAAGGGTTCAATGGTCACTCTAGGCTAAATTGGCCATCAAGTTATGTTTTCTTTTAACAGAGAGTAAATCTAGTGTACTGTTTGCTGATTTGTTTACTACTGTCTAGAAACCTAATCCCCAAGAAAGTCAGAGGTCTAAATATGTCAAATCATCTTAAAACTGCATACTAGTTATAGGGTGACATTATGGGTGTTCATGAGAAATTCATTTCAAGGGCTACAAATGAGTCCTTTAGTAATACCCAGGAGTCATAATGTCTGTGACATAATGAACCCTCCTAAATTACAACCTACACTAATTAGATCAGTTATTGCTGCATTCCAGTCCCTGAAACAATTTGCTTAAAGTGGTAGTTACCTTTAATGAAAAGATACATAACTGAAAATGTCAGTAACCTTTTAAATTCCCCATGACTTATCATATAGACTTATCATATAGACTTGTCCAGCGCAAAGTGCTTGTGGTGTAGCTACGTTGTTGTCACCATTTTATCTTAAATTAGGCGGGTATTTTATGATCTGAAGGAAACATACAGAACTCCCCTGGGTGGTAAGAGGCTTAGGTAAAGAGTTTGTTCCATCCAAGCCACTGCCCATCCCCCACCACCCATTTCCTCCCTGGTCTGCCTTTCCATCATCAGCACTTCTGTGTTTGAATCTCTTCCAGAATCTAGACTTTAAAGATATATGACTATCAAGTCCATAGAAATTTCAATCTAGAAAGCAGCTTAAGGATCTCTAGTCCAACCTCTTTATTTTTACAGATGGGAAAACTGAGTCTCAGAGGTCGAATGTCTTACCCAAAGTCACATAAATATTAAATGGTAGAATTGTGGCTTATGTCTAAAACAGAGCTGACTCTCAGGCTTGTGTACTTTTCACTGCATTCTATAAAAATATTTAATATTCGTGTTAGAAATTTAGAATCAGGGCTCCACTCTTTCATTTTGTATAAAGAGACTCTCCTCATTTCACTCACTTTCTCTGTGATGGGAGTGGAGGGTAAATCTGTGGCTTTATTGGGCTTATGGGGAAATAGGATCAGAAGAAAACTAGACAGCTGTTGGGGGCTATAATTTCAGTTTGGATTCTCCTGTCTGTATCTTGCTACTCATGCCCTAAACTAGCTGCCCAGTCTGCAACTTCTTCCATTTCCTCATCTGTGCCCTGAAGTTTTTGAGCTGCCTCTCCTCTCAGCAACGTCATTAGAGCTGGTGAAGAAACTGATGACAGAATTAATGAATCACAGCAACACCACCAGTAAAATTAATGGAAAGGGTGCCTGTTGGGAGAGTAAAATCTTGATGCCACACTCCTGATCTTTATAAAATCCTATGTCTCTGGATGACTTGTTTCTTGAATTTCCAGGGTTTCAGAAAAGGAATAAGTAGCTTTGCCCCAAAGACCATTTATATAGCATTCTCCATAAGTTTACTTGAGGCTTGGTCATTAACCTTCCTTTATTATCAACCTTCACATCCAGAATTAGCTTTAAAAGTTTTATAGATAGAAATTTTTTTTTTTACCAATAATCAAGTGCCAAGTATGTGCTTAGACCACCCCCCCCGAAAAGACACCGTGAACTATACAGAGAATTATAAGGCACAGTCCTTCCCTCAAGAAATGTATAGTCCAGTTGAAGGATAAAGGCTTAAACAAATGAGTAACCCTGCTTTTGAGATCCCTGCACAGAGCCTGACATAGCCAGATGTCTTTCTAGCTGTAGACACAGTCCCCAGTGCCTCTTATGACAGTATCTTCTGAACTACAAATGACAAATCAAAGGATTTTGGAGGGTCATTTGGTTTATGGAAGAAATGGGACAGACTATATGAATATGGCATAATCCCTCAAAACCTAGGATGTCTGCTTTCTCTGCTAGGACTCATTTTCTACCTTTGAGAAAGGCAGCTTTGATCTTGTGCTTCAATGGTCTTTATTCCAATAAGGAGGTTTATAAACAAACACAAAAACCCTATAATCTTGCTTATCCTTCTTTCCTTCCATATGGACCCCATTCCTTCATTGCTCAACTTGAATCCCTACCTACAACCTAATTTCATAATATTGCCTTTATTTCTAATTGTAAAGCATTTTCTCATTTGTCCTCTATTTCCTGACCCATATTCCTTTAAAGTAGCTGGGGGGAAAGGGGTAGATGTCATTATGTCCATTTGATAGATTGTTAAGCTGAGGTCCATAGAGGTAAAGTTATTTGCCCAAGGGTGTATAGCCAGGGAGTTCCAGAACTAGGTACAGGCCCCAGGTCTCCTGACCCTGCTGCTATTTGGTCCAATCTCCCTTAGACCTGAGCCATGACAAATCGCTTGACAGCTCAATGTTCTCAGAGACTGTTTGCCAAGGGAGGGGCTGGTGAAAACCAAGAGCTTTTAAAAAAGGATAATACACTCCCCTTCTCCAGACTTGTAGCAGACCATGGGTCAGGGCAGTAAGATCATTTCTTTTGCTAGAAGATACCAGTGAGGGAATCTTAGACATCAATTTTCACCCACCTTTGGGCTACCCAAAGGACTTTAATGTATGTACTATTCCATCATGCCTGCTGTCTACCACTTGGCCATCATCCCTTGCTGGAATAGAGATATGGAACATTGGGAGGGTAGTGGTGGTAAATAAGTACATAATTTGCTTGTTTCCAGAGCTATGAGCCTTAGCTGTAGGTCAAGTTGATCTGCCCTAAGTTGATCAGGAGTTCTGATATTCCAAGCCCATAATGAAGTCTGAACTTTTCCTTCAAAGTTCACATCCTTTTAAACACAAAATGCTAGAGCCCATATCGAGCTTCTGTACCTCCTGACTCCATAGTGACTTCGCTTTGTGACCTTTGATAAGCCCTTTCACTTCCTTGGCTTTAGTTTTCTCATCTATAAAATGAGGAGATTGAATTAGATATTAACTAGGGTCACTTCCAGCTGTATGTTCTGTGAGCTGCCATCCACTCCTTGACCCACCAACTCTCCTTCATTCTACCTATCATTCTGCAGAATGCAGTACATGAACTTGCAACTTCTTATACTGGAAGGAGAGTTACCAGTAGCAAATGAGAATGGGGAGTCAGAGATCAGATAGGAATGGGCTGTTTCTCAGTTTGGGAAAGGGCCACTGGGAAAAAAAATTTTTGGTTGGATTGGATCTAATAGGTAGGCCACCTGAGCATCCTATAGTTCTTGAAACCACCCCAAACCCTGGACAGCCTCAAACATCCTGTGAAGTAAGGAAGAGGTCAGGATAAAACCAGAAAGCTCTCAAGTATTTTTCTTCTGGAGTTCCTGATGGTTTGCAAGTGTTGGGTATTTTTTTCCTTTTTGGACCAGAGAGGTGCCTTTCTCTTTGTAGACAACATGTCCAGGGCTGACAGGCTAAAACTACTTGCTTGCTTTTAAGTGTCAGGAGATGTAAATAGTTTTAGTTTGCAGTGGTTTCTGATTGAATATCCTTTTGAAGTAATGATAGCTATAATTTAAAGCAACGGTTACCATATTTTTTCTTGCTGGTTGGCATTCTTTGAAGCACGAAGTATAAATCTGCTTAAAATCTTAAAATAGTTGCAGTTCTGCCTTAATATACTATCAGGAGCCAGGGAGATTCTACCTCTAATTGTCATCATATGTAACTAATATCACCAACATAGCAGGCTAATGACAAGGTGACTGGAAGAATTGGTTTGATGTGAGTGAGCAGGAAGATAGAAGCAAAGCTGAACAGTTCAGTTTGGGACTCAATGTTGGCTCTCAATGAAAATCCTAAGATTCTGCCCTCTGTAATTAGCACTAAGGGGGCTCCTCTGGGATAATGCTCTTCTCCTGTGCTATCTCCCACCATCTCCCCTAATCAACCCCTGTTCTTTGGGACTATGTCTTAACTGTTTGAGAGCTAGATCACCAGCTGGCAGGAGCAACCATGGGTAGAATAAGTTTGGGGTTAGAAAGATGCATTGAATCATCCCAACAAATTCCATGAGACCACAGTCTTAAGATCAGCACAGAAGTACAGCTGGCTCCCAGGTATCCTTATTAATAAAGGGAAGCAATGATGAGAACAATCCAAAATTGTAAAAGGTTCAAAAATGATTTCTGGATTGTACTTTAGCAATCATTTATACAAATAGCCTCACCTTCCTAATTGTGTCAGCTGTTCATCTAGTTAAAGTGCGCTCACATCCCCAGGTGCACTTCGAGTGAGAACAGGGAGTTGGCACAGGAGCAAATTAGATGCCATAGGGAAATCATTCTGGGATTTCAAATATGCCACTAATAATACACAAAGTAGATAATCTGTACACAAACAATTAAAAGCTGTGTTCCTAAAACTCTGGAACACAAAGAGTTGACATTTATATAGAGATTTAAAGTTTGCAAAATACTTTACATACATTAGAGCCTCACAAAAACCACATTACGTAAGTGCTATTTATGTTCTTATTTTTACAGATGAGGAAACTGAGACTCAGTTGCATAGTTAATAAGTTTCAGAGGCAAGACTTGAATAAGTAAGGTGCTCTGGACTCAAAGCCTCTTATTTTTGAAAAATGAATTTTATTTCTTATTATGATCTTAACAATTATCAATAACCATTTCAATATACAAAGCAGAACAACAAAAAGGACCACGTAAAAACCTGTAAAGTTCTCTACGTGTCTAGTTTTATGTATGCAATTTAAGAACTGCAACCCACATGTGCATCCCCTTCTGAACTTATATTCTTTTGTGTATTTTTAAAAATATTTTATCAATTTTGGGGGGATATTTCTATAGAGATAGGGGTAGACATAGAGACTGGACCTTTGATTTCGTTCATAGAAGGAATTCTTAGGTGACGAACTACCCTTTACTGACGCATTTTGGTACTCTCTTAGCAACTTGTAGTTGACATAAAGAATTGCTTCTGGAAACAAGATAGTAAATGACTTGGCTAAGGTCATACAGTCAACATGTATCAGAGGAGGGACTAATTTAAAAAGTTTTTAAATGGGAAGAAGGAAAAAAGGGGAACTTTTCAAAATGATTGTTAGCTACTCACAACCCCCTAACTCTTTTTTAAAGTGGGACCCAGAATATTTTGTGTCTAATTATATTTTCTAAGATTATCTCACATGATCCACCCCCGGTAGACTTAACAATATTTTCCTTGCACTTTTGCTAATGGAATTGTGGGAGAGTAGGCATTTCTAGGAAATATCTTCTTGCAGAATCAAGGCAAAGTACCATAAAGGGAGATGCAACCAGACTGTTTCTGTAGGAGGAGGTAGTTGTGGTCTGATTAGGGAGCCTCACTTGGGACTCAGGAAGTCATGGGTTCAAATCTTGCTTCTGATATTTACTAGCCATGTGATCAAGAGCAATTTACTTAACCTTTCTGAGACTATTTCCTCCTGTGTAAAATCAAGGTGTGTGTGTCATAATAATACCTGTATTACCTACCAATCAGGGTTGTTGCGATAGTCAAATGAAACAATGCATGTGAAAGGCTTTGCAAACATTAAAGTTATTACTAATGTGGTCCATTCCAGCTATATATATTAGTTATTATTACTGGGAATTGCTTTCCCAGGGAGGGGAGGGAGAGAGCTCTACATTTATTGTGTGTCAGAGTTGACCTCCAGGCTTTCTCCCTGTCTCTTCCTTAAAATCTTCATGCCCTGGAACCTTTCACAAATATGGAAGCACCATTGGATTCCCATAATTTTTCCCCCCAGCTATGTAGGTACAGTCCTCTATAGGTCATCAGTAACCTGTAGCCTCATCACTTTGCAGCACAAATGAAAGCAACATCTGCTGTTGACCATAAGGGACAGTTTCTGATAAATAAGTCACAATCTATAAAAATTACCATCATGACTTAGTATCACAGGATTTTTGGACCCAGAAGGGATCTTGGAGATCATCTAGTCCGAGGAAATTGGGGCCCATAAAGGTGCCTGAGGTTACATAGCCAAGATGTAGCAGAGCTGGGGCAAGAACCCAGGACTTTTTGATTTCAGGTCAAATGTTCTTTCTACTCTCTCAGACTTCATTGCTACTCTCAAAAGATGAGCTTTTAAAATCATCAAATGGTCAAAGTATGGGCCCATTAAGGTGAAGAGACACAGAATGGTTTTCATTCTGATATTGGAATAGAATTAAAATAGCTTCAATTAGAAAGAAAACCTAGGAAATAACTGTGAACTCTGTTCACAGAAGCCTGTTCCAATTTAATAACCTTTAGACTCAGTATCCTTATGAAAATGTAACTCATCAGTGAAAAATCAACAGGATTTCTCCATCCAGAGACAAGGTCTATTTATCCTTACTCTTTGTCTCCTGTGTCTAAGTCAGCTTCTTGTTCAAGAGCTAGGAGTCTAAAACTAAAGGTTGGTAAATTGAAGCAGGTTTCCCTTACCAGGGTCTGGAATTCCTACATGTTCCTCAACTTCCCAGTAGTTTCTTCAGAATTTTCAGGCAGCCAGTATTTTGGGTTTAGCATCTCCCATGTACATATCATCATTTTACTTCTTACCATTAATATGTCTACTTCTAAAGAAAGTGAAAGAGTGGAGCGTTCTGATCTCTCCTTTTCTCCCATCAGTAAAGACTGAAGCAAAGAACCCAACCAATCTTTCTGCTATCGCCTTGTGATACCTAGGTGTTCCTTTTTAGCACCCTGAGCTTCAAGTGGTTCCATTGATTCTTGGTCTGGCCCCATCACTTTATACCTTATATCTTTTGTGATCTAAGACTATACAAAGGTCCCTTGCAAAGAGCTCTTCCAACTCCAATTTCTAGCTTACACCTGCCCTGTCACACCTTGTGGCCTTCATTGTTCTCTTTCCTTGGACAATGCTTCCATTTTTTAAAGATGCCCTTTTCCCAGTGATAACCTCCTTTGACTCTCTCACTTAGCCATTCAAGGTCTTTTCCTTTGTCAGGTACCTGACATTTTTTGATCCTTACACACATTCATCCTGAGCTTCCTTCCAATAAAGGTTTTAAATAGTCTCTGGGACTCTTCTAGCTTATTGACTTTTATAAAAGGCTCTTTTTTCACACCAGCCATTTAGAAATGTAAAACAATTTTTAAAACCGTAAGCTGTAAACTATTTTCTAAAGAAATAACAAGTTTCCATCCTCTTCTACATCATCTTCTTACTACCATGACGGGATGTGGTAACTGAGGATTTTGTTTTTCTTTTTTCAGTTTCCTCTATCCTTTGACAAAAGGCTAAAGTTACTTTTCTGGGCAAAGTCGCAATTATGGAGTTTCCTTGGCATGTCTAATTGAGGGAATTTTTTTCAGAGAAGTGAATTTTAAGCTGTGTATAGATCATTATTGGATTAATATAGATTATACAAATAATATATATTATATTAATATATTATTATTGGATTCTTTCTAATTTGTTGTGGATGGAAGGGTTAGCGAAATTCAGTGATCTCATCCCAGTTTTGTGCATTGGTTTTCCTTCCTGATCTCCTCTTTGTTCAAAGAAGTACAGCCCAACTACTCTCTGCTTTATGAATAGCTGGAGGAAGGAGGTGAGGACCAGAGTTAAAGTGGAAGAGGATTAAGATCACTCTCTTTGCTACAACCACCTCTGGTTGTCCACACTTGTGATCTTGATTCCATACTGGAGGCACACGATCACAGATTCATGTTCAGCTATGCTTCTATGATCTCCTGAGGACTATATCTGAGCCTACTCCTTTCTGAAGAATTCTTGGAAAGATCCTGATCCTCTCCTGCTATTCTTTAGGTTGGACTTAGCAATCTTTTTTCCCCTTGGGATATCATTCACATGTCTTCTTTCCTTCCTTTCAACAAGACATTATGGCCAACTCTCAGTTACCTGTGCTCATGAAAAGACTGAGATAAAGGGGATTCATTAGGAACCACAAACTCTATTTTAGGCCTTATTTTGAATCTCCTTCTTACCCTCTTCCCCAAACCCTTACTTAGAGTTTTCTGAAGTTACAACTGCCTTTCTCTTCTAGGAAGGAAGGATCTCATGAATGAGGAAAAACCCAAAAGGTTGGCAGCAGGAGAGAGCAGGAGAACCCAGGACCCGGGATAATCCGAAAGCTGAATAAGCAATCCTCAAATATTCCTGAATTGACTGTCTCATTAGCCTAGCTAGAAGGTAAATTGATGAATATGGATGCTGAGTTGTATTGACCCTGATTTGTGGTGAGTTGGGAGCTGAGTTCATGGCTTGACTAGTTATTGCAAGATTGCCTGGGGCAGACAGTCCACAGAATTTTTAAAAAAAATTCTTTCAAAGCTGCAAAATCAGCCTAATTAGATTTAACGGTCCTCCAATCCCTTATTTAGAGTGGAATGTGGGACTTGGGCCCTGTCTTCCCTTTAGCATGGAGAGGAAAAATGAAAACAAACTTTGGTCTTCCTAAGGCCAAGAGACAAAGCAATAATGTTTGAAAGTATAAACAGTAAATCTCATTGGCCACTGACAATCACAGGACATTTTCCCTATCTCCTTTAAAATGGCACACAGTTTAAAGGCTGATTCCAATTTTCTATGGTACTGCTAAGTTTTTTAAAGTGCTTTTCTTACAACAATCCTGTGAGGAAAGTGGTATGAGTTTTTTTAACTTCATTTTTACAGATGAGGAAATTGAGTCCCAGAGAAGTTAAGTGACCTAAGTTCACACAGTTAAGTGACAGCTATGATACAGTAGGAAGAACATTGGACCTGAAGTCCTAGGACATGTATTCGAATCCCAGCTCTGCTATCCACTGGTGACCTTGTAACATGCAATCTTGAGTAAGCTACCTTCCCACTCCGGACCTTAAGCTTCTCTATATATAATGAGGGGTGTTGGTAGTAAGAAGGATTAGATTAAATGACCTCTAATGTCCCTTCTAGCTCTAACATTTCATGATCCTATGGCAGCTCTGACATTTAAATATAAGTCCTCTAGATCCAAAGCCAACCTTCTCTCTACTACTTGGTAATTCTCTAATGCACAAATTGTATGTTCACTTTTCAAAGCCTTTCCAACGATTCTTGAGGCTATGATCCTCATACATAACTCATTCTGAGTTAGGCTGGTCAGGATTGCTCATTCCTATTCTACAGGTGGAAAAACATGCTTAGCCTGGTGGAGAAACATAGCTTGACACATAGGAGGGGCTTAAGAGATATTTATTGATTGATTGATGTTCAGAATATATGCCCTACTAAAGGTCACATAATGAATTAGAGATAAATTTAGATCCACATTCCAGTATAGAAAGGAAGCTACCTTGTACATAGTTTCATATTTTTAAAAAATATCCATAAATCATCTGAAACAGAACTGCCTTTTTTCCCCCTCTATCTGAACCACAATAGTAAATACCTATGTCTCCAGTACATTTCCACCCTAAAATTCCATGGTTCTATCATTTTGTTTTATTCTCACTCAAGTGAAAGTAAAACAAGGCCAACTCTGGGCCAAACTGTGATGCTTTGAAATTTGTCTAATGTAACCAGCTTCCTTTCATTCTCCCCCCCCCCCACACACACCTCACACTCCTTCTCCCCCACCCCCAACACACACCCTCTAAGATAACCAAGATTCTTTGCTTCTCTCCCTTCACCCCATGGGCCAAACAGGAAACAGATCTGATAAATAGTCATTTGCACTTGTTGATTGATGGACTGGGTCCATTGCACTGAAGTGTTAGTTACATCAGCCCTGCATTTGCATCTTAACCCTTTTATCTCTAGTTGTGGAATGAAAAGGCTTTTTTTTCTTTGTTAAAGGAATTTGGGAGCTCAGAAGAAAGAGGTGCCCCTAAAATCAGGCTAGGCTTGCTCAAGTGGCCCTGAAGATAATTTCATTTTAATTATGGGAGGGGGGTTGGTGGTATAAAGGACTGGTCCAGGGTCCTCTGATCCTCAAGAGTGAGTGTCGGAGGAAGCTGAATTCTACATTTCCCTTGGAGCTGCTGGAGGTAGAGCCTCTGTTTCTTTCTCATCACCTTTGTCCAGGATCAGGAGCTCTCTCTGCCTTGGCAAGGTTCTGTTGCTTATGGGCAGGTGTTCTCTCTCCTGAACTTTTCTCCATTCCCTCTATAGTCCCGAGTGTACCAGGTTTTTGTTTTTCATATCCCCTAATTTTGACTTAACTTTTCCTTTTCTCCTAAGACTTTCAGATGCATATTTTGTTTTCTGGCACCAGAAAAGCAGGTATCCATTAGGAAATTGGTTTTGTACAATTCCACTCCCTCCAATAATGCACTGTGCAACTATCCCAATATAATTTTATTTAGTATTTGATTACTTTGCATACCTTAACTTCACATATCAAATGGCCTGTAAGGCATCACTATACCCTTTACCTTACTTACCTTTGCCTTCTACTTTGGCTAATGAAGGCTCTGATGGAAAAGTCTGTCATTGGAAGGCTTTGTCTTCATTAATAAGGGCATTGCTGTATAGAGCTATTTCCATTAGACCAGATTGTCTTACTTGATGATCTTGTTATAAAGCATACTGTTGGGATAACTGCACAGTGCATTGCTAGGAGGAAGGGGATTTATGTAAAGCAATTTACAAATGAGTCCCTGAACTATACTGGGAATAATACCAGAGTTCTAGAATGAGCTTAACTATCTCAGCTTTTGCCCAAAGTACTGAAAGGTGATGATAAGATGTTCCACACGTAAGCAGAAGATCTACTGATCATGTAGACATCAAAACCAATGGATAATTTCAGGAGCTGAAAAGTATATTTGTCCAGGGAAGATATAGATGAAAAACTTCAGGTTGGAGCTATCATTGAGTCAAATGGCCCTCCTATCCCATCATCCCTAAATTTATAGAAGTGGACATTAGCATGGAAAGGGGTAGGGCAGGAGGAAGGGCATTCTGCCCTTCTAGAACATCTCTAAGACAGATATATTCATTTGCCTGTAACTACTCTAGAATGCCTGTGGATTCATTTGAGTCTCTAGTAGATGCCCCCTCCTAGTTTCCCTGTCACTGTCCTGGACTGGGCCTGGCTGTCACCCTGATCTCTCTCATCTTGCCTCTCATCTTGCTGACATTCTCACTTCTGAAGTACTCCTCCCCACCCCCCTTCCCACCCTTAACATATGGAAGGAGTATTTTGTGATGTCTTTTTTGATCTTTTCTCTCTGTACCTTGCTTGGTGATCTTCCTCTCACATGCCTGTCATTTGCAAGATAATTTTCTTCTCATTAATTTCATCAGTAGCTCAATACAGTAGTAAAGGGGGGGAAAAGTCTTTATCCTCTTGCCCCTTTCTCTCAACTAATAATTTTATGTGGGTATTCATATTCTTGATTTTGCAGCAGCAAGTGCTAATTAGGGAAGGTTAATCAATTCAAGAAGGCTGCAGTGCTTAGGTGTACCTATAAAATCCCTGTCTCTTGCTGAGCAACCTTTTCCTTGAAATCTGTTTATCCGATGGCTAGAAGTGGTAGAGCTCTTAATAATGTCCTGAGGTTAATCTGAAACAAAGATTTTCTTCTCTACTTCAGCAGTCAGTTAACAAGCATTTAATAAGCACCTACTATGTACCAGGCACTGTGCTAAGTGCCAGCGATACAAAGAAACACAAAAGACAATCCCTGCTTTCAAAGAACTCACAGTCTAACAGGTGAGATAGCATGCAAACAACTCTGTACAAACAACATACATATAGGACAAATTTGAGGTAATCAGCTGAGGGATGGCACTAAGGAGGACTGGAAAGGCTTATAGCAGAAGGTGGGTTTTTAGCTGAGATTTGAAGGAAGCCAGAGATGCCAGGAGAAGAAGATGAGGAGAGACAAAATTCCAGCCATAGGGGACAAATTGTGAGAACAACTAGAGTTGGGAGATGGAGAATCATGGGGACGACCAGCAAAGAGAGGCTAGGGTCACTAGATTTCAAAATATGTGGGAATAAAGTGTAAGAAGGCTGGAAAGGTAGGAAGAGGGCTATGTATGAAGGCATATATGAAGGGCTTTGAATGCCAAACAGGATTTTATGTTTGATCCTGGAGGTGATAGGGAGCCACTAGAGTTTTTTAAATGGGGGAGGGAGTGATATGGTCAAACCTGTGCATTAAGAAGATTTAAGTGGGGAAAGACTTGAGACATGGAGACTAACCAGCAGGCTATTGCAATAGGTCAGGCATGAGGTAATAAGGGCCTGAACCAAGTAGGTGGCAGTCTCAGGAAAAAAGGGACTATATACAAGAGATGTTACAAAGGTAAAATTATCAGGATTTGGCAAAAGGTTGGATGCCAATAGTCAACAAGCATTAATTAAGCACCCATTATGTGCCAGGCACTGTGCTAAGTGCTAGAGATACAAAGGCAAATGATAATCCCTACCCTCAAGGAGTTTACAGTCTAATAGAGGAGACAACATGTAAATAACTATGTGTAAACTACAGAGAGACAGACAGACAGAGATGTATGTGTATATATCACAAATCCACAGAGAGAAGGCACTAACATTAGAGTGAGGAGTTGAGGATAGAACATAGGTTTCAAGCCTGGGTGGCTGGGAAGATGGGTGGTAACCTAGAGAGTGATAGGAAAGTTTGGAGGAGGGAAGGGCTTTGGAGAGAAGATGATGAGTTTGGTTTTAGACATGTTGAGTTGAAAATGTCTGTGGAATATCTAATTCAGGATAGGCAACTAGAAATATGTCACACAGCGCTATTCAGTGTTCACTTCTCCTTTGGCACTAGACATCAGTTACTGTGGCTTCCCTGCCCTTTCCCATTGCCCTTAATCACAGTTCAGTCATGCTAAATTTTGTTTAGGTAAAGCTTTCTGAAAATCTCTCTATGCTTTTCCATCATGTTTCAATGGCATTCTTCTTTCTGGACCCACACCTGCTTGTCTATGATGATTTTCTGTTTTGTGATGCACATAGTAGGTGCTCAAGATCTATTTGTTGAATTGAATTTGAGTTGAAATAATTGGGTACCTTTATTGTTTCCCTGCCATTCCCTTTCAAATATTTCCATTTGGAAGTCTTTACTATAATAACTAGGATATAAGCATAGCAGCTGGAAGTTTCCCAAATAAGAAAGCTTTAGACCATAATTTTTCCTTACAAAAGCTTCTTTTTGTCAAATTATATATAAGTATTTTCAGCAGGACCTCCTATGCAGCAATTATGCAGCAAGAATCCATTTTTCCATCATCAGCCTCAAGAAAAAAAAATTTATAGCCATTTGTATAGACTGTTTTTGTCTGTCATCCTTACTTTTGTATGCTTTTGTGTCTCTGTATCTGTGTTGTGTGCCCATGGGCCTGTGGGATTTTGACAGTTTTTTCACTGGTGTGTGTGTGTGTGTGTGTGTAGATAGCCATCTAAGCTTGTGGATATTTGCCAAATTGCACATTTCCCAGAATTTGGTCTTTGTGATATTTGCCCTGAGATAGACTGTAAACTTGCTGAAGGTATAGACAGTTTCCTTTTTTCCTTCTCTTCCCAGCACACAGAACAGTTTGTAACATGTAGCAAATATTTAATAAATGCTTGCTGTTTGAAGGATTGATTCAAGACATGATCTACTTTACTAGAGCATGGAGGAATGCTGACAGCTCCCAGGTTATCACGAACAAAAGCAAAGGAGGCTTTGTGCTTGAATTAGTTACCTTACAAATTGAACTCAGGTAGAACTGACCGCCATAAAATAGGATCAGAAGTTTCATAACCGGAAAGGTTCTTCGAGATTATCTAGCCCAACATTCTCATTTCACAGATGAGGAAACTGATGCCCAGAGAGGGTAAGTGACTTGTCTACTGCCTCACAGGAAATAAATAAAAGAGCTGAAACCCAGGGCTTTTCACTCTTTGGTTCTTTTGACCACTCTACAGTGTATCCGGACATTTCAAAAGGCTGGGGGCAGGGGTGGGAAGTAGATAAATATTCCCAATAGCACCCAATAGCAAGATTCTTGTCCTACTTTTTACTCTTACCAAGAGTCCTCCTGTAAGAATGAGGAAGATTTTCTTTAAAATACAACTAGCAATCGACTTTGGTGGTTTCCCAATTGGTTTTTTTCACAATGCGATCAATTACATCAGGGTTACTCTGAGGGAAATTGTGTGTGTTTTCCCTTTCCAAAAGCAGGGTGTCTGGGACAGAAGGAGTTTGAGCTGAATATACTTTGTAATAATAACAGCTGGCTCTCCTAGGATGCCCCAGGGATCTGTTCTTGGCTGAGTGCTGGTTAATATTTTTGTCAATGACTTGGATGAAGCAATCGAATACATGCTTATCATTTTGCAAACACAAAATTGACTGGGATAGCTTACATGTGGCACACCAGGCCAGGATCTACAAAGAGCCTGACAAAGATGGGCTAAATTTAATAAATGAATTAGTGACAAATGTAAAGTTCTATACTTGGGGAAAAACAATAAACTTCACAACTATAGAGGAGGTGTGACCAGACCACAGTTCTTATGAAAAATGTTGTCCGAGGGGCAGCTAGGTGGTGCGGTGGATAGAGCACCGGCCTTGAAGTCAGGAGGACCTGAGTTCAAATCCGGCCTCAGAACAAACACTTGACACTTACTAGCTGTGTGACCCTGAGCAAGTCACTTAACCCCATTGCCTAACCCCCCCCAAAAAAAAGAAAGAAAAAAAAAAGAAAAACGTTGTCCAGTCATTTTTTCAGTTGTGTCTGACTCTTTGAAACCCTATTTGGGGTTTTCTTGGCAAAGATACTGGAGTGGTTTGCCATTTTCTTCTCCAGCTCATTTTACACATGAGGAAACTGAGGCAAATGTGGTTAAGTGACTTGCCCAGAGTCATACAAATATTAAGTGTGTGAGGCCAGATTTGAACTCACAGAGATGAGTCTTCCTGATTCCCAGTCCGGTGCTCTATCCACTATGCCATCCAGCTGCCCTCTTATGAAAAATACCTGAGGGGTTTAGTGGATTAAAGACTCAATATGAATCAACGATATGATGTTGCAACCCAAAATGCTAAGCCCATCTTAGGCTATATTAATAGTAAGCATTGTGCCTAGAGCAAAGGGAGGCAATAGTCCCACTATCCCCTGCCTTGTTCAAACCAGATCTGTTCAATGGTGGGAGCCACATTTTAGGAAGGATGTTGATCACTTGAGGCAGAATCAGAAGAAGGCAACCAGAAAGGTGAGAAGATAGAGACCACATTATAAGAAGCTTGACTGAAGGAACTAGGAAGATTTAGCCTGGAGAAGAAAAGACTCAGGACTGGGAAAAGCAGGTATGATATTTATTTTTAAATCCTTGGAGGGGCTATCTTATCATCATCTTACCTTATTATACTTCTCTTATTTAAACTCATTCTGTTTGGTCCCAGAGAGCAGAACTAGGAGCAATGGGTAGAAATTGTAGAGAAGCAAATTTTGGCTTTACATAAGGAATAATTAGAAGTATTCCAAGGTGTAATGGGTTACCTTGGGATAGAGTATGTCTCATCACTGGAGATCTTCAAACACAGGCTGGAGTCTGTTCAAGTATAATTAGGTCTAGATGACTCCTGAGATCCTAAGAGAGAGCCTAAGGACTTTTTCCATAAAGCCCCTGGGAGGTAGGGAGTGCATGTATTATTATTCCAATTTTATAGAGGAAGAATTGGTCCAAGGTTATGGAGCGAACAAGTGTCAAAGTGGGAATTAGAATCCAGACCCTTCCACTCTTTCAATTGCTGGCATAGGAGAAAGGAAAGGCATTTTTTGGGGGGGGGAGAAAGCCAAATAGATGAGATGATTTTTCTTAGAGGTGCTTCAGACTCACTATGTCACAGAGCTGGACTATTTCTCTCCCATCTCCCATCTCCCTTCATTTCCTTTCTCCTCAATGCCTCAGTTCTGTATTTTTGGACAATGATATCTTTTGCATATGCTTGTGTGCTGTGGACTATGGAGTAAATGGTAGAAGCCTTTTGCTGAGAAACTGCTATTTTCAATTGGATCACAATACTACATTCTGGTCATGGAATAATAACAACAATACTAACAACAACAATGATAATGGTAATATCTAACATTTATATGGCACTTAGCACATAGTGCTAGGCACTATGCTAAATGCTTACAATTGTCTCATTTGATTTTCTCAACAACCCTGGCAGGTAGTTGCTATTATTATCCCCATTTTACAGACAAGAAAACTGAGGCAAATGGAGGTTAAATGATTTACCAAGAGTCACACAGCTAATAGGTGTCTGAGGTGAATTTGAACTCAGGTCTTCCTTGCTCTATCCACTGTACCACTTTGTTGCTCCTAGACCAAAGGGCCCACAGGAGTTAGGAGAAAAGACCTGGGGACCATTGTTTTGGCATTTGCAGACTCTACCAGTATGGAAACCATAAAAGAATGGCTTGACGGAAATGGTCAGAATATACAAAAGGATTGGCCATTTCCATCCCCACTGATTAATCTCACAGGAGCTCTAAACCTCTTTATTAATGGATATGGTGTTGGTGGAAATGGAGTATACAACCTTGTGCAGTATGTGCAAAGCAAATACCCTACCACAATTGAATTCCACTTAGTAAAGCCTGAGTAATTACTGTATTTAAATTCTTGAGACCTACTATGACAGAACGGACAGTGAATGGACTGGTATTGGAGTCAGGCTTTAAGCCCTGCTGGTAACTTTCTAAGCCAGGGATTCTTAAGCTGTTGTCCATGGATTTGCAAGGGGTCCATGGATAGATTTCAGGGAGGTGTGGGAGCTTGCAAATTTTACTATTTTGATAACTGAATTTTGGTAGAATTTGTTTCCTTTATAATCTTATATATTTTATTTTATGCATATAAAAACATTAGTCTAAGAGTCCAAATTCTTCATCAGACTGGGGTGGGGGTGGGGGTGGGGGGTGGGGTGGGCGGGGGTCAGTTTATGATGCCAGAACTTCTGCTCTAGTCTTCAAGTTACAGATCTTTCCTCTGTATTAGCGGAGGGAACTTCTACACCTGGAGTTCCCTAAACTAATTAAAACACAGATCCAGACCAAAATAAACAAACAAATAAATAAAGCCCACATTCTCAGTGAGGTGATCACAAAATGTGAGCACCAAGAGAGAACTTCAAACAGAATTGTTAAAGCTTAAAGGCACCTTCGGGATACACGTCAGAACAGGAAACGACCTTGGAATAGACTGTCAGAGCTAGAATGAGCATTAGAAAGAATTTCAGTCTAACCACCCTACTTTACAGAAAAGGAAACTGAGGTCCTACAAGATGAGGAGCTTTTCCCAGGTCACACAGCCAATCTGGGCAGAGCCCAGGTCTTCCAACTGCAACCCTGTTGCATTTTTCAATAGAGTATGCTTTACCCCCTTTCCAGCTTGTAATAAGATATAAAAATCACCCCCCATTAAAATTCAAAGATTTTAAAAGGTGAAAAAAAATTATCTTAAAAAAAGTGTTATGGGCTGAGTTCCAAAGCAGCAGCTGAAATGCACCTGGGGCTCTCCATAAGAAAAGAGGCCTCCTGGTTCAGCTGTCAGGTGGGGCTGGGGATGGGGGAGGAGGGTAGAGAGAAGGAAAATCCCTAAATTCCAATGAGAGTGTTATGCAGATCTCTTAATAGAACTTTGGCCTTCTTAAAAGATATATGAACAAAAGGACTGCAACCACAAAGTGGGTTATATTTGCAACATGTGCTCACTCCATAACCAGTATAAGAAAGTTCACTCCAGAACATATTTAATTAAGACAGCACCCACCCTAGCCCTACAATCCTATTTGTCATCCCACCAAACCAAGTCTTTGCAGTCTACTTGTTTCTCATGAGCCAATGAAAGAAACCACTCTCTAACCCCATACTTATAGTATTCTATAATACTATAGAATATTACATAAGGAATATACTTATAATAATAATATAACATGTAAGTAATATACTTGTGGTATATTATGACCATTCTACAAAATGACTAAATACAAATAGTGGTAATAATAATAGCTAGCATTTACATAGCATCTCCTATGTTTCAGGCACTATGTTAAGCAATTTTCAAGTATAACCTCATTTGATCCTCACAACAATGCTGGGAGATAAGAAACTGAAGCCAATAGAGGTTAAATGAGTTCTTGTTTTTCTTTTTGTTTTGCTAGGCAATGGAGTTAAATGACTTGCCGAGGGTCACACAGCTAGTAAGTGTCAAGTGGCTGAGGCTGGATTTGAATTCAAGTCCTCATGACTCCAGTGCTGGTGCTCTACTCACTGTGCCACCTAGCTACCCCAAAATAGAGGTTAAATGACTTGTCCAACATCACATAGCTAGTCAGTGTCTAAGGCCAGATTTGAATTTAAGACTTCTTGACTCCAGGGCCATTGTTTTATCCACTGTTCTGCCTAGGCAGGCAATTAACTTTGAAAGGGAATCTGGTAAAGTAAGGGAAGAGCAGAGATTACTGGATCTTTCAGAAGTTGGTACTAACTTTGGACAAAATAATGACTGTGTTTACCATTGTCTTGGGCATCCTTCACTTACCCTTTAATTAATGAAAGGCAGCATGAAAAGAGCACTGGGCTTGAAGTTAGGAGGCCTCGATTCAAATCCTGGCTCCCACATCTACTAGCTGTTTGCCCATGAGCAAATTGCTGAATTCATCAGAGCCTCAGTTTCCTCATTTGTAAAATGGGGATAAAACTTGTATCACTTATTGCACAAGCTCGTGAGGAAAATACTTTACAAACATTAAAGCATTACAAAAATTGTCCCTCCCCCAGGTACCCAATAGTGGGTTCTCATGTTTCCTTGGATCCTGCTGAGAGACAACATGGTAAGGTGGAAAGAACGCTCAACTTGGGAGTCACAGGACCAGAATTTAAATCTTTGTTCTGCTTCTTAGTACCTGTGTGAGCTTGGACAAATAATATTAATATCTTAATATTAGTTTCTTCATCTGTTAAAAAACAAGGTAATTGGACTAGATGACTCATAGGGTCTCTTTCAGTTCTAGCACTCATGAGGCACCTGGAGAAGGGATACTTATCAAAATTGAATGACCTATACTGATAGAATGTCAAATAGCAGAACACTTGAAATGAGAGGAGTGGTCCTCAAAATATTTCTCATGGAAAGCTGCCTGCTCCATCTCAGCATATGGTTGTTCTATAACACTTTTTGAGAGATTGGCCTCTCTCATGATCCAGGTGGCCATAGGCATGAGGCAGGGATGCCTTTTCCCCCAACCACAACATGGTCATTTCCTTCTCATTATCTACTGAAGAAAATCCCAGGAATAAAAACTTTGTTGTTTGTTATTGTTGTTCAGCTATTTTGGTCGTGTCCAACTTTTCTTGACCCCATTTGGGGTTTTCTTGGCAAAGATGCTGGAGTGGTTTGCCATTTCCTAGCTCATCTTACAGATGAGGAAACTGAAGAAAACAGGGTTAAGTGACTTGCCCAGGGTCATACAGCTAGTAAATGTCTGTGGATGGATTTGAACTCAGGTCTTCTTGACCCCAGGCCTGGTGCTCTATTTATTCAATTAGCTACCTAGCTGCCAAAAATAACCTAGAAGAGTACAAATGTTTATCAGCTTTGTGTTCTCAACATAGAATTGTCAGCTCATGGGAGCTGACCACTGTAGGATACAGTTCAAAGATTGATCGAAAGGTTAGAGATGGAAGGGACCATAGAGATTATTTAATCCAGGAATTCTTAATGTGCTTTGTATCTTGAACCCCTTTAGCAATCTGGTGAAATGGATGAACCCATTTTTATATATTTTAAATGTCTGAAATAAAGACAATCACAAAGAAATCCAATTATATTAAAACAGTTGTTGTTGTTTTTAAGTTTGTAGCCTCTGGTTAAGAACCTCTAACATAGTCAAACCCCATTTGGCAGATGAGACAATCAAAGCCCAGAGAAGAGGTGAGTTGCCACAGTCAATCAGTGGCAGAGCTGGTAATAGAACCAAAGTCTTCTGATTCCCCAGACAGGGCTCCTTCTACACCATGCTACTGGTCATCTTTCTGCTTTGCTATCCTCTGAGCCTTCCAGCCCAAAGGGTGGGGTATAGGAGGTGACAGCTAGGTGGTACAGGAGGTAGAGTTCTGGACTTGGAATCAGGAAGACCTGAGTTTGAATCCTGCCTTAAACACTTAACCAACCGTGTAATCCTGTGAAAAGTCATTTAAGTCACTTAACTTCACCTGCCTGTAAAATGAGGATAATAATAGCACCTACCTCACAGAGTTGTTGTAAGGATCACATGATTTAACACATATAAAGCACTTTGTAAACCTTAAAGCACCTTATATATGCTGGTTATTATTACTGAACAACGAAGGAGACAAGAGAGGCTCTGTAACTTAGCCTTCATAGTCTCTTCTGGGCAAGAATGAATAACTCTGGATGTGGACATTGAGAAGAGCATGTCCCATGCCCTTTGTACCACCAAGAATTCCAGCTAATTCAGGCCTCCAAATGGGTAGGAAAGTAAGAACTGTAATACCCTTCCCTAAGGCCTCACTAAACTAGCTCTGGTTCAGCTAATAGGCCTTCCTTCAACCATAAGACTCTCTGAATTTCATTGTGCATGGGCAGCCCTCACCCTCTTTTTATACAGATCAGTAGCTAACTCTATTCCTTTTCTCTATCTCATTTATTTTCCTAGGCACATTGTAAGGAACTCAGCTTAGAATCTACCTGGACCTAAAGAAAGCTGTCCATACTGAAAGGAGGGAAAGGGAGTAGAAACTTTAAAAGAATCATCTCACCAGAAGGGGACCCTGAACTCCTCAGGAGGGGAAAAAACTTCCTGTCCTGTTTGTTCAAGGGTTCAGGTTCTGAGTAATTCACCCCAGATCTTTGAAGAAAGGAAGGAGAAAAAGAGAAACATGGAAACAGACAGGATGGGCACTACCCAGAGAAATAGAGACTTGAACCACTGTGCAAAAAGACAATCAGGTTTGTCAACTTTCCACCCCCAGAGCTTAATTCTCCAACATCTGACTTCAGATACATTTCCTCAACATCAGGGTATGAATTCAAGTGGGGTAAGAGGTAAGAAATCCATGGGCTTGGTTCACACACAGCCTCTAGATTCTGTAGCACAATGATAAATAATATACAAAGCTGAGAAAGTACAGCTCTGTTTATTCTGGGCCTCTTGCTTCTGAGATGTGAGGTAAAGAGAGCAAAACACTTATCCTGCTAAATTTGTGGAGCTGACAACTCCCCGAGCATGGCAGGAACCTGAGACAGCTGGGCCAATCAGTTAGCCAAACAGTCTCCTGCCTGCCAGTTATCGGCAGCTTCGCCTGCCTGGGCCGGTCCTGAGGGCCCTGGCACAGGGGAGACATCATATACCCACACACTGAGCACACACACACACACACACACACACACACACACACACACACAGGTGTGTCTTTCTCTTGCTCTTGTTTTCTCTCTCTTCCTTCTCTCCTGGCCTTCAAAGTCTAGTTTTAAAACCTATATGGATAATATGCATATAAATATATATCAACATTTTTTTTTTCAATTTAAAAGAATGCTGAAATCACCCCTGGAAACTTCCTGCCTCTCCTCCTTTCCTCCCCCCCCCCCCCCCCCCCCCCCCCCCGGAGAAATAGAGGAACGAAAGGAAAAGGAGTGGGGGTAGGGGAAAAACACAGTAGGCAAGGGAAGCTTTGCTTTGTCAGGGAGAAGAAAATAAAGAGAAATCAGTCTGGCTTCAAAGTGCGCATTTCCATAATTGCCCTGTAACTCTGGCAAAATAAATCTGAAGGGCCGAGAAAAGCGCAATCTCTCAGATGAGTGCACTACAAAGGCCCTAGAGGGCTCCAGTCCCACTTGTTAGTGGCCTAATGCAGTGAGAGAATTCAGTCCCCTCCGCTCCTGGACAAAAGCCATGAAATCATCTGGCTTCCCATTCTGACTGGCTGGGGCTAGAGAATAAGACCTTACCCAGGCTTTGTCTTCCTCCTCCACCCTGACAAGTGAGACTCCTCCCTCCTCTCTTCTCCCCCACCCAGTTGGGTAAACAAACAAATAAACAAATCGAGAAAAGTTTCCTTGGCTGGGAAACCAAACCACCCAAGAATTCTTCTTTCAGAAAATCTTGGGAGCCTGTTTTCAACATTACAAACAAACCAGGGGAAATAGGCCACTACAAACTCCTGGCTTTGTTCTTCTCATCCAGGTACCACCATCTTGGACCTCTCATTATTATGGCATTCACACTGAGTCTGGCTCTGCTTCCAGACACTGATTACAGAAGGGTCTGAACAGTTTCTGTTCTTGCTATTGAATTCACGGCAAGGGGAGTTTAAATTTGCTTTTCTTTCCTAGCAAGAACATCATTCTGTTCCATCTCACTTGATCCTACAGGGCCAAGAGCACAAAGCACAACCACACCAATACCTCTTCAATAAAGCTCCTAAGACAACTTAGTGTTTGTGGTTTTTTTCCCTGGGATAGAATACTAGAGCTTGGATCAGCACCTATCCCAGATTGTCTTCACTTGGCTCTCCCTTCTTATCCTTCATCCTCTGTTCCTCTCTGTTCCCTCCTTCCCACTCACTCCTGCCTTGCTCCCTCCCCTCTTCACCCCTCCCCAATAAGAGTAGCTTTTGTTCAGTTCCTCAGTTGGGACAATTGGAATAGTCTTATAAAGGCCAGAGCCTTTCTCACACAGTAAAGCGGCAGCATCAAAGCTAGGCTTGCCATACAATAGAGATGACTTTTTCTTCTTTTTCAAACCAGACCAGGCTGATGTAGCTCTAGCCAGAGCATTCTGTCCACTAAAATGACAACCGCTAAGGGGTTGTGTATGTAGCATGCTACATTTTATGAAGTCCTTCTCTCCCCTTTTTCACTTTCAGACCTACATTTGAAAATCTTCTATAACTCCTTTGATAGTTTTCCCTGGCCTACTGTTGATGGCTCCATTTCCCATCTGGAAGCAAAGGATTTGGGGGTACAAGAGGTAGAGAGGGAATAGTCCAAGTGGACTGCATTTATTTAGTCTCCAAGCCCCACTGAGACTGCTTCCATACTACAAATATGTCCTGTTTTGTTCATTGTTTGATTTCTTGTTTTCCCAAAGTACTCAGGTTAACTGAAGCATCCAGGGTATAATTTGGTTTCATTTCTGTGCTAATCAAAGGAGCAGAAAGTCAGAGTTGGAAGGGACCTTACGGATCACCTAATTCAATTCTCTTATTTTACAGGGGAGAAAACATCCACCTAGAGTTACTTGTGTAAGGTCATGTTGGATTTTGGATATGGGCCATGTCTACACATTTCCAAGTATACAGATTTTTAAACATATGTGTTTTTACTAGGCAGTATGTCAGAGCAGAAAGGATGCCAGATTCATTCAATATGGCATGTTTTTTAATCCTAGCTCCAGCATTTACTAGTTGTATGATCTTGAGTCAGTCGAAACCACTCTGTGCTTCTGTTTTCCTCACCTGTAAAATGGAGATAATAAAAGAAGCACTACTTACCTCACAGGGTTCATATGAGGAAAACTCCTTGCAAACCTGAAGGCATGAAAAAGTATTATAAAGTAAATAATAACTCATATCTCTATGTAAATCTACTTTGTTTCCCAGTTTTCATTGGAATATTTGGCATTTTGTAGCTAGAGTTCTCTCTCTGGGCTAGGGAGTGAATTTCCAGATGAATGAAGTTCCAAACTGAATTCCTGATAGAACCTCCAAACATTTAAAATCCCAGTTGTAGGTTAGAGCAGGGGAACAGTACTCACTCAATGGGTCCCTCTGACTTTTCCAGAATACTAACCAGTCTAAGATGAATGGTTCCTTATGATCCTCCTGGGGTAGCTGTTCTGATGAAAGCTGACTGGATGGATCATGATGGAGAATGAACTCAAGAAGGGGACACTCTGTCCTATTATTCCCCTGGTGAGATGTCTGCTTAATGGCTATTCCCTCTCCCTTCCTCCCCTTTTATTGGGCCATGGGGCTAAGGGGCCATAATGATTGTAACCTTTTCACTTCTCCCTGGAGCTTTCTCTGGACTAAGAACTGTCTGACCCCTCTGGGTTTTCTCTCTGGCATGGGCAGGGGATTAGATCCTGCTTCCTTTCCAGTTCTCCTTGAAAATAAATTCAATTTTAACATGTTAATGTTCTTGTCCCAGAGATGGCCAATCACTTAGGGAGATAATTTTATTCTCCTCTGGCTCCCCAGCCCTAGTGACATGCATCCCCTACTCCGTCTACTCCATGGAGATAATGAGGGAGGCAAGTGACACATACTCCTTCCCCTGACCTAATTGATTATCCCTATATACCTAAGTGTGCTTTGCATAACCAGCCCAGACAGCAAGGACCCCTTCCAGACAGAGTGATTGACATATTTTATTTCTAATTTAAGCTTAATCAGGACCAAGAATTATACCTCCCTTTTGTTGTTTTTCTTTCAAATTTTGGGGATCAACACCCAGGAATAACTTGAGCTGCTGAAGCCCACCAAGACCAGAGTAGGTTAAAAAAAATCAGTTTGCAAAAAAAAAGAGGGGCAAAGTGAGAAAGGCAAATGAACTGGAAAACCCAGTGAAATAGGTATGATAAAATAAATGTACAACTAAATTGTGCTAGAAAAAAAAAAAGAGAAGAAACTATCTCATCAGAGCAGTCTCCATTCTTCCTAGTTTACAAACCTCCTAGTCTGGAAACATACCAGCCAAACATTGTTTAATCCATTAACTAACCTAAACACCCCAACTCCCAATCAAATGGGGAAGCAACCTATCTTGTTAGAGGTCTGTATTTTTCATTGAATAATATGCTCCAGGATATCATAAAGAGGCAAAGAAGATTGGATCCTAAGTCCTGGATCCAAGTTACTCTTGGCTTTTCAACTCCTTTAAATGTCCCCGGTGGTTAAACAAACAAACAAACAAACAAACAAACAAACCTCTTTCCTCTGACAATTTGAAACTTGGATCCCAAACCTAGCTCTTTGGCTGCTGGGCCTTGGAAATTTCCTTTCCATATTTGGGATCCTATTCTCATTTCAGCTTCTCACCTCTCTATCCTTTGAAACTAGAAAGCTGGTTTTTACAATATCTGATATGGAGAAGTGGGCCCATATTTCCATGGACCTAAATCTGAGAAATGTGGTTTGAAAGAAGGTTCAGGAATTTAAATTTAAATTATGACTATCTTTTTGGGAGCCTCTGGAACCAACCTGGACAACCAACGCATCCCTTTCCTTCTTGCATAATAATTTTACTTCTTTCTCCCTCATCTACTCCTATCCCCTGAGAGACTGCTTTCCCACTTTAGCATCCTTTTAGGTATGACTGGTCCCTCCCATCTCCCCAGACTGGAAAAGGGCTGGCTGAAGAAAAGACCCTTTAGCAAAAGCTCCCTTTCCAGCTCAGAGGTCTCTCTCCTTTCCTCACCGTGATTCCTTCCCTCTAGCCTAGGACTCAAGATTGGGTAGATGGCGTGTGGAATATACCCTCCCGCGTCCATCATACTCCAAGCCTTAGTTTATCATTTAGAATTCTGACACCCATCGGAAAATGCGAAGGAAACAGCAAGACCACGGTTGGACCCGAGATTTTTCATGGTGTAGCCCTAGTAGAAGCCTATCAGGGGACGAACAACTCTGGGTCTATAAAGAAACACGAAGCATCTTAGAGAAAACCCCAAAACACATACAGTAGACAAAAGGAAAAAGACTGCGAGAGGGCTCCAGGCAGAAAACAGGCGGCTAGGCCCGATTTATTTTCCGTCTGGCGTGGTGAGATGGCTCTCTGAAAAAGAAAAGAAGAAAAAGCCCAGGCTCGTTCTTTTTCCAAACGAAAACAGTTCGCTACCCACCCCGCAGTACCCACTCCCCTCTTCGGGTCCCATCTGTTGGCTGTCCAACAGATGAAAGGTTTGCCTTATTCAACATTAGCAGAAGAAAATGATCGGATGGCGCAGAGCCCGGGACGAAAGAGACAGACTCACTCCCTGCACTCTCCCAAGTGGTTTCCCTGCCCTTCGCCCCAGCTTAGCCTCTCCTCCCCACGAAGGGTTCCTCCTTCTTCCACAGTTTAGCACCTTGTTAGGTATGGCCACGGAGCCCAGCTTTTCCCCTCCCTATTGCACGTCTCTCCCTTACCCGCACCCCCGCACCCGCTAAGCACACCCGCGTCGCTCGCTCGCTGGGTCAAGGCTCTGCCCCGCGCGTCTCCAGTCCAGTGCCCTCTGCGCCGGGCTACAGGGTCTTGAAAATGAGGCGGTTCGACCTCTCGGGTTTGGAAACAACTTCCAAAACAGCCCCAGTGACCCGGATAATTCGCACACACCCCAGTTTGGTGGTGAATTCCTCAGTTCAGTGTAAACCCAATTTCTGGCTGCCCAAAGTTTTCTGTACCAAAAATAAAGGTGCCAAAAGAACACGGTTGCTCCCTCTTGAAGCCCGCCCTCACAGGCAGGGGTAGTTGGACCATCTCGGTTTCTGTTTTCAAGTTAAAGAAGGGGAAGACGAAGAGGAGGAAGTCAAAGCTAGACCGGGAGAGGCACTCAGGCCGGCAGGAGAAGGGCAAGAAGACACGGCAAGAGGGCATTTTTCTCCTGTAGGGGGAGCTCCTGCCCCAAAATTCCCCAGCTTTCTCCCCCAGCCCCCCACCCCATCCCAGCTCTAGACACTGTTTCCCGGTTCAATCATCCCTCAAGTCCCTCTGAAGTTGCCACCTTCCAGTGGTTTCTGGGATTTAGCTCCGGGAACCTTAGCTTCAGATATTTGTAAAGAAATACCCCCACCCCTCTTTCCTTCCCTTTCGTACAGACACTGCACACACAGACACACATCCCTTCCCTTTCATTCCCCCTCCCTCCATCTTTGTCACCTTGAGACCCTACCCAGACGGGTGTCCTAGAGACACAACTACATTCTGAACGAGCCTCTCACCCAAGTTTTTTTAGATCTTCTAGGTTCCTTGTTCTAGGGTCCCCTGCCTCTATCTCCATAGTTTTCTTGCGTTTCTGTTTCTCTGTATCTCTCTTTCCTTGTTTTTTTTTCAGTTGTTCTTTTCTCATCTTTTGACTCATCTCTTCCTCTTCCCGAATGAGTTTGTTGGTTTAAATCTCATCTCTCTTTTCTCTCACACGGTTTCAGGACTCGCAAACACCCAGAAAAATAAATTCGTCCTAGGACCGGACAGTCACAGATATAGTCAAAGTGGCACCAGCTCATTTATTTAGCCAAAAATAGATAACTTTGTTGTACAATTTGGTTCACACATATGTACATTTTTTTTTACTGTATATACAAAAAAAAAAAATTCGACACACCTAATTCTCACTGGACTCCCCGTCCCCCCTCCCCCAATAACCTTACAAATTTAGCTAATCTCGAGGAGAGCACAGACGTGGTCTGGGTGGGTGGGGGGGCAAAGAGGAGAGGGGTGGGATGGTTTTTTTTCCTCTTTTTTTGTTTAGTTTTGTGTTCAGTTTTTCATACACGGACATGCTTACAATTCATAACTATACAGAGCGATATGTTTTTTTTACAATCATTACAACAAAATTTAAAAAACGGGAGAGGGAACTAAGATGATGAGAGCGCCGATAAAACCAGGGCCGCGTCCAGATGGTTCTGGGGCCTGGAAGAAAGAGAGAGACAGCACAAGGAGGTATGATTAAGTGGGCCTGGAATGGGGAGCCCCGGCCCTGTCTCAAGGGAGGGGAAGGACTCAAATTTAAAATGCTCTATATTGTAATTTATTTATATATGTATATGTCACACATACATCGACACGGAACCATAACGGTAAAAAAAAAATGTTCCTCAGGTCATGGACTAAGGCCAAACCCGGGGCCCAGTGACCAAGCCCGAGGCCCAGCGGCCTTTCATCCTCCCTCTTGGTCTTCCAGTCGGGGAACCGGAAGGAAAGGGAGGCGTTGCTCAGTTTGGGGGCCCGCTCTCCCGAACTGGGCAAGAAAGAAGTCCCGGCCCGGTGCCCGCAGTGGTTTTGGTTCCCCAGGCTGCTTAAACCAGGTCTCAAAAATCTAGTGAGTTTTAGGTGGGTATAAGAGAGACCCAGGGCTGAGGGAGAGGAAAAGGGTTAGCTCTGGTTCTTCAGAAATTAAACGCACGTTTACCGATGAAAGTGGCTCGAAGCAACTTGCCCCTCCTCCAAAAAAGCTTCCTGCGGTCCCTTTTCTCTTTCCCCTGGGTGTATGTGTCACAGCACTCCTGCTGCCCTCCCCCTTCTCCCAGCAGGGTCTCTTACCGCCTGGGCACGGGCTGGAAAGCTGTCTTTAGTAACTTTTTCTCTACTTCCAAGGCACTAGAGCGATCTAGGAGGGAAGGAAAAAACGGCCTTTTAGAGGTGTGTGCTAGAGAGGTGAGGAGCCCAGGCTAAGGTGCTAATCGGATCCTGGGTCTGACTCCCCCGCCCAGCCCAGGGATCTGCTCCAGAGTTCAAGACTCTTACTCCAGGGCGGTTTTCCTATAAAACCCCACAGTTTCCTTCCTTAGCCTACCCCCTGCCACTCTTTTCCGGCGCTCAATAATCACCTGTTCCGCCTTCGGGCTCCGCAGGCCGGGCGAAGGCGGCGGCAGCAGAGGGACCTGGAGGGCCTGGTAGCCCCAGCAGATGCGGGGGACCCGAACCAAGCAGGGAGAGAGGGTGCGGGCGGGGGGCGGGAGGTGGGCCTGGGAATGGCCTGTTGGTCCACGGGGGAAACTTGCCCAGAGGCCCGGTGACTAGTCTGTGAGCCGCGGCCGCGGCGGCTGCGGCGGCTGCGGCGGCTGCGGGGGCTAATTGCAGGGCTGGTGGTGCGGCTGCTGCTCCCGGGGGAGAGCCCCCGGCGCCAGACGGAGAGCGGCGCGGGTTGTCCGGACTAGTGGCAGTCTCCGCCAGAGACCAGATTTTGGGTTTCTGCAGTGTGGAAGGCGGAGCTGGGGCCGGAACGCAAGGATCCAAGCCAGTTGGAGGAGACGGTGTAGACAGGGGTACTGGACCCGCAGGCGGTGGAGCTTGAGCTAAGGGTAGGACCGGAGGCGGTCTCTCCTCGAAGCCCTCAGAGCCGTCCTCCGAGTCGCTAGTCTTAGCGTCCGAAATGGTCCCCAGGCTGAGGTCCGCATCTCGCCGGGCTGCGGTGACCAGCGACAACTCGGATCCCGAGACTGCTCCGTCTAAATTTTCCAGGTCTATCTCCTCCTCCTCCTCCTCCTCCTCGCCCAGGCCCTCGCCCCCCGCGTCCTCCTCCTCCCCACCTAAGTCTTCCTCTTCCAGTTCCAGGTCTCGTTTGCTATCTTCTTCGTCCTCTTCCTCGTCTTCCTCTCTTTCACTGCCGTATGCGTTGCCCTCCTCGTCCGTGCGACTTCGGGGTGCCCAGGTCATCTTGTTCTCCTTCTTGAGGCGCCTCCGAGCATTGGCAAACCAGGTGGACACCTGGGTGAGAGTCATCTTGGTAATGATTGCCAACATGATCTTCTCGCCTTTGGTGGGGTACGGGTTCTTGCGGTGCTCATTGAGCCAGGCCTTTAGTGTACTAGTGCTCTCCCGAGTCGCGTTTTTGGGACGGGACGGATCGCCGAATTGGTACTGGCCGTAGGGATAGAAGGCTGCGTGGGGATGCGGGAAGGCGGCAGCTGCGGCAGGATGCTGCACTCCTGGGCTCTCCTTTAACTCATACTGTGCACCCTGTGCAAACACGAGGGAGGGGACACGCGCGGAGGGTGAAGGGGTGAGACACCTTCTGCGCTCCTGGTCTGTATACCCTTTCCCATTCCCACGTGCCCTGTTATACCCATGCACTTCTGGATCCTCAGCCCCCGCACCCATAGTACCCAGCAATCTGCTAAATCCACCCCTCTCATTCCCGACCCCAACCTCTGGGTCCCGTCGGCTCCCCTGGCTGCGCTTACCAGCTGCGGGAAGATGGGCAGTTCAGCTGTGTAGGGCAGAAAAGCGCCATAGCCCTGGGCTGCAGCTGCTGCTGCAGCGGCGGCTGCGTAGGGCGCCCCGACTCCGTACATAGAGGAGAGCACATTGGACAGAGTCCCAGAGGCTGCCAGTTCTGTGGCCCCGCCGCCTGGGCCGCTCCGGGCCCCTCCACTGGATCCTCCGCTAGCCCCGCCAGTGCCGCCACCGCTACCAGCGCCGCCACCGCCGCCTCCGGCCCCAGGACGCTCTGGCGGGTAGAGCGGGCGGATGTACTGGTATCCGAGCTGAGGAAAGGACATGGTGCAGCCGGGGCCCGGGGTGGGAGGGGGGGAAGGGCGGACGGAGCGGGGGGCCGGCCCCCGGGCCGCCCTGCTCAGCGCCGCCCGCGGTCTCCCGCAGGCATCGGGGTCTGGGGGCTTCTGGCGCGGGAACTGACTCCCGCACTGTGCTGCCCTGCGCTGCGCTCCGCTCCGCGCTCCCCTATTGATCTGCTCCCCGGCGGCGGCGGCGGCAGCAGCGGCTCAGAGCCAGGTCAGGTCCTAACAGATTGGCGGAGATTACCGGGGCTCCCGGCGCTGATTGACATTTCTACTTTGCCGCAAGCCCCTCCTCTCCAGCTCTCCTTTCCCCCCTCAGTTCTCTACTCTGTCTCCTCTCCTCTCTCAATATCTCCGATTTCTCTTTTCCCAGGCTCCTCTCTCCTCTCTCTTCTTCTTCCCCCTCCTTTTCCTTACTTCCACTGCACCCTCTTTTTTCTTTTTTCTGTGTATTCTACCCCATCAATCTCTCTCTCTCTCTCTCTCTCTCTCTCTCTCTCTCTCTCTCTCTCCCTCCCCCTCTCTCCCCCTTTGCTACTGCTCTTTGGCTGATACTCCCCACCTCTCTGCTCGGGGTTTGTGGTCACTAAGGGTGTTGTGTATATGCAGTGTGTATGTGTGTGTCCCTCACTCTTCCCCCTCCCTCTCCCTTCCCCAAATCTCTGGCCTGACGTCTCGCTCGCTTATTCGACTTTCTCTCCTGTCTCCTTTCGGAGATCTCCAATCCCGGGTGCGCGTTACAGTAGGGTGAGCCCTGCCCCGCGCGGATGTACCGCGGGGGGGCAAGAGTCCTTCTCCCGCCCCTTCTCTGAAGAACTGAGAGATATGATTGGGAGGGGTTGGGGACCAGGGCAAGAAAAGGTTTATACTGGGGAGTTTAATAAATAAGTGTGCAATGAACTCCCCTTTCCTCCCGCATTCTCACCTACCCCGGGGTTACAGCAAGGTTTACGGTATAAATGGGGAAATATCCCATTTTGGTGGATTTTTAGTAGAGGGGTTGTTTGCGCGCTGTGAGGATGAAACTGGTGTCATGGAGGGTTATTTCTCCCCTTCCCTTTTCCAGCCAAGGCCTCTCTCAGCACCTTCACCTCCACCCCCACCCCAGTGCAGTATTTCGGGCCAGGCATGAATTCGAAAGGGGATAAGAGGGAGGGTAGTAATTTCGTCCTAATCTGGGCTTCAAAGAGCCGCAATTCGCCTAGTCACTTCAAAAGGAGAGGCCGAGCCAAATTAAACTGCTGATTTGGGGCGGGAGCACTATCCCGCCTCCACCTCCCCCGCCGGGGCGGGGCAAACCCGCTGGAGAGCTGCCCCTAAATTACCCTCATTAACGCCTTTGTAACCGAGTGCGAATCTCTAATTAGAAAATTAACGCTGGTTCTTGCCCCCCACCCCCACCCCCCAGGAGCCTAGGCCCCGGAGGCGATTGGCGCTTGGGAGGAGAGAGGCCTTCAGGCTGTGGTGTCCTGGGAAGCTCTTCTGAATACCTGGTCCAAGAGGCTGGAGCAAAGGTGTGGGGTGTGAATGCCGGACCTTTTTGTGGGCCGACGAAGAGTTTTAGAATAACATCTGTGGAAGTTCTAAAGTTAGTATTTTCCTTTTGGTCTATTCTCTCCCTTTCGATCCCAGCGCTCCCGTGGTTCCCTCCTTTAGTATTTTTCTCTCCTGTTTCTCCATGACCCGCACTAACACATTTCGTACTATCCCGCATTCAGAGAGGCCGAGATTTCGATTGTATTTCTTGGAATTGTCGTATTTCTTCAGAAATGAAATCTGAAAGCTCTGTGCCTTGTCCCCCTGGTTCTTGATTCCCAAAGATTAGAGCACAACGAAACTCCGGGATTAAAATTCCCGGAATCCGGCTAGGGAAATCCGAAGGAACGTAGCTAATCTCATTAAACTCCTCTCTATAGCGCCGCCAGCAATTCTGGGACTTGATACTTTTTAATTCCGGGCAGGGCGAGTGAGCATCTAATCTTTATTCCTTCACCTTCACTCCCTATCCCCGTAAATGAGGAGGCGGAAACTTGGCCGCCACTTTCCTGATTGGGTTATTGATTTCTAATTCCACCAGAGCTCCAGTTCCTTCGTGGTGTCCGTCTGTTTGACCGATCCTGGTTCCCGTTTGCCCGCGGCCCCAGCCACTAGTGACAAAGACCTCAGCTCCAGGATAAGGAATTTGGCAAAGGGTAGAGGGTGGTACCCCGCATACAGAGAGTGTGGCACTTTCTGTCTGTCCCTCTGACCGTCTCTCTCTGTCTCTCAACCTATGGCTCTTCTGGTCCCTGTACATTTTCAATGGTCTGATTGTTAAGAAAACAGAAATTCGGGGGAATCATCAGAACAAAAGCAATGACCAGGAAGAAAGAAGAGGGTTAGGTAGAGGCGGTGGAGTGAGGTGGGTCTGGAGACTCAGGCTTTGGTCCTTGGGTCAGGCTATTTCCGGCCCCTGAGCCACCTCGAATGTAGAGTTGTCTTCTTGATGATCGAGCACACACTGCTACAGCACCCCGGTGCCCGATTTCGTTTCCGGCTAAACTTCCAACAGTGCGACAGGAAGCACGGCCTGGAAGAGGAAGAAGCACTGGACGAAGAGGACCGAGCACTGTGAGACCTGTCCCCAATATCACCTTCTCCAGATCAAATGCTTTCCTCAATAACTGCCACATCAAAACAGGAGCCTCAATTGTGTTAAATTACCATATTTCAACAAAAACAAGGGCCTCGCTCCCTTGGTCACCTCAGGGTGAGTTTCGGGGACTAAGAGCTTGAACCGTGCACTAGGAGCCTGAATTACGCACCTTGACATTCAATTCCATATTGTGAGGAGGGGAAAAAAGAATACAACTCTGATAGATTCTTCTGCATCGATCCTTCATTGATCTGTCCGCGCAGCAAATGAGAGAGGAAGGTGGGGGACGGGGTGGGGGCAGGGAGGGTAGAAAGACTAGATCCTGAAGTATCCACTCCTCCCCCCCAACACATTCGTTCCCAACCCGCTATTCGACGTCTGCCGGGAGCTCTGAGAACTAAGAATTATCGTTCTCTCACCTCCCTTCCTCCTCACCACCGTCCTCCTCCCTCACCCCCAGTCGTGATTGATCAGACTCCAATCCACACCGCAGTGGGAGTAGGCTTCTTGCAAACTGTGCTGTGAGGAGACCCAGGAAGTAACTTCTCCCTGAGGCCTGACAAGATCCCCCCCCCCCGTTTCCTTTCCCTCCCCTCGGACAGCTACTGGCATACGTTCTCGAGGTCATCGTGTGCCTAGCTCCTGGACAGACTAGATGTTCAGTTGACTGTAGAGGGGAAGAGGAGCATCCCCGACGTGCAGCTGCAAATAGCGTGGATGCCTATGGTGGATACCGATGGTGGATTCAGTGTCTGTGGTGTGCGCTCAGAAGTACGAGTTTATGGCTAGATTAGTTTTCCGCACAGATTGACTCCAAAAGTAACCTCTATCTTGGGCAGGTACAGAAAGAGAAGAACACACATATGGTGGAGGGGCGGAGTTAGAGGATGAAAGAATGTCATATCTAAGTATGCAGACACATACATTAGGGTATACAAGCACACACATTTATGTGAAAGAGAGTGTAAATATATTTGGACAGAAAGGAAAAAACCAGACCATACGGGCATACCACCCTTGGCCGTTGGGGTTTGCTCAGTCACCTCTCCCTTCCCTCTTCCGCTGACTATCGACTTTCAGGCCCAGGGACTAAGCTGGCCTCAGCCTTCCCGGCCCCGGGAGTTTTTAAGGCCCACGGTCCCTCACCCCCCGCCCCGGCCCCGCCCCAGCCAGTCTGCCTTTTCAGGAGCCCAAAGTGCCTGTCCCTGCGGCTGATTTTACTTCCTACTTTAACGAGCCCTCCTCACTGTGCTTGCATGTCTCCCGAGAGCAAAGCCCCTAAGCAGGCTGCGACTCGGGATCAGCAGCGGGCTGGAGCAGGCGGGCCTACTGTGGCCGCCTACTCTCCCAGCTGTCCAGCGGGCACCGCGCGGCCTGGCTGGAGCTCCCGGTGCTCCCCAAAGCCGACAGGAGCGCTACATTGCTTCCCCCGTGGTCGGGTTACAGGTTAATGAAATGCTCATTCTGCTCAGTCATTTGTTTTGTTTTCCTGCAAAGTTCTGATAAGTAGCTAACCAACGAAGCTTGTAATTACAATCTTACAGAAACCGGGCCGATCTGTATATAAATCTCGCCATCCAATTACAAGATGTAATAATTTTGCACTCAAGCTGGTAATGAGGTCTAATACTTGTGCATGCGATAATCCCCTCTGGATGCCGGCTTGATCAGATGTTGGCTTTGTAATTAGACGGGCAGAAAATCATTATTTCATGTTCAAATAGAAAATGAGGTTGGTGGGAAGTTAATTTCTCTCCGCTCTGTGAAGCGTAGACAAGAATTTAATGATTTAATTACAGTTGTAAGCTCTTTCCATGAGACTTAAATTGAGCTGAGAATATTTTTTCCTCCTCTCTCCTCTCCTCTCCTCTCTTCTCCTCTCCTCGGGCAGAATGGGGATATTTTGAGCCTGCACCTAGCCAGAACTCGACAATATGCGCGGTTCTCAACCCTGAGTGGTTTTCTTACCAGCTTTTTGAATTTCCAATAGAGTGACCGAGAGAGGTGAAGGGAAACCTCCTGGCTATAGAGGGACTGGGGCGTGGAGCCCTTCGTAACTTCTGTGTCCTCAGTGGAGAGTCCACCAAAAGACTTATTCTAACTAATTAGGAGAGAAACAATCCTGACTTGGGAAGATAACATTGGGGTTTGGATGGGTTGTTTGGAAATACAGTACAATCTTCCCTAACCAACACAACTTTGTCTCTCTCACTCCAAGTTTGAGGATCCTGCCGAGGCAGGCTGAATTACCAACAGTGACTTTGGAGTCAGAGAGCACTCATTGCCTTCTTACCCGCCCGCCCTCAGACTCTTGCAGAATCCCGCACACAATCCTGCCCCCTCACACCAGCCAGGCGGCCCCTTCCTGTCACATTCCGTGACAGTAAGATAATATCACGTCCCAGAGAAGATGCCTGGATTTTAAAAATGGCACTCAACATGACTGATATTTTTTTTCGTTAGCATTTCAGAATCCCCTTATTTTCCACCTGACTTTAGGCTTTAGGTCTCTCTCTCTCTCTCTCTCTCTCTCTCTCTCTCTCTCTCTCTCTCTCCCCTTGTTCCTAATGTTGTTCGTCCAATTATTATCTCTGTTGCTCTCTCTCTGTGTGTCTCGGTTTCTCTGTGTCTCTTCGTCTCTCTACCTCTACCTTTGTCTCTTTTTCATTTTCCCTCTCACCACCTCTATTTTTCCCATCTTGCCCCCTTCCCCTTTGCCTTCTCTCCCTCTATCTCTGGGAGATGAATATGTTGGCTTATTGGACGGTAAGAGGCCAGTGTGTGGGTGACAAGGGGTCGGCCATTATTCAGCATTTTATTCATGCATATTTAGGAGATGGTAATGAGGGGTTTTGCATTGTTGCATGAAAATGGCCAATTCCCGGCAGTTTTGATGGAAAGGAAGTGAAACATACGAGATAGCTCGGTGTCCAGCCGCAGCTGGGATGGCAGATGATTTGCCTTCACTTAGCATCACTCTCTGCTTCCCAGCCAGCTCCGGGGGTGATAAGGTGAACTCGTCCCGCACTCTTTAAAGACGGTGGTTTTGTGCCCCCCTCCCAACCCCCGGCTCTTTGTGTCTGCTGGTCCCCGGTTTCTCAACAATAGCTCAGAATGGGTTTGTTTCTTTTTTCCTCATTAACGTCTCGTTAAAGGAACACCCGCCAAGTTCTCAAATGGTTACATTTAGATACTCCCTACATCCCCTCTCTCTCCCCCTTCTTCTCCCAAAATATTTAGAGCCCTATGATTGAGCGGTACCAGGAAATTAGCGCCTGACAACGCCGCCTAATAGCAATAAATTGTTTGCTATTTCAAGTGACAAGCCAGTGGATCAAACACAGCCGCATTGTGTACTGAACAACCCTCTCTCCTCGTTAATCTTGGGAGACGGGTTTTTATTTTTCAGAGCCGTGGCTTGTCTGGGTGACTGTTCAGCTATTCGCCCAGCAGCACAGCCTCAGTGCCTCGACGTCTCCCTCTTCGAGTTTAATGAGGGAATAATGCTGACAGCCTAGCCAGTCCTCATTGGAAAGATACAGGCCAAGTTTAGGTGTCCGAAGTTGAGAAGTAGGCTGTCTCGTAAGGAATACCACCTAAGCTCTTTAAACAGGTATGAGCTGAGCTTTCTAGGGAGGCAAAGGTTAAAAAAATTAAGAAGAAGAAGAAAAAAGGAAGCCAATCTTGCTTGCTGCTCAGATTGGAAACTGAACATATGAATAATTTTCCTGAGGAGGACTGCCTTGATTAAAAAAAAAAAAACTATCTGCACAATTAAATACTGACACCTGGAAACACTTAGCTTATTTAGAATTGTACAGGGAGTTTGCTTAATCTGTGGGTCCCCAGAGAACTGCCTGGAAGTTAAACATTTTAACCTAGCCCCCTAATTCCTTTTTCTTCACTTTAGGAGTAGTCATGGGCACAGGGCTATACAGGAAAAATGTCAAAAAACCTGGACTTTGCTGTAATTTTCCAGGCTTCAGAGGTGCCATGCTTAGCATAAAGGACTTATGTGTATGAAAAATCACCTTTTAAGACCTGCTGTCATCAGATTGATAGAATGACATTAGTGACAGTCCAGGAGTGGGGAGACAGCTGTGCGCCTGGTCTCCTAGCTGCTGTGCCAGCTACTGACAGAAGCAAAATGGGGAATGAGTAGACAGAATTTTTCTCCACTTGATCCTGAAACTTAATGCAAATGATCTAGAATGGAGCTAGGAAAAGTGACTGTGTAGATATCGATCAGGAGCAGGTTATTATCAGTAAGAAGTGGAGGAGAAGGGTTGGGAAAAGATGTTTGTTTACATTTAAACATAATTTTCTTTGACTACACATTGAATTTTTATAGTTTTAAAAATATTCCCCAAATTTTAAAGTCTGAATTGGGAGAAGGGTAGAGCGAGCACATTTTGGTGATATGTGCCCACATAGCTCTGTGAGATAGGAGTTTCTGAAACTTAGTTCTCTACAAAGAGAACAGAAAGCTACTTTGCACTATCAGCTATGGAAATGGGACATTTGTGCTCATAGATTGATGTTTCCTCTACTTCGCAGATTCAGAGAAAATGGAAGATAAGAGTCATCTAGGTAGAAATTGCAAACACCTCTATCCATGACTCTTGTTTTCCTAAGTATCTCCTTTCCCAAGGTGGTATTCTTGGACTCTCAAGGTTTTTCAGAAGCCCTAAGAATAGCTGAATTGCTTTGTCCTTGCCCCTTTGGGAGACTGGATTAAGAAATGTATTTGGGGGTCCTCATCAAGACCTTTAGAAAGAGGATGGCAAAGCTGATCCCATAGAAGGAGTCAATGAGTAATTCCGTATAGAATATCTTCCTCTCCACCGCCTTCCCCATACAGTTTCTTGACAACCAATGTGATGATCACCAGGATATCACCTAGTGAATGTCAACCAAGTCAGCTTCCAGACTATTTCATTATCAGACTAGAAAAAAAAGGCTTAGACTAGATGATCCTTAAGCTTCCAACCTGTTCTAAATCCCATGATCCTATGCTATTACTATGTGATCTGACTGAATCTGTTAAACCACATTTCTTTAGTTGTTAGCACATAGATCCATGGGGTTGGGTTGGGAGCCCAGCTGGCTCTTCTTTCTCATTAAATATTAGGTTATAGCTCCTTTACTCCTGCAAGTGGAGAGCAGGGCTTGAAGATTAGTAATTGGCATCCAAACTAGGATTGATGCAGTATATAATAACAATGTCAAAGATTTTAGAAATGGAAGGGACTTTAGAGGTCATCTAGTTCAACTCCACCTTATTTTACAGGTGAGGAAACTGAGGCCATAGAAGTTGTGACTGTGGTAGATAATGGAAGAATTTGTATTTGAACCCAGGTCCTCTGGCTCCAAATATAATGTTTTTCCTCATAGGATCATAGAATCATAGATCTAGAGTCGAAAGAGACACCAGATGTTATCTAGTCCGACCTCTTCCATTTACAAATGAGGAAACTAAGGTGGGAGTAAGGATTAGGTGACTTGCCCACGATCACCCGATGATTACTGTCTGAGGCAGTATTTGAACTCAGGTCCTTTGACTTCAGAGTTAGTGCTAATTCATTTTTTTATTGCATTTTTTTAAACGAACAAAACTTTATTTTCTTTCCTTAATACTTCTGCCTCCCCATTGGGGAAAAAAATACCTTGTAACAAATATATATAGTCAAGCAAAACAAATTCCCATATTGGTCATATATATATAATCCACATATGTGTATATACTATACACATATTTATAAATATATGTATGTGTATATGTATATATATATATACACACATACATATATGCATATGTGTCTATACATATATCTATCCTTCTGCATCCTGAATCCATCACCTTTCTGTCAGGAAGAGGAGATAGCGTATCATTGGTCCTCTGGCATTATGGTTGGTCATTTCTTTTAAATTTTTGTTATTTATTTCATTAACTATTTTCTAATTACATAAAAATTTTAACATTAGTTTAAAAATATTAAGTTCCAAATTCTTTCCCTTCCACCCCTTCCTCACCCCTTGAGAAAGCAACTGATTGGTCATTTCTTAAGTTTTTAAAGTTACTTGTTTTTATGATGATGTTGTTACTACATAAATTGCTCTGATTTGCTCTGCTTCAGTTCACACAAGTCTTTCCAGTTTTTTTTGGAAGCCATCCCTTTCACCATTTTTTATAGTACAATGATTTTGGTGGTCTTTCTTCTCGAGCATGCTGCTACTGTGTACATAGTACTATAGTTAACAACCTTATATAGCACTTTAAGCTTTGCAAAGTGCCTTACACATATAACTTCAGTAGATCTTTGCAAAAAAAAGATATTATCCCCAATTTATAAATGTGAAACCAAGTTCAGAAAAGTTTTGTGACTTGCCCATGGCTACATACCTAGCAAATATTCTCTGTTCTTTCTGACTCTGTGTCCAGCATATTTTCTACTAAATGAAACTGCCTCAGGTAAAGACAGAGGTAAAAAAAACACTCTGTCATCTGGGATCTTTTTTCCTCATATTCACTTTAATTGGCACCCTCATAATATCAGTCCTAGGAAGAATGACCACATACTGTCCATCTCACAGATAAAACCTTCCAAATTTTCCAATATTTACTCCATGGAGCTAAAGGACTTTTATGAAAGAAGCAGTCGTCGTTATTGGCCTTGGAGTCCTGACCCTGTTACCTATAAGACTACATGTCTTAGTAGCCTGAAATACCAAATTCTTATGAAAATATATAGATCACCTTCTCTTACAGTAAAATCCAAAGTACTTTCCAGGTTATCTTGTTGTATTGAAATTTTCTTAGATGGGCTATTGTTTGACCCAGGCTATCTTCAAATCCTCAGAAATCCTTTTGTTATACAGGGATTTTCTTTGTATCAGACTATGTTTCAACATCACTGCCTGAACCCCATCTAATAGCTTCTGTTATTTTTGTTGTTGTTATCAGAAATGAGTAACTTCTGCCCCTCAGGCCAGTTCTAAAAAAAAGTCCTAACCTAACTGGAAGTTTGAAATGAGCTGCAGTTTATGTGTCACAGAAGTAAGAATTTTTTCAAACAATATGAAACATGTAACATTAAAAAACAAAATAAAACATTTCTGGGATGGTCTACAAGGGATGGGGTCATTTATCCATATACTCTTTTGCACAACTGGGGCCCCTGTGCACATGCTTCCACTGGGGTCAGCTCCGGCAAATCTGGACTCTGATGAGAAGGGGCTAGGCTTCCTTTTCTCGTGCTTTTTGGTTCTTTAACACTTCAATCTGGTACCCATGGGACAATTATTTAAGGCTTAGGTTTGGGGATCATACGTAGGACTCCCCAAAGTGGGGAGTAAAAAAAAGGTACTTAACGTACATTATGAATCAGTTAGGGGGACAAGTATTTTATTCCTATACACAAAAGAAATGATAAACATAAAAGACTTGTAGCACACATTGGCTGATCTACTTAAAAGGGTATTCAGTAACTTAACTTATAACTACCTTTACAGTATAATGAGAGGTTGATATGTCAACGTCATCAGGACATTAATCAAGTTGCAGGATTACCAATTTGGCATTTTACATTTCATTTTGGCTCCTCACTATATCCCTCAAAGTTCATGCCAATCCAAGAATTTGGTCTCTTCGTCTTTTTATTAGTCATCTTGTCAAATGAAGAAACTCTCATTGCTGACAATTTCATTCATTGTATCCACAGGACCTCTAGACCTATCAAACTCATAAAATTACCTCCCAACTTGGACACACCCACCTCAAGGTTGATGCTATCCAGGAAAGGAAACACATAGAAGCAAAAAGGAAGCCAGGGACTCAGGTACAAATATTCAAGGAATAGAGCTCCTTCTTATAGATGGGATGTGAAAATCATTATGCCTAGATGGAAAGGGCCAGTTTATCCCCCACCCCTCATTGGATGTCTTGAGTTATAAGATGTTACTAGAGGATGAGAGACAGAGACAGAGAGAGAGAGAGACAGAGAGAGTTGGAAGTTGTTGCTTTTTATTATTTTTTAAACAAATATTTTATTTTCGATTCACAGAACAAAACAAGTATTTCCGTAACATAGTATGAAAAAAGATGATTGCACATGAAACAGCAAACCTACCATGTACAAATTGCGATTTCCTCCAAATGGTTGTGGTGTATGATTGTTATGTGCCTCTTCTTTTTAAAGGTCCACTGAGTCATTGAATCCTTGACTTAGCAGCCAGTACTTTAGCACAGAGAAACATGCCTGGAAACAACCAGAGAATTCTTCATTCCTGAAGTCAGTACTAGGAAGGGCTACTCTGAGCATGCTACACAGGATGCCCTTCATTACTGGTGGCAGCTGTTCCTGAAGTCCTACTTGAAGGCAACCCTGGACTCTCAAACTTATGCCAGTGGAACATAAACTATGGTGGCTACTCCTGGTCATCCAAACCTACAACCCTGATGTCATCCTAGACTTCTCACCTGCCCTTACCCCACATTTAGTCTATTGTAAAGTCTGGTTACTTCTACCTTCACAACATCTCTGTTATATATTCCCTTCTCTCTCCTCACATAGGCACCACTCTGGTTTAGCTCTCATCACTGCTTACCTGAACCATTGCAATAGCTTTCTGGTTGGTTCCCTACCTTAAGTCTCTTCCCATTCCAATCCAGCCTCCACTCAGCTGCCCAAGTAGTTTTTTTTTTTTAAAAAGCACAATTCTGCCGACGCCTTACCCCTATTCAATAAACTCTAGGGGCTCCCTGTTACCTCTAGGATCAAATATAAAGTATTCTGGCATTTAAAACTCATCACAATCTTGCATCTCCCTACTTTTCCAGTCTTGTTATACTTTGTACCCCTCCATGAACTCTATGCACCTGCTACATTCATCTACTTGATGTTCCCTCACAATAAACACTGTATCCCCCATCTCTTTGCCTTTTTATTCTATTCTCTATGCCTGGAATGCTTTCCTTCTTCATTTCTACTTCCTGGCTTCTCTGACCTTTAAGACTCAGCTCCATCTCACCATCTGCAAGAGCCTTTTCCTGATCTCCCCTCCTCTCCCTCCCTCTCCTTTCGTACCTTCCCTTGGAGACTGCCTGTGAGATTTACGATGTGAATATCTTGTGTGAACGCTTATTTACACATTTTCTCCCCATTTGGATGTGAGCACCTTGAAGTCAAGGCACTATGTTTTTGCTTTACTTTGTATCTACAGTGCTTAGCAAAGTGGCTCATAGTAATTGTTTAATAAATGCTTGTTGACTGACTGACAGGATCTACCAAGGTAGATAGCCTTCTAGGGCAGTGATAGATTGTATATCAGTCATCCAAGCACCAAGCTAACTAAGTTTGAAGAAGCTCATTACCAGAAGACGGATTATTGGGATTTCTGTTCTGGACCATAGCAGTTCACAAAGATTCTTTGCTAAGCCATAGAGAAGTTGTAATCTGCATTTGTAGAAGGAATGGAGAAAATCCTGCTTCCCTGAAGAATTAAAGTACAAATATAAATAAAGTGTAGAATCATAAAATCATGCAATACTAAAGATGGAAGAGGTCATAGAAAGCATCTATTCCTACCCCTTCATTTTATAAATAATGGAGCAGAAGCCCAGAGAAAGGAAATGACTTATTTAAGGTCACACAGCTAAAAAGTGTCAGAAATAAGATTTTAACCCAGGTCTTCTAACTCCAAGGCCTATGCTGGCACCATGATGTGGGTCCAGGTAGAATTGAAATGTTTCCCAGAATGACTTCCTTCCCACCACTCTCTGTGACCACACTTTGAAATATTGGCCTTCCTCATTGGTTGTCTTGAATGTCTTGTCTGATGATTAGGCTCACAATAAAATTTTTTTTGAAAAATTAAATGAAATTATAAATATGAAAGCTCTTAGAGAAAAAAGAAACATTGGTTAGTGGAAAGATATTGGACTTGGAGTCAGGAGACCCAAGTAGGCAGGAGGCAGATTCCAGACTTAGGACCAGAGCCCTCTGCAATGCCACATGGAAATTGTGAGCTTCAACTATTTATAAATTACCCACTATTACCTCTATGACTTTTCCTCTTTCTCTTCATATCCCTGTAATAATCAATCACTGTCCATTAGGAGAAAATGATCACCATCTCCCATTTCCCGTTTTCTGATCTCCATCATCCTTACTACCCTATCCATGCCCCACTTCAATCTGGCCTATCCCCAGCATTGTGTTCTCAAATTCCTATTCCATAGTGAACAAACTCCTTTTCATCCTGGACCTCTTTTTCTCCCACTCTTTTTTACTAGCCTTCACTGAGACCTCCCTCCCCAAGGCCCCCCCCCAACAGAAACCTCTTCTCTAGTACTGGCCATACCTTCTCTCACACCCAGGGCATACTGGTCTACTTGACTTTGAGACTGGTTCTCTACCCAGTATGTCACATTGCCTCTACCTGACGTGTACTCACACACATCACTTTACAGTTTTTAAAGCATTTTGGCATTATATTTTTAACTTCACAATAATCTCATGAATAAAACCAGCAGGTATTATTATCCCCATTGTAAACATGAGGAAACTGGCTTGTCTAAGATCACACAGCTAAGAAAGGGTGAAACCAGAATTCAGTTTAGATCTTCTGACCTACTTTCTTGCTTGATTTCAGTACCTGCAGGCACCCCCCCCCCCCCCCCCCGATCTCTGCTGATTCTATGTCTACCGCTTGGCTACATCTATCCTTGCAGCCCTGAGGTTGGCCTGTTTGCCTCTTGTTTCCTATTTGCCTTTCTTCTGGATCTGATTTACTTCCTGTCTGTAATCTAAGTTCTGAACAATTCTTCTCTTGCCCTAAACTGACCCCCTATCCAGGGCCCTTGCTCTGACTCTTTTCCCCTGGCTCCCATGGAGAGAAGCATCTTTCTGGAGAAGGTTACTCCTCACCTGGAGAGAGAGTTGGAATATTCCTTGCTCCCCACTTTATTTTGACTTTCATCACTTAGTAACCTTTCTTCCTTTGAGATCCACTCAATTAAACATTTTCATCCAATTCAAATTATGGTGGTTACGGTATACTAACCTTCAGGTGATTTCCCCTTCTTTCTCAAGGAGGTCGGCACTTGGCTCTCCAAATTCCTCTCATCCCCCAATCCTACACTTATTCTAGGGGACTTTAATTTTCATATACATACTACCTCAAACTCACTAACCTCCCAATTCCTCAGTTGCTTTAATCCCGTGACCTACTTCTTCACTCCTCCCTCCCTGATCTCCACTCTCTCAACTGTGGACCTTGCCTTTTATTTTACTGAGAAAAGTGAGGCTATGTAATGAAAGTGCCCTCTTCTTCCATTCTCTTTATCTCAAAAATCTTTGATATTTCCAATTCTCTTCTCCTTTCCCCCGGTCTTGACAAAGAGGTGGCCTTTCTCCTTGGCAAGACCAATTCCTCTACATTGATCCCATCCTCTCCCATCATCATTCTCTCTCTGTCTCTGTCTCTTTCCATGTATTGATGCTTTCCCTATTTCCTTTAAAAATGCCCATGCATCCTTGTCCCTTCACACATATTGAAACCTTCACTAGACCTTTCTATCCGCTCAAGTTATAGAATTATATTTTTCCTTCCACATCATTCTTCCTTTTCTCATTCAAATTCCTTGAATAAGCTTTCTATACTAATTGCTTCCACTTTCTTTTCCATTTACTTGTTTTTCAGCCCTTTGAAATCTGACTTTTGACCTCATCATTTAATTGAAACTGTTCTCTTTAAAGTTACCAATGATCTTTTGATTACCAGATCTGCTGATCTTTATTTAATCTTCATCCTAGATTTATCTATTGCATTTGACACTGTTGACTATATTCTCTTCTTGGTTTACAGTTCTAGATTTAAAACCACAAGAAGAATAAAAAATGTGTGTGTGTGTGTGTGTGTGTGTGCTTGCATGAGCACATAGGTCCCCTCTAACACTAAAAGTCTATGTTTCTGTGATTCTCATATGAAAACCTAGGAAATGACAAGGATGTTCATTCATTATAGTCACCTAAAAGTAGAATACTGGGGAGGGGAAAATATGTGGAAAGACTAGCATACAGAACTAGAAAGGCTTTTAGAGACCATTGAGTTCAACCCTCTCACTCTGTAGATTACGAAACTGAAGCACAGAGAGGTTACATTATTTATCAAACAAAATGACTCACTGTCAAATTAAATGACTCATTAAACAGGAACAGAACTGAGATTTGAACCCAGGTCTTTATACCCCAAATATAGTGCTATTTCCATTATCCTATATTGCCTCCTCTGAATACTCAAAATATCCAATGCTTGACCTGAAGCTTTTCAGAAATGAGTTATAAGTCATGGCCCTTGCTTTTAAAGACCTGATATCCAGGTGCTTAGATATGGCAAAACTTCACTAGCCCATCCTGAAGAGCTAGTGAAAGAGAAGAAGACCATGATTGTCATTGTCCTGACAAAAGGAATGAAATACTCCTAAACATATTGCTTGGACAAAAGCATCCAAAATGAACCTTTAGATCAGAAGGGGAAAAGACTAAGAGCTTCTTAGCAATGGCCATTCTCTGACAGTAGTTGCTAGAATCTCTTCTCTCTACAATCGATGCCCTAAAAGAAATAATCCAAGGTGAGAGGGTGGGGGTAGGGTGCAAAATGGAACCCTCCCACACTAGCTTCACTAAGGGAAAAGCTTTCTTTTCTGGAGGAGGAATAAGGTCTAGAATTATGAAATATTTTTGAAATCTTTGGAAAATCCCACTTTAATCACTGATGACAGTTTGACATTTTTCCAGCTGTTTAGAAGCAGTAGACAAGTCAAGTTATTCACTAGGGCAGGGGCTGGCATGCTGGGATATGTGAGAGCTTTAACTTACCTCCCTGTCATTGGTTCATTGTGGCTTTAAGAAACAAAAAGGAAAAGAAAAAAAAGACTCTAAAAGCTTTTGTACCACCTTGTGCCATCTGTATTCTGGGGTCTCCAAAGCCGAAACTGAAATCTTTATTAGGGCAACTGGTGTAATTCCTGGCTGTCCCCACCCCCCAAGTTCCAGCTCCTTCCCTTTACAAGAATAAATAACCTTTACATAATGCTTTAATATTTGTCAGTTGTTTGATATACACTATCTCATTTGATCCTCACACCCACCTGTGAGGCATTACAGTTATTATCATCCCCATTTCATATATGAGGAAACTGAAGTTGTAAAAAGTTAAATGACTTGCTTAGGGTCACACTTCTAAGTGTTAGAGGCAGGATTTTAACTCCACTGACACCTAGGAATGAATGCATTGGCTTATTGTAACTTTCCATCATTAAATCCATCATTTCATTTAAAGGATTGTTTTATTAGCTCATTGAGAAGAGGGAGAAATGTGAGAAAGTTTGTTTTTTTTCATAGATCCCTTCTCTGGCTAAAGTTATTGCCTGGGTGAGAATTATAACCCAGGCCCAGTTATTGCCCAGTCTATTATTTTTTGTTTATCATTTTTCTTAGGTCATTGTGTTTTGTTGGGAAATGAAGATGGGGAGAGAGGGGTTTTTTTTTTCCTTCCTTTTTGGCAAGGTATTGGAAGAAAAACATGACATGTGGATCATGTTGAAGGAGCTCACAAGGCATGTAAATGACTTATTTACAGGAGTTTGGTTGAACACCCTGCCTTTCTTTAATATTTTTTCAGGATATCCTTTTCCTGGAAAAGGATTGGGGGTAGTGAATTGACTAGACATGCAGGTTTTATTATATCATGTGTTAGAAGGCTGACAAGACAAATGAGTTAAATAAAATCTTTGCTACTCATGTGGTATCTGCTTTTGGAGGTAGCAAGTGTGCATGGAAATGTACCAATATTGCCCAGCTCCTCTTACAAGAGAAGCTTCCTGCATCTCTCTGTTGACTCCTGAATAGCTGGCTCAGAAATCTCAGCTGAGTGTGGCAGATTATCCAGGTTTCATGAAAAGGAGATGTAGGGTGATCCAAATGCCTTCTCTGGAACCAAATGAGGAGAAGCTGTTCTAAATGCCACCCTCCCTGGACTAGAGGCCTCCTTTAATCTGATTATTGGGAAAGATTTTATTCTTTTTTGAAATATATTCCCATTATTTAAAATTTATTCCTTCTCCCTCCATCCCAGCCAGAGTCAGCCCTGGGGAAGCAAGTGAGACAAGAGTCTGATCAAAATGGAGTGGTTGCTTTTGGAGTGAGTCTGTAACAGCTTAGAAATCCCGGAGCCCTTCCCTAAGGTCCTTCTGATGATTAATGATAACAGAGCGGTCTCCATTGTGTGGGCAGAGAGGAAGGAAGGAAGAACTCTCTAAAATGAGAGGACATTCAAGTGCTGACTCCTTGAGTTCCTGGAGGACTGAAATTTAACCCTTGACAAATGAGGGAACTAAAGCCCACAGATGTTAAATGACTGGCTCAAGGTCACATAGCTATTAGGTGGAAGAGCTGGTATGTGTGTATGTATGTGTGTATGTGTGTGTGTGAATGAAAGAGGATGTGTATAAGAATGAGAGTGTATATAAGAATGAGAGGGCAGCTAGGTGGTGCAGTGGATAGAGAATCAGCCCTGGAGTCAGGAGGACCTGAGTTCAAATCCAGCCTGAGATACTTACAAGCTGTGTGACCCTGTGCAAGTCACTTAACCTTGATTGCCTCCAAAAAAAAAAAAAGAATGTGAGTGTGTGTACATATGTGTCTGAGAACGAGTGTGTGTGTGTGTGTGTGTGTGTGTGTGTGTGTGTAGACCTCAGGTTTCATGATGCCTTAGCAGTGTGACTTTCTACTATATCATATCTATAAATGAAAGAGGTCGTGTCTAGCCCCATAGGTTAGTGTGGGTACTTCAACAGAGAGTGATAGAAAAAGCAATTCAGCTAAGAAAAATAAAACTTTGTAGGTAAATGCCTGTGAGGACTTCAACATTTAACATCTTTGGGCCTCAGTTTCTTTGTCTGTAAAGAGCAACAAAGCTTATTTTGACTAATAAATTAATAAAAAATAATCATAATTATAATAACATATTTATATAGTGCTTTAAGATTTATACAGTGCATGTCTCACAACAACCCTGCAAAGTAGTTAAGTTGATCTGTGTGATTTTTTTTAGTTGAATTCAATTCAACAATTATTAAATTACTTCTCCATGAAAGGAAAAGATGAAGGAAGGATGTAAAAACTAAAAAGGACTCTTCTTTCAAAAAGCTTACCATTTTCATAGAAACACAATGGTTATTATTAATAATAGTAAAAGAATAATAAAATAAAATAGAAATAGAAAAATATAAATAGATAAAATTATAAAAAATAAAAGAATAAAAGTCACTCATTTGAAAAAATAGGCCAGTACTGCGTAGTAGTAGAAGACATACATGGATATAGAGGATATAGAGGACTTAGGTGGGCAAGAAGATGTCTAATGAATGAAATACACTGCAGTGGGATGAACCTGGAGCTGGGAGTTAGAACTGAGTTCTAGTTCTGGTTTTATAACTCATTAGCTCTTTGACCTTGGGCAATTTGCTATGCTATGTTGGGACTCAGTTTCCTCATTCAGAAAATGAGGATAATGATAGCTATCATGCTTACCTTTATAGCTGTATTTTGAGCATCAAAAGAGATAATGGATATGAAAATGTTTTGAAAATTAAAAATACCTCAGGACTACTTTTTTATTATTTAAAAATTTTAATTAATTTTTAGTTTTTACTTTTCATAAGATTTTGAGTTCTAAATGTTTTCCTTTCCCTCTCCTCTCCCCTCCCCAAGATGGCATGCAATCTGATATAGGCTATAAACGTACAATCATATTAAACATATTTCCACATTAGTTATGTTGTGAAAGAAGAATCATAACAAAAGAGAAAAACCATGAGAAAGAAACCTCTTCCCCCCCCCCCAAAAAAAAGAGAGAGAGAAAATAGTATGCTTTGATCTGCATTTAGACTCCATAGTTCTTTCTCTGGATGTAGATAGCATTTTCCATCATGAATCTTTTGGAATTGTTTTAGATCATTGCATTGTTGAGAAGAGCAAAGTCTATCACAGTTGATCATTGAACAAAGTTGCTCTTACTGTGTACAATGTTCTCCTGGTTCTGCTAACTTCATCCAGCATCAGTTCATGTAAGTCTTTCTGGTTTGTTTTTTTTTTTTTTTTCTGAAATACACCTGCTCATATTTTCTTATGGAACAATAGTATTTCATTTCATTCATATACAACAACTTGTTCAGCCATTCTCCAATTGATGGGCATCACCTCAATTTCCAATATTTTGCCACCATGAAAAGGGCTGCTATAAATATATTTGCACATGTAGGTCCTTTTCCCTTTTTTATGAACTGTTTGAATACAGATCCAGTAGTGGCATTGCTGGATTAAAGAGTATGCACAGTTTTATATAACCCTTTGGGCATAGAGGAACTACTTTAAAAAGCATTTTATGAGTGCATTTGAAAGCACAATTAAAAATGAGCCTTAGTATCTCTCCTGCCATTACTCTATCCTGACACTGCCATCTGACCTGTGGATGTGTCCTAAGCACCTGTGGTCTTGCCATTGGCCTACAGCTGAACTCTTCCATATGTGTGGTTTCTCCCAATTAGAATATGAGCACCTTTAGAACAGGAATTGTATCTTAATGTTCTATTTGTATTTTTCATTGTTTAGCACAGTTTTGGGAAAGTATTAAATGCTTATCAATTATTCATTCGAAAGAAAGATATTTTGTTTTGATGCCTATCCATCTTTTACCCTCTCAACACACAGGTTTAGCACCAGAAATCAATATGAAGATCTTCAAAATTGTTATGTGGGAAATTATTTCAACAATTTCATTACCACAAAGGGTATGTCTTCACAGCTAAAGTGGTTTAATCATCTGAAAGAGATTGGGAGTATCACCAGCATCAATCTGGATAATTGAAACCTGAGTTATCTGGACTGTTTGTGTAGATGCTGCAACATTTTCTGAAACTTTGTATCCCTCCTCATGCAGTTAAGGTGTCTAGATGAATCTGCCTTCCAAGATATCAGAAAAGTCTCTGTGCCACCTTAGGTCAGAAACAAAGATAAGTTTTGCATCTTGAGGACCAACCAAACAGGGAAAATCCATGGTCCACAGGAAGCACAAATGACAGGCCCGTGGTTAGCTGACGGGATTTAGGACGGAACAAGGTTGCCCACCCCTGTCATGGACTCTATTAGAAAGTCTTAATAAAGAGCTTCAATTGCGACTATAGCTAGGCTAGGGTAATTGAGACTTTGCCCCAGGGATCTGAATTCAGAGGATGGTGAAACTGCTTGCAGTACTTTAACAGGTGTGAACATCTCATCTTAGCATCTAATAAGCAAGAATAATTAAAGTAGGAAGCCATCAGAAACTGCTCACCTAGCCTGCCCTTCCTTTGCCATTTCACCCAGACCTATACAGTGGCCTTTCACTGGTGTCCTGGGGTCTTTGTTTCCTCTTCCATTTGGGTATTTCTTGCCATTTGCCCCAGGCTGCAGTTTCTGACATTTGTCTACTTATTGCTCTCCTGGGAAAATCCTAAATGGGATCTTACCAGGTGGACATATTCCTCACTTTCTTTTGGATTATTTGTCATATAATTGCCAAATATCCAGGCCCAAAGGAAGCAAACTCAGCAAGGTAAGAGGAACTATGGCTGGCATACATCCATTAAAGAATACTGTCTTGGATGTGAAGCTATCATTTTGTTAATCAACACCTGGAGTGTCTCCTTCTATAGCGTTTTTTCCTTTTATCTACTCTGTACTGATCTCTCTGACTTTGGAGTGTTGTTACGACCAAGTCAAGTTAATAAGCATTTATTAAGTCCCGACTATGTGCCATACACTGTGCTAAGATTAAGAGATACGAAGAAAGGCAAAAACACTGTTTCTGACCTCAAGGAGCTTATAGTCTAACGGTGGAGACAATATACACATGATTATGTACAAACAAGATTAACAGGGGAAAAATTGGAGATAATCTTGTAGAGAAGGCTCTAGCATTAAAAGGACCTAGGAAAGCCTTCTTGCAGAAGGTAGGATTTTAGCTGAGATTTGAAGACCTGAAGGGAAACCAGGAGGCAGAAGTGAGGAGGACATCAGGCGTGGGGGACATGTATGAAGGGAAAATGCATGAAGTTGGAAAATGAAATATCTATGAAAGTAACAGTAAAGATGTCAGTCACTGGATAATAGAGTATGTGGAGGAGAGTAAGATATAAAAAGACTGGAAAGGTAAGAGGAGGCCAGATTATGACAGGCTTCAAAAGTCTAAGAGGACTTTATATTTGATCATGGAGGTAGTAGGGAGCCACTGGAATTTATTGAATGTGTGTGTGTGTGTGTGTGTGTGTGTGTGTGTGTGAGAGAGAGAGAGAGAGAGAGAGAGAGAGAGAGAGAGAGGGAGAGAGAGGGAGAGAGAGAGAGAGATCGTCAGTTCTGTGCTTTAGGCCGATCACTTTAACAGCTAAATGGAGGATGAACTAGAGCAAAGAAGACTTGGAAGGTAGACAACCAGAATGTTATTGTAGTAGTCCAGGAATGGGGTGATGTGGTCCTGCACAAGGGTGGTAGCAGTGTCAGAGGAGAGAAGGTGGTACATATGAGAGCTGTACAGGTATAAATGACAAGACTTGGAAACTTACTGGCTGTGGATGGTAAGAGAGGGAGGAGTTGAGGATGACACCCAGGTTTTTGAGCCTGGGTGACATGAAGGATGGTGAATAGGTTTGAAGTCTAATAGCCAGATCTAATAAACGGATCTCAGATCAGATCTAGAACTATGCCCTTTCCCTCCAAAGGGCTCTTTTTTCCTTGGGCTCAATTAATTGTCCTCCAAATCCCCAGTGGCTAAGCCTTATTCCATATCCATGCAACCCCAATCCAGTGGGGATAATTGGGCAGTCTGACAGATAACTCACTTTTGCTGTGTAGACAGCAAGTTAAAACAAGGAATGGAGAAGCCTACATGGCCACTCACTTATAGGTGTGTGCTGCCTCTGAATATTGAGCTACAACTGGACTTGTTCATTACTCCTAATCATCTTCAAGTCTTGGGAAAAGATTGAATTATGAAGTGGTACAGGGCCCTGGCCAAGCCTCAGGAAAGATGGCAGTGCCAGCAGTGGTGTGGCTTTGAATGTGTCTGGCCAGCTTCCCCCACCACTGATAGGTTGGGTAGGAGCTGTCTCTAAAGTGAGGCAGAAGAAGAGCATTTGTTTGTGAGTAGGGGGTGAGTGGGTCTGTCTCACACCTCTCTCATGACTGACTAGACCCCCAGACTGGGGCGTTCATAGGCAGATGGCACCTGCCTGGTTGTTGTCCTCATCTCTCCCCTTCCCCCACCCCAGTGACAGTGGCAGCTGCTGACAGATTTCCTCCACAGATGGAGACTCCCAGCATTCTGAGCTCGAGCTGGCCCCTTGAGCCCAGTGTGAAGCAGGCCCCACCATACTACGAGTGAGGGTTTGCAGGACTCCTCTGAGCCTCTGGCAAAGCTATGGAGTCACAGCCCATCCTGAGAGGTCCTAGGGAGCTAGAGTTGCTCAGCTCCCATCCTTGTCAAACCTAATAACTGATAACTAGAAATTAGTAAAATGTATTTGCAAGATGCAGCAGCTGAGGTGTCCTAGAAAATTTTAGAAAATAGTCATTTTTCCAGCTTTTAAATTGGCAGGGAATTTGGACAACCAACCAACCAGCAAAGATTTATTAAGCATTTACTCTATACCAGGTGTTATGGTAGTCTTTAGAGGTATAAAGACAAAAATGAAAATAGTCCCCACCCTCAAGGAGCTTACATTCTATCAGGGATAATAATGGGTACACATATAACTAAATAGAACATATGTTCAAAGTAAATACAAGTTAATTGAGCAGTGGGGAAGGTCCTGGCAGCTGGAGAGGGGGACAGAAATCATAGTAGGTCTTATGTAGGAGGTGGTATTTTAGCTGAGTTGTGAAGCAAGCTAGGGGATCCTAAGAGTCAGAGTTGAGAAGGGAGTATATGCCAGGCCTAGAAAAGTTCATAGTTCATATGAAGGCAGGGAACTGGGAGATAGAATGTCAGGTATGAGCAATAGTCTGGCTGGAAAGTAGAGTGTGTGAGGGGGAGCAGTGTATATTCTACAAAGGAAGTTTGGAGGCAGATTTCGATGTTCTTTAAAATCCAAACAGAAGCTTGTATTTGATCCTGGAAGCAAGAGAGAGACACTGGAGCTTTCTGAGCAGGGGTGTGACATAGACCTATGTTTTAAGGATATCCCTTTGGCACCTGTTTGGAGGAGGAATTGGAGATGGTAGGGACTGAGCCCAGGGAGACCAATTAAGAGGCTGTTGCAGGCATTCATGCAAGAAGTGATGAGGGTTGGAACTAGTGTAATGATTGTGTAAGTGGAAAGAAGGGGGCAGATGTTATAGAATCAGAATTGATAAGACTTGGCAAAGATTGGATGTCTAGGGTGAGAGTCAGGAGTTAAGGGTGATTCCAGGGTGGTGACCCTGGGTAACTGGGAGGATGGTGGTGCTCTGGATAGAATTAGGGAAGTTAGGAGGGTGGGTTTGGGTGAAAAAAGTTCCATTTTGGAAATGTTGATGCCTCCAGATATCTCAAAGTAAGTACCACCTTGTTTGTTTGGAGCAAGAGGAAGGAGGATAAAAATCATGCCAAGAATTGAGAAAAGCATTTGACTATGATAAAAGTAGTAGTGGATTTGGAGTTGGAGGATCTGAGTTCAAATTCTACCTTTGTTGCTTATCAAATGTGGTAACTTTGGGACACAACTTCCCTGGGCCTGTTTCCTCATCTGTAAGTTGAGGGGGCAGGGCTAATTGGCCTCTGAAGTCCTTTCCAGCTTTAAATCTATTGTCCTATGGTCCCCTCCCTGGGTCTTAGTTTCTTCATCCACAATATGAGCACTTTGAACTTGATTATTTTGAAGTATCCTTCAACTATGAGTCTTATAATGGCCCAAAAAGCAGGGGAATTATCCCAAAAAAGGATGAGTAAAGAATACGGAGAATATTGTTCATCTTGGAGCCATGTGAGACTCTATTGGATTAAGACTCTATTTGATAGAGATGTCTTCTTATTTCTCTGTCACCCTTTTTTTGGCGAGGCAGTCAGGGTTAAGTGACTTGCCTAGGGTCGCACAGCTAGTATCTGAGGTTGGATTTGAACTCAGGCCCTCCTAACTCCAAGGACAGAGCTCTATCCACTGTGCCACCTAGCTGCCCTGTCTCTGCCACTTCTTAAACTCCTGCCTCCTATCCGTGTGTATATGTTTCGAGATAGCACATACTACTTCCCCATTGTCACAGCCCAGAAAAACCTCTGGCTTTTCAAGTCTAGACTTTCTCTGTCCAATGAGCTGTCTATACTCTAACCGTAACTTCTCCTTCTGCCTTCTCCCATGCCATTTTCTGGAGCTCGTCATACTGTAATTCTATGCTTGGAACCTTTCAAGCAAGAAAGGACTATTTCTTAGCTGATTGACGCTGCCTTGTCTTTGTCCTAAGAAAAAGGAATGGGACCCTACCCCTCCATAGAATGAATGAATGAATGAGTGAATGAAAAGTAGTAAATGCTTGCTACGTGTCAGTTACTGGGTTGTCCTGATATATGGATTGAAGATGAATTCAACAAGAGCTTGGCATAATGATGATAAGGACAAGATGATATCCCACAGCATGGTCACTCTGTTCCTTTCCAGCAATCTGATCTGTGATCTAGAAGCATGGAACACCACAGAGTTAGAATTGCTCTGCTTGGTGTCATGGGATACTCTCCCTCCTCCTTCCCCTCTTCCCCGAAAGGGACATGGCTTTCATTATGGACTGCTTGTATAATTTTAGGAATAAAAAAATAATGTCAATTAAATCTAGTTGGTCCTGAGGCCTCTTTAGGGTCTAAACTGAAAACCAAGTGAAAAAATAAAGGGCACAGTGAATAGAGCCTGGGTTTGGAGTCAGGAAGACCTGATTTCAAAGTCAGCCTCAGATGCTTAGATGTGTGACCCTGGTCACATCATTTAACCTGTTTTCCTCAGTTTCCTCAACTACAAAATGAGGATTATAATAGTACTGCCTTCTAGGGTTATTGTGAGGATCAGATGAGATAGTAATTGTGAAGTTCTTAGCATAGTGCTTGGCACCTAGGATGTACTATATAAATGTTAGCATTTTTTAGCATTGACAGGCATGTTTAAATCTTCTGCGAATCATTTTTAAATGCCAGCAACCGACCTCTACAGGTTTCATCAGAGGGAAAAAGAGAACTATAATAGTCTCTTCCTAATCATGATCCCTCCACCCTGCTCAAGTCCCCTCATCTATTTATCATTTCAGCCATTAAGAAGAAGAGGGAGACATGGATTGAAGTGGTTGGGAGTAGGGATTGGGGAGGTGGAAAGGAGAGGAGAAGAAAGCCAGGGAGCTTCAGTAGAAACATTTGTCCCACCTCAGAACTGGGCAAGTGTCACTAAAGCCTTTAAAAGATTTCCATGTGGGACTCAGGTTCTTAAGCTCTGGCCCACTTGCATTATTGATACAAATGCTTAGATTCCTTAAGAGTCTGGCCAATATAGCTGATCTTTAATAAACCTTGTTTTTGGATGAAAGAAGGCTTGGGTTGAATTCATTCAGGCAGGACCTGTGTGTTGTGATTCTGGGGTCCCAGCACCCCCAAACCTCTAAACCTCAATATTTTGGTGGCCTGTACGGGGAAGCTGCCTAACCCCAAGTTCTTCTCCAGCCAAGACTGGAAGGTATGTAAACCTCCCCAGTCCCCTTTCTTGCCCAGCAATTGGGGTAGCTCTACAAGCACCAAGGCTTAGAGGTGCTTTTTGGGCAGACAGTTACCAGGCTGTCTTGCACTTGATATGATACTCTTAGGCTCTCAGTCCACTGGTTCAGTTCGAGGCCATGGACCTGGGTACACCTTCCACAGCATAGAGGACAAGGGTAGATAGCCTATCCAGGAGTGTATACTCAATTCTGTCAATTTTCTTGGTGCTAGGGAATTGGGAAAACTGAAGCTGCTTTTTGGTTCCCTGAGGTTTACTTGCTCACTTCCCTCTGTAGCCATGGATTCTCCTTCATGGAGGCTACAGGGAAAAGTCAGAACTGCTAAAAACATCTTAGCAGATTTGGGGAGTTTTGTGATCAATCATTAAGGAGTTTTGTAACCCCTCCTTACAACCCTGGTCACTCCCTTCTCTCACTCTCTTCCCTTGAGTCAAGAGGGTATCTTTGTTAACCCCTCTCATAGGAGAAGAGAGTTTCACCCTTCCCCCTCACCTTCGAATTCACCATCTCCCACCAGGCAAAAGGAAGGAGGGGAGAGGACCAGCAGCTGCAGTGTAGGCCCCACTGGCAATAGCCTTGGGCCCTAGGGCAACCTTTGCCTGGAAGCACCACCCAGGTTCAGCACATCCTGTTCACCCCCACCCCCCCACTCCAACCCCCAGAAGCCCTGGGGAAAAAAGGAAAGGGGATGGGTCAAGGTAAAGAAGCTAGCCAGCTTCTGAACTTGGAATACAGGCTATTCACCTACAGTTGGTAGCAAACAGTGGGTACCAGCCAGTGTCCCTCCATCATCCCCTAGATGCAGCTTGTGCTCAGTTCCAGTCAACCTCCTCTTTGGGACTTCCTCGAAGCAGGGATAACTCCTGGCCCCTTGCCAGCAGGAAACAGTTTCAGAAGCCAAGACCTTTGCCCTTACCCCAAAAGAATATGGGTCCCATTTGTTTGAGGGGGGAATAATGGGGATGGGATCTGAACTCCTAAAAAGAAAAGACTATGTCTTTGGGATCTGAACCCCAAAAAAGAAAATCCTTGGACTTTTCCCAAATCTCTGGTGTTTGCTTAAGGCTGTAATCCATTCAACTGGCCTCTCATTGTGACTATACCCACTCTCCCAATTCTGTTCTGTTGCCTCCTGATTATCCCCAGCCACTTCCCACCCTTAATACTATCTAGACTCCTTTCTCCCTTGGCCACGTGGTCCAGGTCCCTGGCATTCTGTTCGCCCCAGCTTACTGGCCATTCCCATCCAGATCCTCCTGAGACCCTTCCTCCAGTCACTTCAGACTACTTGGCCACATTTGGATGCCTCCCACAGTCTTTCTAAGATTTATCTTGTCTCCATTAAGGTGCTCAGATTCTTAAGATTTGGCCCACTTGCAATAGTGATACAAATGTTTAGATTCCTTAAGTCTGGCCAATATGGCTGATCTGTAATAAACCTTGTCTTTGACTGAAAAAAAAAAAAGAATTCCATGAGGCCCTCATTTCACACTCTTGTTTTCCACTTCCACTTCCTTTGTCTATAAAAATACAAAGCAGCTAGCTTTCCATGAGGCTTAAACGAGAATGATAGTAGGCTTTGGAGTTGAAAGGGACCTTAGAAATCATCTAGTTCCACCTCTCATCTAGCAGGTGGGGAAATTGTGGCCCAGAAGGATTAAGTAACATGGGGGCAAAACTGAGGAACTCAGGCTCCCCTTAGACTTAAGAGGAGAAGGTTATTTTCCCCCTGCTCAGGTCATACTGGGAAGCAACCAAGTAGAAACTGTCTCTGGAACTTCAGGAGTAACTGTGGGCTACCAATCTACTTGTTTGTTCTCTGAGCATTGAGGGGAGTTTTTGTCTGGCATAAAGGCAGAAATGAAGCAATTGGAGACATGGTGTTCTTTGTACAGAGCTCCAGATCAGGTCAGTGATGTGCTAAGAGATGCATTAATTTTTAAAAAGACACATTTGGACACTCACCATTGGTAGGATCTCTCTTTCTTTTGGTTGGATCTCAACACGAGACATCTTCCAAGGCACTGGCAAACACTTTGGGCAGGCATATACTTTCCCTTTAACACCTCACTCAGTGAGTTGGTGAACAAAGTCGTAATTGTTCATGTCATGAAATCTTACATAATTCTTAAGTACATGTGAGAGAAATCTGGTCTGAGGAACAGCCTTTAAGGCTTTGTTTTGCTCTACTAAGTAAAATTCTTTCTTAAAATCAACAATCAACAAAAAGGGATTTTATATGCTCTATATATTTTAGTCAATTATGCATAATTGAAGGGTTGTCACCTGGAAGAAGGATTAGGCTTGTTCTGCTTGGCGCCAGAGGGCAGAACTAGGTGGAAGGTGAAAAGAGGCAGGTTTAACAAGAGGCCTAATATACAACAAAACTCATTAACAGTCAGAGGTGCCCAAAGTGCAATGGACTCCTTTGAGAGGTAGAAGATTCCCTCTCCCTGACAGTCATCAAACAAAGCCTTCATGCTTGGGTACTTTGTAGATGAGAGTCTCCTTTGTGTATGGGTTGGGCTGGAAGGAGTCTGAAGTCCTTGACAACACTGAGGTTTGGGATTCTGAGATGGGTATAACACTTTGATATTCAAGGCATGACTGTCTCCCAAGCTCATCACATTCAGGACTCAGTAACAATTGCTGTCCTACTGAAAGACCAAAGGTGGTGTGAGGAGAGAGAATTTGGAAGAGTTAAGACCAGAGACCTGGAGTCAGCATTTTCTCCTTGAGGAGGATCCAAATCAGGAATGCTGAGCTTTGAATGCTTTTTTTTTTCTTAAATGAAAGCACTAACAATAATGGCGGACGTTTGGATAGTTAGGCTATTGGATAGCCAGTTCACTCAATAGTCGCACCAATCCAGTGCCTGTGAGTTTGTTGAATGAATCTTTCTTGATTGTACCCCCTTCCTCTTTCTCTTCCTCCTTCCCCCCCGCCCCAGCCAGTTGGAACTCTAGGCAATGTGGTACAATCAAGGGAGCCCTGTCTCTGATGTCAGCCCTGGATTCAAATCCCATCACTGCCACTTACCACTTGTGTGTGGCTTTGGGCAAGCCACTTAACCACTCTGGGTTTCCTTACTCATGCAATGAGGTGGTAGAATTAGATGATTTCTAAGGTTCCTTTCAGCTCTAAATCCTATTGTGTAAATCCTAAGCTTCATGGATACCATTTAACAATAGAACTCTGTTTGTTGTTGTTCAGATATCTCAGTTGTGTCTGACTCTTTTCGACCCCCTTTGGGGTTTTCTTAGCAAAGATACTTGAGTGGTTTGCCATTTCTTTCTCCAGCTCATTTGACAGATGAGGAAACTAAGGCAAACAGGGTCAGTGACTTACCCAGACTCACCCAGCTAGTAAGTATCTGAGGCCAGATTTGAACTCAGGAAGAGGAGTCTTTCAGACTCCAGGCCTGGCACTCTATCCACTTTGCCACCTAACTGCCCCCATACAGCAACCAGTATTCCTAGGTGGTCTCTCATCCAAGGTACTAACCAGGCACAACCTTACTTAGCTTCTGAGATCAGAGGAGATCTGGGGTGTTCAGCATGGTATGGCTGTAGACTGAGCTATAATAATTCTTTCCTAACCGTGGTCTTCCCACCCTGCCCACATACCTTCATCTCTTTATCTTTTCAGCTGAGAAAGCAGGAAAGGTGGATTGAAATGGTAGAGGGTACATGTGTGGGTTGCAGAGGAGGAGTGGAGAGGAAAGGCCAGGGAGCTTCAGAAGTGGGAGAATGTCCCTAAAGCCTTCTGAAAAACTCCATGTGGACCTCTTCTCACTTGCTTCTCTTTCACTTCCCCTTCTTTCTCCCTAAAAACACAAAGGCTGTGCATTACTGTCCGGTACCACTAGGCACCAACTTTGAGTTGTGTCTCAAGTATAAGACAACAAATGCCATACATTCATTCAAAAAGCATTTATGTGCAAAGACTGTGCCAGATGTAGGAGATACAAAGTCAAAACAAAAAGTAGTCAGCGACCTCAGGGATACAATGTTTAAATACATAAATACAATATTATTTGAGGAGGTGAAGGGGGCTGTGACAGCTAAGGGAATAAGAAAAAGCTTCCCATAGGAGGTGGCTCCTGAGATAGAGTGAAGGTGAGGAGGAAACACATTCCAGTTATTCAGGATAGCATTTACAAAGGCAGAATCAGGAGATTCAATGAAGAATTCAGGAAAGAGACAGAAGGCTAGTTTGCCTGGAATGGAAGATGCAAAGTAATTGTGGAAGGTAGACTGGAGGCAGACTGTGAAGGCCCAGTTTAGGAGTTTGTATTTTATCTTGGAGGCTGGAGGGAACCCTGGAAACTTCAGGAGCAGGGGAACAACCATAAAATCTAGGAATATCATTTTGGGGGTTTATGAAGAATGGATTGGAGAAGGTAAGGACTGGGAAGAGGGAGATCAATGAGGAGGCTATTGAAATAGTCTATTTGAGAGGTGGTGAGGACCTGAATTAGGGTGGTGGCTATGTGAAGGAATTGAAGAACATGCTTAAGAACAGTGCTATGGAGGTAAAATCTCTAAAACTTGGCAGTTAATTGGATGTGACCAGTCTTTCATTAGGCACTTAATGTGTATTAGGAACTGTATGTGGTACTGGCCTGGAAATAAAAGATTAGACAGCATCCTTGCTTCCAAGGAGATTCAGTGTAGCCAGGTAGGATTAAACACCAACACTGGTGACTAAAAGAACATAATTTTTACATCATAAATACATTAAAGATTTTCAAGATAAAATGCTGAGGATGGGGGGGTGTGTGTGTTTGTGTGTGTGTATGTGTGTGTGTCTGTGTGTGTGTGTGTGTCTTACCACTGGAACAGAGGGAGTCAGAAAAGGCTTTATGGAGGAGGCTGCATCTTAGTTGGTCTTTAAGAAATGAGTAGGAATTCAACAGTTCAGGATGGTATCTCAGGCGAAGGGAATGGCCTGAGCAAAAGCATTAAAGCATGTGGTGGAGATGGGCTGTACTGAGTTAAGGCTACTCTCGAATTCATTCATATACCTGAGGGCATTGTACTTGCCAGCCAGCTGAGGCTTAGGGGTACTCAATGGTATGGTCTGTGCCTTAGTCAAGTTGGAAGAGAGGATGGGAGCTTTATTTATCTGGGAGAGTGAGGGTGGGGTGGGTGAGGCCCTTTGTGTTTTTGTTACTATTTCATTGATCTCTGTTTATGTTGCTGGAGAGCCTCCCATTCTTCTCCTCCAGGCTGCTGCTGCTTTGTCGTAAAGCTCCCAGCAAATCCCATGGGCCACATTCTCATTAAGGTCACAATGGTGAAAGAAATCTTTATGGTGGGTTGAGCAGGCTTTTGTAATGATTTGTGGATTATGTTTTCAGCTGATTTGCCAATGTCTACTGGGGTTATTTAAGCTAAAAGTTTTGTGAGCTTTTGTTGGCCTGAGAAGTGTGTGTGTGTGCATGCGTGTGTGTGTGTGTGTGTGTGTGTGTGTGTGTGTGTGTGTGTGTGTGTGGGTGTGTGTGTGTAGGGCAAGAAGATACTGAGGAGGGATAGAAAAATTGGTTCTTCCAGAGATTTTAATGGAATGCTGCGAAACCCAAGGCAATTAAGAGCCCAGGAAATGTTGGGGAGTGGAGGACTTCTGTTGAATTGTTCTCCACTGGCTCTTTGTGCACTTTGTTTAATTTTCTTCCTGTCATTCCCAGGTCCCTGTCCCCATTCCTCTCTGCCAATCTGTCTCTTCCTTCCTTGAAAGCCCAGCTCAAAATGCACATCCTTTAGGAAGCCTTTCACAGAGTTCTTGCAGCTTCTAATCACTCCTGCACTCAGCTGACCCTCTCTTGATGAGTCAGTCAATAAGCATTTATTAAGTTCCTACTGTGTGCATTGGCTAAGCACCCGGGATAATAAGAAAAGCATAATACTGTACCTGCTGTCAAAGAGCTCATAATCCAATGGGGGAGACAACAGGCAAACAATTGTTTAGTTGGGGATAGTCACAGAGTCACCCCTGTGTTATGGTTGAATAGAAAGATCTGGAGTCTGAGAGCCTGGCTTTGCCCCCTGACATCTCCTTCCTCTGGGCTTCAGGGCCCTCCTCTGTATAATGAAGCAGTTAGACTGTGTAACTTCTTAGGGATCCTTTCAGCTCTAGATTGAGGATGCCGTGATTTCTAGCTTTAAATTCTATGATCCCTTGTCTGCATTCCTGCATTACGCATAGGTGTCTTTGAGGGGTTCTTACATTAGTTACCCAACCAATAGTTTCCCAACCAACACCACGCCCAGATCGATGCCAAGAAGTGGGATAGGGAAGGACACAAAGTGTTACTGCCAATGTGACCTTGGGTAAGTGATTGAGCTTCTCTAGATCTTAGACCTTAATCTGTAAGATGAGGGAGTCTAGCCCAGACAACCTCAAGGGTCCCTTCAAGCTCTAGGTCTATGATCTTTTTTTTTATTTTTAATTTTTAGGCAATTGGGGTTAAGTGACTTGCCCAGGGTCATACAGCTAGTAAGTGTCAAGTGTTTGGTCTGAGGTCATATTTGAACTCAGGTCCTTCTGACTTCAGAGCCGGTGCTCTATCCACTGCACCACCTAACTGCCCCAGTCTATGATCTTATTATGAAAGTATATGACATAGTCTGTGATTTCAAATACTTTATAGCCTAGCAGGGGCAGCTGGGAGTATGGTGGGTAGAGTGCTGGGCCTAGAGTCAGGAAGATAAGTTCAAATCTGGCCTCACTTACTAATTAGCTGTGTGGCAAGTCACGTAATCTTTTTCAGTTTCTTCAGTTATCTAATGAGGATAATAATAGCACCTACCTCTAGGGTTTTATGGAGATCAAATGGGATAATATTTGTAAAAACAGCCATTAGCATAGTGCCTAGCCACATAGTAGGTGCTATACAAATGCTTATTCCCTTCCCCTGGGCAAGTCATTTAACTTCTGTCTGTCTCAGTTTCCTCATCTGTAAAATGAAGATAACAGTAGCACCTACATCCTAGGGTTGTAATGAGGATAAAATGAGACAATATTTGTAAAGCCCTTTGTAAACCTTAAAGTGCTATATAAATGTTGGTTATTATTATTGTTATTATTATGGAGGTAGTGTGTATATGAGTATGAATTCATATTAAATCCTGTCCCTCTTCTCCCTCCTCCAAGGGAGGAGCCCATTTGTAGCAGATATTGAATATTTATTTAAAATAATTGAGTTTCTGCAGGTTGATTATCAGCTCTTCCAGAGCAAGCTAGGCCTGTGTCTCCCTCTTTCTAACTATTCTCCCTCTCCTATCTCAAGGCCCAAGACAGAAATGACACTCTGGTGTTGTTGAGCTGGACTTTTGTATCCCAGAGTCCATGCCTCTGAACTCCACATTCCATTGCTATGACTCTTTATGGGGAAAAACCCCAAAGTCCACAAGATATCTGATGGCTTTAGAGATTGCCCATTCAGGAATGCACTCATACCATTCCCCTGCCCCACCCCTTTCATGATACCACAGGATAGGCATAGATCAGGGGAATGTTTGAGGCAGGGCCACAGAGAGGTATGAGTCACAGGTGAATGAAACCTTCCTTGTCAGTGCACCAATAGAGCACCCCCTTCTCTTTCTACTTTCCTACCTCAAGCTGCAGCAGGGAGAGTTGAGGAAAGGAGAAGGAAAGGGAATCTACTGTCCATGGACCAAATCAGGAATTTTCATTTCCCTCTTATCATCAGTGAGGTCTGAGGGGAAAATACGCCCCAGTTCATCAACAGTATGACCTGGAAACCAAAGAAAAGCTAAACTGTTCTTAAACCCTACTGGGAAGGACAGTTTTCAGAACAAGAAAGGTCATAGTCTTTTTTCCCCACCTAACAGTATTTTATTTTTTTCCAATTACATGTAAAGATAGTGTTCAACATTTACTTTTACAAGATTTTGAGTTCCAAATTTCCCCTTCCCTCCCTCCTTTCTCCCTTCCTCAAGACAGCACGCAATCTGATATAGGTTATACATGTACAATCATATTAAACATATTTCCACATTAGTCATGTTGTGAAAGAAGTATCAGAATAAAAGGGAAAAACCATGAGAAAGGGAAAAAAAAATAAAAATAATATGCTTCAATCTGTATTCAGACTCCATAGTTCTTTCTCTGCACACAGACAGCATTTTCCATCATGAATCTTTTGGAATTGTCTTGGATCATTGTTTTATTGAGAAAGAGTCAAGTCTATCATAGTGGATCATTGCACAATGTTGCTGTTACTGTGTACAATGTTCTCCTGGTTCTGTTACTTCCCTCAGCATCAGTTCATGTAAGTCTTTCCAAGTTTTTTTTTTTTTTTGAAATCTACCTGCTCATCATTTCTTATAGCACAATAGTATTCCATCACATTTATATACTACAACTTGTTCGGCCATTCCCCAATTGATGGGTATCCCTTCAATTTCCAATTCTTTGCCACCACAAAAACAGCTGTTATAAATATTTTCGTGCATGTGGGTCTTTTTCCCTTTTTTATCATCTCTTTGGGATACAGACCTAGTAGTGGTATTGCTGAATCAAATGGTTTGGTTGCCCTTTGGGCATAGTTCCAATTTGCTCTCTAGAATGGTTGGATCAGTTCATAATACCACTAACAATGCATTAGTGTTCCAGTTTTCCCACATCTTCTCCAATATTGATCATTTTCCTTTTCTGTCATATTAGCCAATTTGATAGGTGTGAGATGGTACCTCAGAGCTGTTTTGATTTGCATTTCTCTAATCAGTAGAGATTTAGAGCATTTTTTCATATGACTGTGGATAGCTTTAATTTCTTCATCTGAAAACTGCCTATTCATATCCTTTGACCATTTATCAATTGGGGAATGACTTGTAGTCTTATAAATTTGACTCAGTCCTTTGAGAAATGAAGCCCTTATCAGAAACACTGACTGTAAAAACTGTTTCCCATATTTCTGCTTTCCTTCTAATCTTGGTTTCCTTGGCTTTGTCTGTGAAAAACCTTTTTAATTTAATGTAATCAAAATTACCCATTTTGCATTTTATAATGTTTTCTATCTCTTGTTTGATTATAACTTCTTCCCTTCTCCATAGATCTGACAGATAAACTATTCCTTGCTCTCCTAATTTGCTTATGGTATCACCCTTTATGTCTAAATCATGTACCCTTTTTGACCTTATCTTGGCATAGCGTATGAGATATTGGTCTATCCCTAGTTTCTGCAATACTATTTTCCAGTTTTCCCAGCAATTTTTGTCAAACAGTGAGTTCTTATCCTAGAAGCTGGAGTCTTGGGGTTTATCAAACAGTAGATTATTATAGTAATTTACTACTGTGTCTTGTGCATCTAGCCTATTCCACTGATCTTCCACTCTATTTCTTAGCCAGTACTAAATAGTTTTGATGATTACCTCTTTATAATATAGTTTTAGATCTGGTATGGCTAGTTCCCCTGAAAAGTGAAAATCTAATTGTACTCTGCCCTGTTCAGACCATGCCTGTCTTCATTTATGGCCATTTTACTTTAGGGATGATGTTGACAAGCTAGAGTATTTACAGAGGAGAGTGACTGGAATGGAGAAGAGGCTGGAGGCCTCACATGGAGATTGGATGAAAGAAATGGAGATTTTAGCTTGACCAAGAAGAGACCTCAAGGATTTGTGATAGAGGACTTCAAGTATCTTATTATGAGAAATTTGAAAAAGGGATTTGAATTTTTTCTATGCAAAGCCAAAAAGCACAATTAAAAGCAACAGGTAGAAGTAGCTCAAGCAGATTTCAGCTTACAGTATGAGGGGAAAGTTCCTAACACTTAGAACTGTCCAAAAGTGGAATAGGCTACCTCAAGAAATAGTGAGTTTCCCATCATTAGAAGTCATCAAGTGGAGATTGGACAACTACTGGTTAGTGAGGATGTAAAGAGGAATCTTACTCTGTTTTATACTGGATTGGATACCCTCTGAGGTAGTTTATGATTCCACGTATCTTAGAAAGTATGAAAGACTCAAGAACTGGCAGGAATCTGCATTATGGGACAAATAATACTCCAGATGAATCACTATTATATCATCTATGAGTTCTGATCTTATGTATGAGATATAACTTCAAGGGAAATATTCCTATACTGGAGATCTCAAGTAAGGACAAAAACTACTTGCACCAAATAGCACATATACATCCACGAGGTGCACATTTGTAAATGTCTGTGAATATGCGTGTGTGTGCGTGTGCATGCACATATGCACACACACACTCACACACACACACACACACACACACACACACACATACCTTGCTCACTTGTTATGTTTCTGAATTTTGCTAGCAGGCCTCACTATGTAAGGTCCCCACTCTAAGCAATTGTCAGACTTTTTGGTCTCAGGGCCCTTTCACATTCTAAAAGATCATTGAGGATTCTGAAGACCCCAACTGTTTATGTGGGTTATATCTATTAATATTTACCATATTAGAAATTAAAATGGATAAAATTTAAATTTATTTATTCATTATAAAATAATAATCAATGTGTTGTATATTAATATAACTATTTTTATGAAAAATATTTTTTCTGAAATAAAAAAATCATTGGGAAGAGTAAGATTGTTTTACATATTTTTTTCAAATCTTTAATGTCTGGCTTACTAGAAGACAGTTGGATTCTCATATCTGCTTCTGTATTTAATCTGTTGTAATATGTTCTTTTGGTTGAAGCATGTGAAGAAATTCTGATCTCATGCAGATATGTAGTTGGAAAAGGGAAGAATATTTTAATAGGCAAATAGCATCTTAGTATTATTATGAAAATAGTTTTGATAACACAGACCTCCTAAGAGGATCTCAGGGACTCTCCAGGCATCTCTGGACCCCCTTTGAGAATTATTGCTTTAGGGTTTTCTATGTATGTAAGATAATGGATTTTTAAGGCCATGTTAACACGGCCTTCTCTCCATGTGTGTTTTGTATAAGATAATCATCTAGGCCATCCATGGATTGGACTTGGTCCCTTTTTACCCCCTCAGCTAAATTATCAAGTTTGATGTGGAGGAATGAACTATAATAACTAGAATATCTGTTCTGTTCTGCCCATGGGCACTTTGTTTATAGCATTAGGGTTGGTTACACAGTCCAGAGAGATGTGCTCCGGGTAATAAAAACAAGTACTAATGGAGGGGTAGGAAGGAGAAGCAATCATATTTTGTATCTCATCTTAAATTGGCCCAACCCAACTGTGGGCATGTATCCTTGAGGGAATCATCAAATGAAAGTGGATTCAAGTACGTCTTAGTGTGTGTTGCTATTTCTACACTAAAGAACACACTTTTATCTACCACACAGAACTTTGGATATAGGAGAGGCTTATCACCCTGGATAATAGGATAATAAGTTACCTTGGCAGAAAGACGACCCTGGTGCCCTCTTTCTCTAATGCCAATAGATGCAGCACAATAGTTTTTCACTGACTCAAAACAGTACTTTAGAGATCTTTTAGTGATCACGGGTTCCTAGTTTTTTCTTGTGTCATGTACTCCTTTGACGTTCTAATAAAACCTATAGTCCTCTTATCAGAATTATGTATTTTAATGCATAAAAATACATAGGATTATAATGGAAACCAATTAGATTGAAATAATTCAACAAATGACCTTTATTAAACACCTACCATGTGCTAGGTATGGTGCTAAATGCAGGGGTTACAAAAAAGGGCAAAAGATAGTACCTACCCTCAAGGAGCTCACAATCTAATGGAGGAGAGACAACAAGCAAACACACGTGCAAATTAGCTATGTATAGGATAAATAGGAAATAATTAACAAGGGGAATTCATGAGAATTAAGGGGGGTTGGGAAAGCCTTCCTTTAGACAATGGAATTTTGGTTGGAATTTGAAGGAAGCCAGGGAAGTCACTAGGTACACATAAGGAGGGAGAGCATTCCAGGCATTGCATCTGCAGTAATGTTTAACACAGTACAGTGCCTGGTGCTATGGAATTGGATTGAATTGGTGGGCTAATAGGCTTGGAAGTTCCCCTTTAAAAGGGGTTTTAGAAAGAAGGGAGTCTTCTCTGCCTGGACTGGTTTAGGTGTGATTCACTATAGAGACAGGGAGGTGGATGAAATGACCTCGTAGGGTCCTGTTAATCTCCAGATTCTGAGTCACTGCAGAAGGAGATTAGGCTGGTGACGGAAGGAAGGATGACAGGTGCATACCTCTAATGGCCAATTGCAATGTAGGCAGAGCTGGTGTGTGATCACACATTAGAGTGCATCCCTCACTGGCTGACTTAATATATTCCTGTGCATATCCACATCCTCTCCCAGCTCCTGATTATTACACCCTGGGCTCCTCTCCCTTGTGCTGAAAGCCAGTACATATCACCTTCCAGTATTGATGTGAAACCAGGCAAATGCTTTCATCCTCTTGGTGTAGCCACTAGCCAGGCATTGTCTACAGTATAGGGGGTGGGGAGGTCATTTGACAGTGTCTGCCCTGCTAGGGCAGAGGCTTCTGATAGGCTTTCCCTGGGTACTCCTACCAATATCCCTCCTCATCCCTTTCACCCTCCATGTTCTATTATGCATCTTACCAGGCAGTATGGTGCAGTGGGAAGGACTCCGGACTTGGTGTTAGAAGATGTGGATCTGAGTCTTGCTCAAACATTAGTCCTTTGACCTTGAGCAAGTCATGTTTTACTTCTTTGAACCTCAATTTCTTCACCTATAAAACGGGGATAATTATGCCTACTTCATGGGTTTGTTATGAGGAAAACACTTCATAAACCTAAAAGCACTATGGAAGTATGAGTTAGTATTTTTATTTTTCACAGATCACTTCAAAATTTCCCTTCTTCAACTAATCTCATTAAATAATTATTTTGACAATTTTCAATAAATTTATGTAGTTTGCACAGAATAGTATCTTAATTTACAATTGCTGATTAAGAGATTGTTTTTGAAAGTGTTCTTATCAGCACAAATATTGCAAGCTTCATAAAAGCAGGGGCCAGGTTCTGCATATCTCTCACATTCCCCAAATAGTGCCTACCACAGTGCTTAACACCTAGTAGGTTTTCAGTATATGTTTCCTGGGTGATTGGCACCCCCCCAGTACCTAGTATGGGGTTCTCCATACACTGAAGATTCCTAGTCAGTTATATTGACTGATTCCACAGTTACAAGCTTTTTATTCTTAAAAATATATGTGATCTTACCATTAGAATTCTAATTATGGCAGATCCCACAGTCCATAGGACCATAGGATCTAGAGGTGAGAGGGACCTCAATAATCATATAGTCCACTCCCCCCACTCCAACCCATGTTTTATAAATAAGGAAAATGAGGCTTATAAAAGTGAAGTGTCCTGTCCAGGGCCACACTGCTATCATAATGTCAAATTTGGCATTGGATTCAAAGGTGTCAGACTTTCAGTGCTCTTTCCACTCTATTACATTGCTAAGTCCTTATACCCATACATGCCATTCTCTAAATGTAGAATAGCTGCCTTCACACACAAAGTGACTTTTTCTCACTCTTCAAATTCTAGTTGAGCAGGCCTTCCTCAGCACTACACTCTCCCCTGCTCCTACTCCCCAGGAAAGCCATCTGTCCTAGGAGGAGATTCCTAGGAGGCTCACACCTATTACTAACCAGGTCATTGCTTTTCTTCTTGTTGTATATATGTCATCCCAGAGAAAAAGGACTAGTAGAAGCAGCAGCCACTAAAGAAAGAGTAAAGCAACCCACCCCTCCCCTCATTTTGACCACATCTTCTGATCTGGGTCCTGCTTCCACCCTAGTCTCCATTGTCCAGGCCCTTGGACTCAATTTCTAAGGCTGAGGAGAATAACCTGGTCTAGTGGATATCTTGGAGGTCAGAGTTGGAAGGAAACCCAGGATCTTTCTAGTCCAAATTGTACCCAACTACAACATTCCCAATAAGTGGTCATTGGGCCTTTGCTTGAAGATCCCTAGTAGGTGGTGAACCCACTAATTCCTGACAGGCCATTCCAATTTTAGACAGTTTCATTTGTTAGGAAGTCTTTCTTTTGTATGTAATTTTTGTTTCATTTTACTTTCTTAATTTATTGAGCATTTGTTTTTTATCTCTCTTATCTCCTTCACCCCTTCATACCTGACAAAACCCCTAGTAACAAATGTGGATTATTAAGTATTGGACATTGGTCATATTAAAAAAAATATGTCTCCTCTATCATCTCTCTGATAGGTGGGGGGCAGCACACTTCATTATCAGTCTTCAGTAATCATAATTGGTTATTGCATTGATCAGAGTCTTTGAGTCTTTCAAAGTTATTTATATTTACAACATTGGTATTATATAAATTGTTTTGATTCTACTCACTTCACACTGCATCAGTTCAAACAAGTCTTCCTAGGTTTCTCTGAAACCATTTCTTTCATCATTGCTGACATAAACAATACTTTCTTACAGCACAATAATAACCCATTCCATTCTTATAGCATAATTTATGCAGTGATTCCTCAACTGATAGAGACCCCTTTAGTTTCTAGTTCTTTACCACTACAAAAAATAATTGACTGAATGACAATGAGCTGGGCCCAGGACTGGCAAGGAGGGGATAGGATTTGAGAAACTATTCAGAGTCTTCATATACACACATATAATACATAATATATACTGTATATATACTGTATCTAATACATACTGTGTATATACTCTGTGTGTGTGAGTGTGTGTGTAGTCATGGCCTCAGGAAAACCTGGGTTCAAGTCCAGCCTTGGACACATTGGCTATGTGACCCTAGGTCAGTCACTTTCAATGCCCTGGGCAAATGTCTAAAACTGTAGGCTATAGAAGAGTTGCCAGTCTAAACTGGTAGTGGGAGTTTTCTTTTGAGGAGCTCCATATACCAATGAAATCATAGGTGCAGACCAGGAAAAAAGCCCCAAACAAACCAAGCACTATATATGTATATCATTATATGTATACAAATAATATTCATACACATTTATAGACTAACTCCATGGGTTACATGTCCTAATCTGAATAATATTCTTATTTTTGGCTTACGTTGTTAGTATAACTGACATCAGAACACCGAGGAAGAAGCATCTGAGTCGTTTAGTAGAAAGAAAACTGAATTTGATGTCAGAAAACCTACATCTGGCATTGGTTGTGTGACCTTGGACAAGTCACTTCCTCTGGTTGGTTCCTTCATCTGTAAAATGAGGGGGTTGGGCTAGATAATAAATAAGGTCTGTTTCAGTTCCTATGATCCTAAAAAGGAGCCCACATACCCCAGAGAAATTGAGTGATCCTGCTCCCCTGACAACTGCCCCCACATGCTGGGTGGGGAGGCCACCATTTTAAGAGTTCCATAAATGCTGATAATTGCTGCATTAAACTTCAGTTTATTATTTTTTTCCCCAGTGCAGGTAAGAGGACGGATATGAGACCCCCGCTGCATTTACATACAAATTGAAGATTTTTATTAATCAGCCCAGTAACAGGAATCAAACGGCAACACTCCATCAGGTCCTTAAATACATTGGGTGACATTTTTACCATGCATTAGCATGATAGGGCAAGCAGAATATAATGTAGCAATGATTGCTTTTCCATTGAAAGCACAAACGGTTTCATTTTTCCTGTCATCTCAAATAAGTGTTAAAGAGGGTTTGGAGGCTACTGTGTACCTTCCTTATGCTCGGGACTTACAAACACTGATGGCCACATTAAATAACCATTAGCAGCTCGGCTTAGATCAGGGCAGAATCCCTCCTCTTCTGAATTTATTCTTTGATTTAAAGTGAAGGCAATCTGTGCCTGCTTTCATAAAGTCCTTCGGCCCCCTCCATTTTTCCTCAAACAAAATGCATTACAACAGTAATTTTATGACTGTTAAGATAACTGTCGTTAACAAGCACTTAATTAAAATGTACAATAAATAGCAGGCTGCAGTCTTATCTCCTCTCCTGAGCTGCCGCAGCCAGAGCCTCCAATGCTCAGCCCTGCTGTTCCTCAGCTTGTTTGCAGATTAATTGCTTTTCTGTCTGGCAGAAGCCGCCTCTTCTGCAGCCAGATCGTAAATGACCAGATAGGGACTTTATCAATCAAGCTAGCGCTCCTGTGATCGCTTCTATTCAGCACCTTCTGCAGTGCGCGTGGAGGGGAACAGAAGTTACCGAGATAGGCCGGGACATCTTAGTTTCGTGTGGTTGCCGCTTTGACGATAGCGCTGTCACCATTTGACACGGTGACGCTTTACGTATACAATGCCCTGGGAGCCAGATGGGCTTCCTTTCTTTCTTTTGATTGTTCTTGAGTGGAGCGAGCTAACCCTGAGCAGCTCCTGGGGAATACACAGGCCTGCACCAAAATGCTGCCAGGGCCCTGGTTGGGCTGCCTTGCTAATCTCCCTCCCACTGCTGCTATCTCTATGCATCTGTCTACCTGTGGAGAGAGAGAAACAGCTTTTTACAGCTTCCCTGTATTAATTGATATTTCCTTTGTAGTGTGCTTAGCACAGAGATTCCCTTTCCATCCGCCCCTTCCCCCAACACACGTACTCTACCGCTATCTCTTTAGAGGACAGAAAGAGCTCAAGCGCACATAGTGTTTGGAGTTGCTCCCCAGACTGGGTGGGACATGAAGTCCTCCGGCATTGGGCAAAATAGGAAGGCACAGGGAAAGGTTTTTTCCTTTTGCTGAGAGCTAGCCACTCTGTCTGAGTGCTGAATTCCCCCCTCCACCCCCCCCCCCACGCCATGAGGGGATTGGGAAGGGGAATGGGGGAGTGGGAGAAAGGCTACACATCACAGCGCACCAGAACAAGCCATCCCAAGAGCCCAGCTGCAAGGTTGTCAAGTGTGTTGTGTCCATGGTACGAGGCAGTACCATTTTTTGTTTGAGAGAGATTGTTCTTTACCCAGGGGCATAGAACCCCAAGGGAATGGTCACTTTGTCTCTTCTCAGCTATTTCCTGAATAGAGATGAAGTCTTGATTTTGAGCATGAAGAGGTCATCATTTTTCTAAAGCATACAGTAACTTCAGACCTGGGTCTACCTCAGAAATCCTTAAAGACAGGAACTCAGATAAATCATCTGAAGATTCATTTAGAGACAGGGGTTCTTAACCTGGGCCCATGAAATTGTTTTTAAAAAATATTTTGATAACTGTGTTTCAATGTAACTGATTTCCTGTGTTTTATATATTTTATTTTATGCATTTAAAAACTATTCTGAAAAGGGGTCCATAAGGTTCAATAGACTACCAAAGGGGACCATGGCACAAAAAAGATTGAAGATTCCTGACTCAAAAACAAATTTTCCCCACTGCTCCAGGATCTTCTGAGAGTTTGACTAAATGTCTGCCCTCTCTGAATGCTGGAAAATTAGCTCAGTTTAACAGAAACAGGGGAATTAGTCCTATTTGGAAACACAAAGTAGACAATTGATCAACAGTCTCATTATAGGGGAAAAAGTACCAAAGAAAAATATAGTGATTTTTTTTTTTTGGAGAGCAATATTTCAATTCCATTTCTCTGGTAAGAGCTGTTGAGTATGTCTTGTCTGTGTTAGACTGTTCAAAGACCCTTTCTCTTTTAGCAGAAGACAAGGTCTATTTCCACAACACACAACAGGTGCTTAATAAATATTTATTGAAAGAATGTTTCACACTGGACTCTGAATGAGAATTGATTACTCACTGCTTTGCTAACATTAAAACCTCTTTGAGGCTGCTGAAGGCTTAATCCAGATGCTTCACTATTATCCATAATCAAGAATGCCCTCTTGATGTATGTATCACCCATGGGGTCTAGGGACTGGGAGAACATGGGAGGAAAGAAGAAAGAAAAAAAGACCCTTCCCCTCAATGAAGTGGAGCAGTTGGTTCGGGATCTGAAACTTATCCAAACAGCTTCTGCCACAGGGGAAAAACTGCTCCCAAACTTGGCATCTTCTAAGATATTTAGCCAGTGGTCTGTACCTGGCTGTTATTTAAACAAACACAGAAGATAAAGGTAAGCTGTCAAGAAAGGAAGCATGAAGCCCATCAGCAAACAGGGGATCTTGGTTTGGAAGCAACCACTCCAGGTTGTGCATGTATGTCAAACCTATTTGCATCCTAATCCCACTGTCACTGAAATGCCCAAGTGTAGCCAGCAGTGTATATGCACAGCCTTTTGCCAGCATGAAAAGCTTGAGACGGAGCAGTGCTATCATCCAGGAATGTACAGGGAGAGAGACCTCTGCACATTCAGCCAGCATTCATCCAAGTATGCTTTAAAGTAACAGCCCACAGCCTGCTTATCCCCAAACTGCAAAAGCTTAGGTCCACTTAAAAATTGAGGAATAATGCTACATAGTTATATTCCTTTTCTTTTGATTTTAGGATTGTAAGAGCCTAGGATCTGGAGCTGAAATGTACCTTAGAGATTCATTGTTTATAAAGACTATGAAGAAAGCCAAAGTATGCCCCCAAAGTTACTCAAATATGCATACCTTTTGACCCACTATTAGGCTTATATGCCTATACCCCAAAGAAATCACAGAAAGGGGAAAAGGACACATATATACAAAAATATCTTTAGCAGTTCTTTTCATGATTGGAAACTAAGAGGGTGTCCTCCTATTGGGAAAAGACTAAACAAATTGTGGCATATGAATGCAATTGTGCCATAAGAAGTGATGAAAGAGACAATCTCAGAGAAAACTGGTAAGATCTCAGTGAACAAATACAGAGAGAGAAGTGAACAGAACCAGGAGAACTGCTTATACAATGATAGCATTATTATAGAGAAAAATAATTGCGAAAGACTTCAGAATTCTGATCAATGCAATGATAAACCATGAGTCCAAAAGAATGCAGAGGAAATATGATACCACCTTCCAGAAAGGCGATGAACTTAAAATGCAGAAAGAGATAGATTTTTGGACATGGCCAATGTAGGAATTTATTTTGCTGTACTATGTAACTATGTGTTGAGGGCTTTCTTTTTATTTTTCTTTTTAATTGCTCAATATGGGGAAAGGGGAGGGATACAATAATAAAAAAAAGAATATTTTTGCTGTGATGTGTCAGATTTATTTCAGTACAATTTATTACTGTATAGCAATGTTACTCTGAATTAAAACAAGGACATTGAACCACACTGCTGAAGAGAAATGAGAAAAAATACTACATCATCTTGTTTCTAAAGAAAAATTATTTCAATGCACTGTCTTAATGGGGTAGGACTACTATTGATATTACTGTTATTGGGAATGAGTGGAGAGTATTGATCGAAAAAAAAAAAAGTAATATGTTAGGAGCCCAGGATTTAAAGTGGTTGCCATTTGTATTCTCAAATCATTATATTGCTAAGACACATATGGTGTGCAATAAGAGAAAAAAAGTGTGGCAGTGGGACATAACAAACAGAGAGCTAGCCATGCACAGAGCCAGGGAAACCTGGGTTCAAGTCCTCCCTCTGACACATACTGGCTGTGTGATCCTGAGTAAGTTACTAAATGTTTCAGTGCTCAAGATACTGTCTAAGACTCTTATGTCACAAATAAGGACCTGACCTGCATTGGTAGGAGTTCCCCACCCCAGTCTGGGAGTTCCCCGTGCCAATTATATCATGAGTCCAATTCTTATCCCTATCTTTATGAAGGGAGGAGAGTAAAAGAGAGAGATGGGCAGAGATGTTTCCCAGTGACTAAGTCAAACTTGTCCTGATCTATAAACAGAATTTTAACAAGTTGACGTAACATAAAGAATGCTGGATTTGGAGTCAGAAGACATGGATTCCAATCCCAACACTGTTACCTATTACCTGCCTGACCTACAGCAAGCACAACCCCTCTGGGTCTTGTTTTTCTCATCTATCAAAAGAGGTAGTTGAACTAGCTGATCTCCAGAATTCCTTCCAGCTCTCAGTCAAATACATTAAGCCAATGTTGAGCATCCTGTGTTGTTTTAGCAGAAACTGGGAAATAAATTCTACTAAGTTCAGGTTCAATTCTAAGTTCAGAAGCTGAGGAAGGAACTAAGGTACACAGTAACAGAAGAATGATCGTAACATAATGGGAGTTTGGTGCATGTTTAGAGTACTTTAGATGGCAGCTCCGGGTGGAAGACACTAAGGAACCTGGGAAGCTTGCTTTTGGGGAGAATCATGATGGCATGTGCCTTAGAGAAACAAACTGGAATATGAAACATTCCATAACTGGTTCTAGCCTGCCAACCATGTATTGAAGAAGAGGTATTTTAATTGGCTGTGGAGGAATTAAAAAAGGCCTGTGGGCTTCAGCTACAATCTTTTTGTCTTGTTCACTTCTTGAGGATCTCAGTTACTTCTTTACTTTTGGTGCCTAGTGCAAGGATATGGCATCCCAAATCTTGGGAATTTTGAAGGCTGGGGGAGTGAGCCATGGTAATCTGGGTGTTGGAATCCATGCTGGATTTAGTAGCTAGTTGCAGAAAAGATGCTCTGAGAATCAAAAATGAAGGATCAAGGAGAAAGGAGTGATATTTTGGAATGACTTTCAAGATCCCAGCCCAGTAGAAGAACTTATTTGACAGCAATGCAGCCTTTGGCCATATATTTGGTGTGACCAATGCTTTTTAGGAACTGAGCTAAATTCTGACCTTAATCTCTTCCCAGTGACAGAGATGGTATGAGGAGGGGAGTAATTATGCTTCCATGATATTGAAGGAAATGTTTGTACATTTGTTATTACTGTATCTGTAAAGTAAATATCACCTTGTAAAAGGCAATTTGTGGTAAGTGGTTAAATGGAGCTGGTGGTGCAGTCATTGGGCTCCTAACAATGGAGAAATAGATTGTTGGGGCTATAGCAGTAAAGAAGAATGCCACCCACAAACCCCTCAGGGCATCCTGGAATTCTGATGTATGTAATGTGTGGTGGATGTAATGTGCCTGGCTCTGAGGGGTGGGGCCTGAAAATACTAGTTACAATAGAAGCATAGATTTAAAGCTAGAAGTGTCCTTAGAGGTTATCTTGTCTGATTCTGAACGCAGTGCTCACTCCACGGGGGGAGGCTCCTTCTGTTTGGGCAGAATCATACCTGATTTCTCAACACTATAATTTGGGGTATCTATATCCTATCAGGCTGAATTGTGAAATGTTGAAACTAATTGTTCATTCAATGCCACCCGGCTATTTTCAGAAAAATAGAAAAAGAGTCCAGAAGACACTCTTCCTTAGAAACACAGACAAGTCCTTTGACCTAAATCAAGCCAGGTGAACCCCTGGCAGAGCCACAAAAATATTCATAGGGATGGGGACTCCAGAGCTTTCCAGCACAACATAATTGGACTCCCATGTGGAATCTACACTTTCCCTGAGCTTCAAGAAACCTCCTAACTTTGACTTTGTGCCTTTTTTTTTCTTTTTGGTGGTGGTGGTGGCTGTTATCTTAGTTTTTCACAGTATCGCCCTTCCTAATTGGGTTGGTACCAGATGCAAAAACATCTGGAAGCAAGAGAGAAGTCTGTGATCCTACTGCTAGTCTGCCAACATCAGGAAGTCCTGGAAACTCTGGGCAGATGGAGGGTGGGAGAAATTTATTGCCTCCCTGCTCAGGCCAGGAAAGGGAGAGAGAGATAAGCATCGAGACAGAATTTCTGTTCAATGTTGCTGTTCCCTGGAGATTTCATTCATTTCTGTGGATACAGCCTAAAGTTCTCAGGTGGTTCATGGACTGAGTAAGTTATTGGTTAAAAGGAAGCTGTACAGAGGCTGGAGCTAGAGACGCTTGGCCCCAGTCAAAACAGCCTTGCAGGAAATTCTACCTTCATGATTAAACGCCGTTATCCTCAGGTCTTCTCCTCAGCCATATTCTGGACCAGTTTAAAGGCCATGCTTTGGCATTCCCACATGCAACTAAGTTTCATACCCAGTTTGACATTTAGAAAGTTCTCAGGCCTGATTAGAAAGGTGTGTTTGCTCATAAGCAAAGGAACATTTCATTCCCCTTTAAGTTCAAGGCAGAGAAAACCAACTATGATATCCTCTCACCTCTTCCCCCCTCATCTCTTCCTCACTTTGAAACCTCAAAGGTTGAAACACCTTTCTTTTTTGTCCTTCATCTAGTGACTGGTCTCTGTTTTTGGCTGACCTGTCTCAAGTGAGACTCTCTAACCCTAGGTGTCACCTCTGTGAATTCTTCCCTGCTTCCCTAAGAGTCCCTCTGCTGCAGTGACAGGGGATTTTGCCACTCCACTTCCTTTCAGAGGTTTTTCACTGGACTCAAAGTTTGCAAGGAGAATTTTGCATTTTTACCAGCTGTTGTTCATGCTTTTTAATTTATTTGCCAACTTCCAAGTGTTTTATGGAATAAAGATCCATAACCCCAGGAGAGGACTCTCTCTCTCTCTGTCTCTCTCTCTCTCTCCCCTCCCCCACCCCAGCCTTCTTTTGAAATGGCCCCAGGATGACAGAGTCATAACTTTGGAGCTAGAAGGCACCTTAGAGGCCATCTTGTCTAACGTTCTTATTTTACGGGTGATGAAATTAAGGCCAAGGGAGGTTAAGATACTTGCCTACAAGGATACTAAAGAAGTAAGTAGCAGAAATGGGATTTGAACCCATGTCTTCTGATGCCAAATCCAATCACTTTTTCAGCAAGGTGGCAGATAGAGAGCTGAGCCTGGAGAAAGGAAGACCTGAGTTCAAATCTGGCCTTACCCACTTATTAGCTAGGGGATCCTGGACTCTGGGCAAGTCATTTAACTTCTGTCTGCTTCAGTTTCCTCACCTATAAAATGGTGATCACAGTTGCACCTCCCTTTCAGGGTTGTTGTGAGGATCAACTGAGATAGTATTTGTAAAGCCTCAGAACAGTGCTTGGCACTTAGTTAGATGCTTAATCAACACTTATTCCCTTCCCTTGCTCTATTGCCATGATACATGCACACTCCATGAAGCACTGTGCAAAAGGGGAAAGAGTGGTGGCTCTGGGGTCAGAGGAACTGAATCCTGTCTCTGATTTTACCACTTGGATAACCTTGGGCAAGTCACATATGCTTCCAAAGCCTCAGTTTCCTCATGTGTGAAATGAATGGGTCAGACAAAATGGTGTCTGAAGTTCCTTCCAGCTCTGCATCTAAGATCTTATGATTTCTCCTTCAGGCTTTCCCCCCTCCAGCATCTTTGTATATTACTTCAATGATATGCAGTAGATCCCTTTAACATTCTAGGTATGGGGGAACAGCCAATGCAAAGGCATGGAGATGAGAGATAAAGTATCTGTCAAGTGTGAGGAAAAGCAGATAGGTCTGTGTAGCTGGAGGGTAGAATGTGTGTAAGAAGATTGAAAAAATGTGTAAGGGGCTAGGTTGTAAAGGGCTTTAAATGCTAGTAGAGCTTTTAATATTTGATCCTGGAGGCAATAGGGAGCCATCAGAGTTTATTGAGTAGGGATGGGGAGGTGACATTGTTAGACCTGTCCTCTATGAAAATCACTTTGTCAGCTTCGTGGAAGTTGGATTGGAGTGGGAAGAGACTTGAAGCAAGGAGACCTATATTACAATCTCCTAATTAGGAGACTGATGCAATGGTTCAGGCAAGAGGTGGTGAGGGCTTGAATTAAGGTGGCAGCTGTGTGACTGAGGAAAAGGACATGTAGAAGAGAGATGTTGTTAAGCTAGAAGTGACAAATTTTGACAACAGATTAGATCTAGGGGTGTGTGTGAGGAGTTGAGGGTGATGCAAAGACAATGAACCTGAGCAACTGAGAGGATGGGGGTGCCCTCCGTTGTAATAAGATCCCAGGCTAACATAAAGGCAGGCGAGTTCAATGGAAAGTATGCTAGAATTGGAGTCAGAGGACCTGGGTTAGAATTCCCATTCTGAAACTTCCTACCTGTTTGACCTTGGACAAGTCACCTTGTCAGCCTCTCCGAGCTTCATTTTTCTCATCTGTAAAATAAGAGGGTTGGACTTGATGGTCTTTAAGGTCCTTTCCAGCATGAAATTTATGATCCCATGTTTCTTCTCTGTTGTCAGTGACAGGTCAGAAAGAAGTACTGTCAATGTCCTGACCAAGTAGAATGAAACACATTTGCTGTAGGTATAAATACTTATCATTATTGTTGAGCACAGTGCAGATAAGTGAGGTTCAGTGTAAATGATCGTGCTGGGGTTAACCTTGCTGTTGGTTTAATTTTTTTTTTTATTTTTAGCATTCTACTTTTCCTGTGGTTCTGTACTCGGAGGTTTGAGTCCATTTTCACATTTGAAGAGCTGTTTTCCAGATCGATATGTCCCCAGGGGGCTTCTTTCCTCACTCTAGGAGTAATAGAGTCAATGTTTTCCCCCTAGGGGATAATAGGACAATTTTCCTCCAGGTGCCTCACCTTCTGGGCTTGTATCAAGGTCACTTCGTTCCCCAGTGGTTCCTGACTGAATGTGTTCTAAAGATTCCCCGTGGTCAGGGGGGCTGTAGCCCCTCATCATATCTCTGTGTGACCCCTCTCCTCCCTAGCAATAGAAAGACTCTTGGGAACATGAGCAGGGTGAGAGGTGTGTTTGAAGCAGAGACCACTAATGACTCTGGCTTTTCTCAAATTGCCAGCACCCTGTCTCCTCGGGTCCTATTCCTGACACATTGACTCCTTCCAATCCATGTTATTAATGACCCTCCAATTAGAAGGAAATCCTTCTGCTCTGAAGCGGAGCCTAGCCCACCTGCAGAACTCATTTCCACGAGTTATCTAAATTCACAGACCCCGTAGGCTTTATTCCTCCCTGAATTCACACTCCCTGTTTCTGGTTGTACTATAGCCCTCTTGCTGGGAATGGGGAAAGGGGTAATGCCTACAGCCTCATCATTGACTTCTAGAAAAAGCCTTTTGTAGCTCTGAGTTCAAGGGAAAGGAAGGGAAGGGAAAGAAAAGGAAAAAGTGTCAGGCACTGTGCTAAGCACTTTACTAATATTATCTCATTTGATCCTCATAACAACCCTAGGAGGTTAGTGCTATTGTTATCCCCATTTTACACTCGAGGAAACTGAGGCAAACAGAGGTTAAGTGACTTGCTCAGGGTTACACAGCTGGTAAGCATCTGAGGCTAGCTTTGAACTCAGATTGGACCTTCCTGATTCTAGGTACAGTGCTCTATCAGTGACCTGGAAAATTCTTGGTAGAACATGGAGCTAAATCCATCCTCTTCATTGTTCTTTGTATTCAGAGGATTTTTTAAAAGCTTGTGTCATGCTTTTTCAACATCTTCGCTACTTCTGGTTCTGTCACTAAAACCAAAATTTTTCAAAGTATCATGAGAAGTATGATTGTTGGTATCACCACCACCAGCATCACTATCGTAACTATATCACTATCACTATCATTACTACAACCATTGTTCTGCACATGGTGGACACATAGTCGATGAGGCTGGTGTTCATGATTTATATAATAAAGAGGTGTATTTCTTTACAAGAACATCCTTACAGCCTCTTGTGGGCTATGGGAAGGATGTGCTGAAGAAAAGATGAGGCCTAATGAGAGGATAAGACCCAGATGATTAGAACATGAAATAGAGAATTTAAATAACCCAATCTCAGGAGAGGAAATGAATAAGACATAAATGAACTTTCAAAGAAAAACAGAATCAATAGAATTTACAAGTGAATTCTACCAAACATTCACAGAATATTTAACTCCAATTTTATATAAATTATTTGCAAAAATTGAGAAAGATTAAATCCTACCAAGTACCTTCTGTGATAAATATGATCCTGATATATAAACCAGGGAGAGATGAATAAGAGAAACAAAACTGTAGAACACAATCTCTAATGAATATCATTACTAAAATATTGAATAAAATATTAGAAAAGGAACCATAATAACATGTTTAAAAAGATTATATAACTTAAATTTGTTGGGCATATGCCAGGAATACAAGGTTGGTTTAATATTAGGAAAATAATAAACATAATAGACCATACAAACAATAAAAACATGTGATTGTATTAATAGATGTAGATAAGTTTTTGACAAAATCCAATACCTGTTTATGCTAAAAGCTAAAAGAAACATAGAAATAAATAGAACTTTTCTTTTTTTTTAATCTTTCATCAGTACATCTATGCATTTTGTTTTGTTTTGTTTTCTTTTTTTTTTCCAGTCAAAGACAAGGTTTATTAGAACATTGATTAGGGCTTGGTGAGATTTAAAGAATCCACCATATTGGCCAGAGTCTTAAGGAATCTAAGCATTTGTATTACTAATGCAAGTGGGCCAGATCTTAAGAGTCTGAGCCAGACCTTTTCTTAACATGGTAAAAGCAAGAACTAGTATCATCTATAGTGGAGAAACACTAAAAGTCAATTAAGATCAGTGGTAAAGCAAGATGTCTATTGTCATGACTATTATTTAGGAAATAGTAAACATAGAAAAAGACAATAAAAAAAACTGCAAGCATATGAAAAAGTTGATCAATGGAACAGATTAGATACACAAGATCCAAAAGCAATTGAATACAGAAATATAGCATTTAACAAAGGGAAGTACACATATTATTAGAATAAGGACTCAGTATTCAACAAAAAACTACTGGAAAATTGGGAAACAGTCTGGGAGAAATTTGACTTAGATCAGAGTCTCACATAAAAAACTTCAACGGCCTCCAAACAGATGCTTGAACTAGATATGAAAGGTCAAATGGTAAACAAATTAGAAGAAAATGGAAGGAGAAACCTTTTACAACTATGGATAGGAGAAAGAGTTCTCAACCAAACAAGAAATAGAATCACTGTAATTAAATTAGATGATTTTGATTACATAAAATGGAAAAAATTTTATACAAACAAAAGCAATGTGGTTTTAATGAGTAGGTAAACAGTAAACTAAGAAAAAATCTTTGCAACAAATTTCTCTGACAAAGGTTTGATATCCAAGATATAGAGGGAATTGATACAAATTTGTAAGAACAATAGCCATTCCCCAATAGGCAAGTAGTCAAAGGATATGAATGGCTAGTTCTCATTGGAAGAAATATTAGCTATCAACAGGCATAAGAATACTCAAAATCATTAACAGTAAGAGAAATACAAATGATAGCAACATGGAGATTCTACCTCTCATCTGTTAGATTGGTTAAAAGAACGAAAGGGAAAATGCCAATTATTGGAGGAGTTTTGGGAGGACAGGCCCATTAATGCCTTGTTGGTGGGCCAGTGAAGTGGCCTAACCATTCTGGAAAGCAATTTGGAACTATTCACCAAAAGACACTCAATTGGGAATACCCTTTGATCCAATGATACAACTACTAGACATATAACCCAAAGAGATAAAAAACAGAGGAAAAGGATATGTACATCCAAAATATTCTTAGCAGTTCTTTTTGTTGCAACAAAGAATTAGAAACAAAGTGGGTGCCCATAAATTGGTGAATGGTTGAAAAAATTGAGGTATATGCATGTAATGGAATATTGTGCTATAAGAAATTTTAAAAGGGACAGATTCACAGAAACCTGATGAGATTTGTATGAACTGATACAAAGTGATGTGAACAGAACTAGGAGAACTATTTATATAATAACTATAACTATAAATGAAAACAACTTTGAAAGAATTAAGAATTATGATCAATAGAATGACTCATTATAACTCTAGAAGACACATGATAAACCATGCCTCTTACTCTCTTGGTAGAGGGGGTAATGAGCTGCAGGATGAGACATACATTTTCCAACATGACCGATAAAACGCAAATTTGTTTTGCTTTCCCATACTTATTATTATTATTTATAAGGGAGGGCTTTTCTTGGGGGTGGGAAGGTGAGAGCTGGGGAAAAGAGTGGAGTGGTAGTGATAGTGATCCAATATACACGAGATTTACACACACACACACACACACACACACACACACACACCTATACATGGGCAGCTAGGTGGTGCAGGCCTAGAGTCAGGAAGACGATTTCAAATCCAGCCTCAAACACTTACTGGCTGTATGACCCTGGGCAAGTCACTTCACTCTATTTGCCTCAGTTTCCTCATCTGTAAAATGAGCTGGAGAAGGAAATGGCAAAACACTCCACTATCTTTGCCAAGAAAACCCCAAATGGGGTCATGAAGAATTGGATATGATTAAAATGACTGAACAACTACAACGTAAATAAAAACATGGCAGTACCATCATTACCCTGCTTGTCTATATTTTCTTCTGAACTTCTGCTCTCTTCTATGTGTTTTTTAAAAAAAAATGTTTCATTGACTCTATTTTCTTTCTTTTCTTTTTTTGGGGGAGGGGGGTGGTCATGGTCATTACTACTCTTTCCCCCAGCCTCCACCTTCACACTCCATACACACATATGCACACACATGTATGCATGTATGCATACATGAGCATGTGTTTGTGTTTATGTATACATAGTATATATACTTATATAAATGGTATGTAATAGACTCATGGTTTTATATATAATCTTTTCTTCTGCTTTCTTTGTATATGCATATGCTCATTTCTGTTGGTTTTCTAATTCATAATAAAAAATATTTTAAAAAAAGAAAGAAAAAATCTTGTTTCGGACAGAATGGTAACTAGAAATGTTTGTACCTGGGATGATTGGTGAAGGTGGAGAGAGGTTCATGTAGGGATACAGTCTAGGGAAGAAAGCACCATGAAGTTTCCATGTTGCTAAAGGATTAGGAGTGGGGATCTTGGGGCTGGGTTTATGTTGGAAGATAGGATCTTGCCCTGAAACACTCTAAGGTTTCTAGGCACTTGAAGAGAGGAGGACATATGCTCCAGGAAGAGGCCTTAGAACCCTGGGGGCAGGTGGGTAGACATAGATACTCTGCGATAGGGCCATCAGTGACCTTTACATTTCCTGTGGCAGTGCAAAGTTCTAGTGATCCCAGTCTAGGTACAGGTTATGGCCGTCTCTGCTAGAGTCTTTGAGGGGAGACGCTGGGTATCTTTTCTAGGAGAGGGTATTAAACTATCATGAGGTAGATACTACTAGGCATTGAGGTTCTCCTTCAGGCTCCCGATGGATAAATGGCCTCTCCCACTACCCCAGAGTCCCCTTTTTATTTTAGGTTCAGCCTTGAGAAGTGGTTCAGAGAAGGAAAGGGGAGTGTGCCTTTTAGGAAGTTCAAGGATCTGATCTGACATCATGAGTGGCCTGGGGTGAACATCAGTGGGGTTCTAACCTCCTGTGGGCGAAAAGATTTATAGGCTGGGTGTGAGACAAATGTTATTTTAAGTGGACAAATCAGACAGAAGAGAGGTAACTTTCTGTTTGGGGTGTAACATGAGCACAGCTTCTGTGAGAGGAAGAATAACAAGCATGGAGAGGGCACCTTGTGTAACAGGATCGTCCACTGGCACAGTCCCCTCTCTCCGTCATAAATGAGGAAGAGGAGCCAGACCCTTTTCCTCCCATGATCCTCCCCCACTTTCCAAGTTCCTTCTCCACCCCTCCTCTGAAAGTGTGTGTGTGTATGGGGGGGAAGATGTTTCATTGTATTGGGCAGCTCAACCCCCTTCCCCTCCTACATTCACCCTTGTTTGTTTTCTAAAATCTTGGAAACTGATTTCCGTCTTATGGCATTTCCCATTTAAATGAGGTCCCAGAGGATTTCCACTTTGGGGATGGGGGGAAGAGGGGAGCATGACCAAAAGCCAGAAATCAAACATGGAGCCACCACTCCTTTGCTGACAGTTTATTATCAAATAGATAGAAATGGTGAGAATTGGCCTACTGAGGAGCGAAATCATTAAGACATGCCCTCTCTTTCTATCTCTTTTTGTCTCCTTTTGCCTCTCTTTTCTTTTCTTCATCTCCTCACCTTCCCTTCTAGCTCTCTCTTAAGCTCTTTACTTACCAACATGGCCTAATGTATGTGCTTCTAGGCCCCCCTCCAATCCTGGCTTATGGAGGCTTTGTTTCCCAACATTCCAAACAGAAGAGTGATTTTTTTAAAAAAGTACACACAAAATTATTGAGTGACCTTCAACATCCCTTCCCTCCAGTACACAAATGCCTTATGGTGAGGTCTAGCCAGCATCTAAAACAACAGAAAGCTCAAAAATCAGACTGTTTTCTGAACCTCAAAAAGAAGGTAAAATTATGTTTAGTTTCCCTTTTATTACCTGCTACTGTATCTTCATTCATTGAAAACAAGTAATCCATCAAACTATAGCTGAAAGAACTTGTTGGATTTGGCGGAAGAGGACTTGAGTTGAAATCTTGGCTCTGCCTGAGAGACTCACAGCTTTCCCTCACTTAGGCCTCTGTTTATTCATCTATAAAATGAATAAGTTTAATGAAAAGATCTTTAAGGTCTCTTCAAGCTAGAAATCTATGATCCTATGGTCTTATGTAAGCTATATGGGGTAACATTCAGTTAGCAAGAATGTTTGTTTGGTCAGAAGCATTCCATTTATTTACTCACTGACCAATGGTGAGTCAGAGGACATGTGTTCAAATCCCACCTCTAGCCTTTACTAGAGGTTTGACTTTGAGAAAATCACTTGACTTTTCTGGGTCTCAGTTTCTTCATTTATAAAATTAAAGCAGTGGATAGAGCATCAGCCCTGGAGTAAGGAGGACCTGACTTCAAATCCAGCCTCAGACACATGATACTTACTGGCTGTGTGACCCTGAGCAAGTCACTTAACCCCAATTGCCTTACCAAAAAAACCAAAAATAAATAAAATAAGATGAAAGCATTGGCTAAGATGGCCTCTGTGTTCCCTTCTGACTCAAAATCTATTTGAATGTGAAAATATACTACGGGATAAACACAACCTGGAGATGCCAGGAAATATAATAACCAATTGTTTTTTGATAGTAATTATATCCTCTTTTTTTAAACACGTAAGACTGATGAATCATTCAACAACCTTTTATTAAGTACCTATTAGGTACACTGGTAATAAAAAGAGAAAAGTGAGAGTCTAACCTTGAGCAGTTTATGATTTAGGAGAAGCAGAAATACCATGTAAAGTATAGTTATATACAAAATAGACACAAATTATGTAGAAGATAATTTGGGGAATGGAGGGAGGAAGACAGTACTCTCTGAGGGGATCTAGAACGGTGTGACATAAAAGGTGGCACTTGAGCTAAGCTCTGAAAGGAACTAGAGATCCTGAGACACAGAGGTAGGGAGAAAGTGTATCCCAGGCACAGGGGATAGTGAGTATAAAAGCATACAGACAGGAGGTGGAGTAAAGTTTATTTATATTTTTAAAATAATTTATTATTTTTCTTTTTCAAGTAACAAACTTTTTCTTAATCTGTTCCATCAAGTACCCACCTTCATTGAACAAATAAAAAAATTCTTCAAACCAAATCTCTCAATACATAGTTACATAGTCTAGCAAAACAAATTCCCACATTGGACATACCTGAAAATGTCCATCTCTTTGTACTTTTTAAGTTTGTCACCTATTTGTTATGAGGTGAGCAGTGTGTTTCATCTTCATTCTTTTGGACTTATGGTTTATCATCACATTGTCCAGAGAGCCAAAGTCTTTTAAAATTGTATTTCTCTATCATGCTGTTATCTTTGTATTAATTGTTCTCCTAGGTCTGCTCACTTCTCTCTTCTTCAGTTCATAGAAGTCTTCCCAACTTCCTTTGAAATTAACCATGTTATCACTTGTCATGGCACAATAAAATCCATTCTGAACAATGTTCGTAGCATTCAAATATCACAATTTGGCCATTCCCCAATTAGAGGACACCCTCTTAGTTTTGAATTTTTGGCTACCCTGAAAAGAGCTACTATAAATATTTTGTACATATGGAAGCCTTTCTTCTTTCTTTGATTTCTTTGAGGTATAGGCCTAGAAGTGGTATAGCTGGGTCAAATGGTTTGCATCGCTTGGTAACTCTCTGGTCATAGTTTCAAATTGCTTCCCAGATAGTGGAGTGAAATTTTTGAGGATGAGGTACATAGGTTGCTGGATTTGAATGTTTTGGGAAAGCTACAGAGTTTAGTCATATTGAAGGGTGGAAGAAAGGGGTGGGAGGACTCCATAGAATAGACAGTCAGTCCATCAGCACTTAGGCTCTTTGATTTTCCATTATTTTCACCCATCATCACATGACTTCTTGTCCCTTGTGAACCATTTTAGGACTGAGTTACTCCTGCAATGAAAACTCTTCAAGAGCAGAGACAGGCACTGATAAAATCCTTCTTGGTTATGGTCCATTCACTCAGAGTCAAATGGTTTGCTCATTAATACCTTTTCTCCCTCCATTTGCCTTATGACCAATTACTAGCTATTAAGCAGAAAATCACCCTAGGTTAGTGCTATAAAGCTTGATCTGGCTCAGGCCAGAGAATATAACTGAGGATTGCTTTGCTGGCATCGGCAGGGTCTCTGGTTCTGGGTATCTGGAGGTTGTCATGTAGAGTTCATGTTTCTGCCATTGTATTTCTGAGCTCCCCAAATTTCCCCCTTCACATTACTCCTCCATTAGCTGCAGCCTCTCTGCACACCAGGATGGGGGCCTGATCGAATGTGAACAAGAGTTAAGAGACAGAGCCCGACAGCTGATCATCCCTTCCCTCTCCCCATCCCTCATGAGTCTCCACCTGCCTCCATGAATGTTGGGTTCAGAGTGCTCCAGTCCAAGAGGGAGACCTGATTGAGCCTTTACCTCAAACCCCAGGGTTTCTGGAGACTGAGGTGTATGTACAACAATCTATACATGGAAAAAGTCCTTGATTTGAAATCAGAAGACTTGGCCTTGAATGTCAGCTCTGCAGTTTAAAATTTCTCTAACACAACTCACCTAATCTTCACAGGCTGATGTTTCTATATATGAAATTAATTCTGGGTTAAGACCCCCTGCCTTGGGGTAGCTAGGTGGCACAGTGGATAGAGCACTGGCCCTGGAGTCAAGAGGACCTGAGTTCAAATCTGGTCTGAGACCAGACACTTGAAACTTACTAGCTGTCTGACCCTGGGCAAGTCACTTAACCCCAATTGCCTAAGAAAAAAAAAAAAAGAAAAAAAGGAGCCCCTGCCTTAAAGATAGAGTAAGGAAAGAGAGAAGTAGATGTGAGCCTAGCTCTGGAAGAGCTCTTTGGCCCTGTGGTTCCCAAACCCAAAATCTCTTCCAAAGATGCTGTTCAAGCAAGAGCTGAGCTAATCACAAGTCTTCCCTCCTACCTTCATGAAACAGGCAGACTTGAACTTCTTTCTTTCCTCAGGTTTAATCTGTCCTCCTGTTGGGCAGAGAATTACTTTCTTCACTGTGCTTGCCTGAGTTGAAGAGTGGAGATAATTCTTAACTGATTGTTTGCTTTTAGTTCTGTTGTGGCCTTGCCTCTCAGAAATATTCAGGAATACCAATCATGATAATGGGAAATGTTTGTTTTCTCATCTGTAAAAGGGGGAGGCTGGGTTAAGGCCATTTCTAAATCTGTCATTTTATATTCGAGAATCTCTTCCAGTTCTGACATTTCATGTTCTAATATTCTGTTTCTAAGTTATTTAACCTCTCTGTGCCTCAGCTTCTTCATCTGTAAAATGCACATAACATGTGCTGTGCTTACTTTACAGGGTTATTGTAAGGTTAAAATGAGATCATGCAAGTTAAAGACTTTGAAAACTTCAAAGTTAATATTCATAAGTTCTTTTCAACTCTGACACTCTTTGCTCATGGATTTAGAATTGGAAGAGAGTCATCTGATCCAACCACTTCATTTTACAGATGAGGAAAATGAAGCCTTGAGAAACGAAATGAATTCCTCCAGGCCTCACAGTATGGGAACTCATGTTCTCTGACTCCCAAATCTAGCACTCTTTTCACAATGCAAGGCTATTAGCTGAGATGAATTTCCTTGAAAAGACAGGTACACAAATAGACTGTTATTAGATCTATGAATTGGTCCAATTGTTTTATTCTATAGTTCTCCATCCCCCACCCCCAGCTCTGACATTCTCTATCGGTCCCAGCCAAATTCTAAGCACAAATCTGTCCTGGATTTGAGTGTATCTCCAACTCTAGGACCTTTTCCCACGTGCGATCATCATTGCCCTTTAGCAACTTGGCCACTAGTCCACATTGTTTCCCTGCCCTTGTGGGCTGGGTTTAATTAAGAAACTGAATTTGGTGTCCCAGTAGTGTACTTTGTGTACTTTGCATGATGCTTGTCTGTGTGAGCCAGTTTGGATAGCACTGATAATCCCTGGAGTCATTAACTTATAGTTACAGTATTTTGGGGAGAGAGGCATCCCACATTACTGCACAGCAGGATGCAAACTGGAGGAGGAAGAAAATGTCCTTTGGCTCAAATGAAAAGAATTAATCCAAATCTGGGTTAATTTTAAACCAGTTGAACTCTAATGCTCAGATAATTTTTCTTTCATGGTCTTACCCACTTTTAAAAATTATGTTTAAATATTCAAGTGGATCTATGATCTTATCAATTTGGCATTTCCCTCCATGAATGCTGATTGCAATTCATCTATGTCTATCCATCATCCCACTTGATTCTTGTCCATGTCTTCCCAAGAGTTTGTCACGGGGGCCCACCCAACATTTTGGGAGCCTTCCTTGACTTACTCTCTTATAGATATGCTAACTTTACTGTTCTTACATGTACTTATTTATTTGACTTATATTTATTGGATTTTATTGTTTTATTGTCTTTAAACAGACAATTGATTTTTCAGGATGATAGTTGTTATTTTAACTTAAAATTCTATTTTATGCAGAGATGCTAATATATATCTATGGTTGAATCTGTTGTCATTTTATATATTTAATTTTGTATAAATCATTTGCTGTGGTAAAAATTAAATATCTGCTATTATCAGTTTAATAACTGGTAAGACAGTTTATCAGGCAGCTAGGTGATGCAGTAAATAGAGTGCAGGCCTTGGAATCAGAAAGACCTGAGTTCAAATCCTGCCTCAAACACTTATTAGCTGTGTGACCCTGGGCAAGTCTTATAATCTCGTGTAGCCTCATTTTCCTCAGCTGTAAAATGGGAATAATAGCATCTGCTTCCCGGGGTTATCGTGAGGATCAAATGGGATACAAATCCTTTGGCAAGCCTTGAAAAGCTATAAAAATGCTAGCTAATTATTATTAATAATAACTGGCATCTCTATGGCACTTTGAAGTTTGCAAAGCAATTTACAAATGTGATCTCATTTGATTTTTCCCATAACCTTGTAAGTACAGGTTATTATCCTTCTTTTGTAAGTGAAGAAACTGAGTCTCAGAGAAGTAAAATGGCTTGCCCAGGATTAGCATTTGAGGCACTATTTGAACCCAAGTCTTTCTAAATACAAGACCTGTGCTCTATCCATTATTCCATGTTTTGACTCTTTTCTACCTAGCCCAGGGGTGAGGAACCTGGGCTACACATGGCCTCTAAGTCCTCAAGTGTGACCCTTAATCAGTCGAAGGGCTGCACTTGAAGACCTAAAGGGCCATGTGCGGCCTCAAGGCCGCAGGTTCCCCACCCCGGCCTAGCCTCTGCATCTGGCTCATTTTAGTTACTACTTATTAAACTAGCCTCAGAAGATGGCAAGTGGCATTATGAACTATCTGTACTCTGAATTTTAGAAACACAGATCAAAAGTCAGATTGGCTATTTGGGACAGGGTCTCCTACTGTGCATCTGGAAGGATAGAGAGTGGAACTGGGAGGAGACAAAGCATTTTGTTTTTCAAATATCTGCAGTGTTGTGTAATGCATTTGGATCAATTACATATAATTTGTGCATACAAGTTATACCATTAAGCAGAGGGATGCCTGCCACCTTTATTAGCCCTGAGTCTGGAGATCCTTGCCATAACCCAGAGTTACGTGAGCTGTAAACAAATCTTCTAATGGCCATAGATCAGCCTTGGCTATTGTCAGGCTTTTTAGAGGGTATAATTTATTAAACATTAAAAAATATTCCAGTAGAGAAGAAAGCTGGCGAAGGAGCCTGGAGGGTTGGAGGTTCCCTGGGTGGGGAGCTTCTGGCAGCTGGATTCCCATCTGTCTTAGAGCAGGGGGCATCTGGTGGGCAGCTGTGCTGGAACTCTTATAGGACCCAAGGTTCCTTTTCTGCTCCTCACTCTATGCTCTATTCTTGGCTAGTGCAGAGATGAGGTCTGAAGGCCCAATGGTTCAAGGGGAGGAGGAAATGGGGCAAAAGAGATGGAAACTTTGACAGTAGGAGGGGGCGGCTGGTTGTGTTGTGTCTGAACAAGTCAGTGAGTGCCATTTCAACATGGCTATTGTCTCCTTTTTGCTGCCAAGAAACACCAGCTGTGAATGGTGAAATGCCTGAGAAGCATTTCCTCAGGGAAATTATCTAACAACCTCATATTCTTTGAGTCTGGAGGCATGTTTCTGGTGCAGGCTGGGTCCCCATCTTCCCCTGCCACCTAACACATACCAAGAAGACCTGCCTCTTTTCAGGGCTGCCAGTTCTGCTTGGTAAAAGCAACTTATTTTTTTAAATGGTAAAAACATGGTAAAAACAGGTGGTACTGCGGATAGAGCACTGGGTTTGGAGTCAGGAAGATCTGAGTTCAAATGTGGCCGAGACACTTTCTAGCTACGTGACCCTGAGTAAGTTACTTAATCTCTGTTTGCCACAGTTTCCTCATCTGTAAAAGGGGGATAATAATCCCAGGGTTGTGGTGAGGATCAAATGAGATAAAAATTATAAAGCCTTTAGCACAGTGACCAGCACATAGTAGGTGCTATATAAATGTTAGCTGCTATTATTATTATTATTACTATTATTATTGTTGCAAGCACATGTAATTTGGACCTGATACTTCATCCACTCAGACTTACCTGAGGCAGGGCCAACATGTCCAGCACTTGTCTGCTGCCTCTGAAGTTTTTCGTTTGCTGTCCCTCATAGGAATGCTCTCTCCTTATCTCTTCTGCCCCTTGAAATCCCTGGCTCCCTTCAGTGCTAAGCTGAGTTGTGCCACCTCCTGCATGAGGGCTCACCCATAACCCCTGCCCTAATTGCTAGCATTTCCACATTCTCTGAAATGGCTTTCCTATTTCCTTTGTGTATAGTTTCAATTTACTTATCTTTACCTTTTTTTAAAAAAAAAACTTCTTTTACTTATCATTTTACTTATCTTTACTTATTTTGTTTTCCCCAAGTAGAATGTCAGCTCCCTGAGGGCAGGGATGATTTTCATTTTTGTCTTTCTATCCTCAGCTGCTAGTACAGTGTCCAACACATAGCAAGTGCTTAATTAATACTTGATGTTAAACTGAATTAAGTTCCTCTTTTTTACCCAGCAAAGTGTTCTTGGATAAACAAGAGGCAGTAGAGTAGACATGGTCCCTGACCTCAGGAACTTATATTCTAGTTGTGGCAATGCACCTGTAAAATAGAGAATGATTTCAAGGCCCAAATCAAGCTAATATGTGAGGGTATAGTACAGATAGTGTATGGGGGCACCAAAAAAGGCTTATGGGGGAAAAACTCCCATGTAGTGGGGTTAGTCTGGCAAGGCAGCATGGAGAAGATGGGGCTTGAGTTTTAGCCAAATTTCTGGTTCATCAGGAGACCTTACCCTTTGAATCCTTGGTTTAGATATCTGAAAAAATTTACTTACTTTTTTATTTTAAAAAATATTATTGAAATAATTTTTATATTACCTTAATTTCCAAATATATCTTTAAATCTCCCCTCTCCTCAGAGCTATCCCTTGTAGCAAAGATTTAAAAAAGAAAAGGGGGGTGGGGAAAGCAGTTCAGCAAAACTAACTGACACATGGCCTGAGTCTGACAGTAGATGTGATATTCCACACCCATATCCCCCCACCTCTGTAAAGAAGAGAGGGAGGTGCAGAAAATGCATTCCCATGAAATCAAGATCAGAGCTATAGAAGGGGACTTAGTTCACTTCAAATAGTATTTTAAAATTATCATTATTATAACGTTATTCTGATGGATACATGTTACATATGAAAAATAAAAATTTATCTCACTTATATCTTCATTTATTTATTCCATTTATATCTTCATACGCATTCTATGACATAAGGAGGTAAGATATAATTATCATATTGCAATTTACAGATGAAGAAACTGAGGCCTAGAGAGATTATAGCTGTCTGGAAAAAGAATGATAAGATCATAGCTCTTTAGAGCTGGAAGGGACCTGGGAGGTCATTTAGCTCAACTCTCTCATTTCATAGATGAGGAAATTGACGCCCAAAGAATTTAGGGGGCTAACCCAAAATAATACAGCTGTATTTGGGAGATACAGAATTCAAACCCAAGTCCTCTGACTCCCAAACCAGCTCATTTTTCCATCATCCAAGGTCACTCAGCAAGTTAGAGGTGGAGCCAGGATGGATGTCAGGTTTTCTGACTTTCATCTAAGGCTCAGGTCATACACACTCCATCCAGGTAGCCAGATAGAGATACCCGCAGGTAACAGACACACTGAACAATGTTACATTAGATGCTCTGCAATGTTAACGGTAGTATAAATCTGTCAGCTCTGCAGTGAGACTAACCTTTCCCTATAGGTTGGTATGTTAATCCTTTGTTTCCCATTGGAGTGAGAATTTGGCCTGGGAAATGGCAAAGCCTAAAAGCTAAAAAGGCTGCCAGCCTGGAGGTGGGCGTGGGGTCCTCCTCTATACACTATGCCCCCTTCTTTCTCTTCCTTCTGTTAAACCCTGTCTGGAGGCAGCCTCTCTTGCCTTGGCTGCTGCCCTAGCTAGAGGAGGACTTGGAGGTTATGTAGCTAGCCACTAATTGACATTAACACTCCAAGCAGGAAATGGTGACATGGTCCAAAATTAACACCCTGTCAGTATGCTGCTGACCTGTGTTAAAGCTGTGCTTTGTCAAACTCATTGGAATTAGATTTTAATACAGGAAAGGAGAGACCTGGGGGACATGTGAAATTGCTTGAGGACAAACCCCCCTCCCTCCCAGGCCTGTAGTCTTTGAAGTAGCAAGACTCCCACTTGAGAGGCCACCCTCTTTCCTCTGGAGCTTAATTACCAAAGGGAGACTGGGTGTTGGGGAATGAAGGCAAGAGTCATCTGCAAAAGCGCTGGTTCCCAGATAATAGGAGTAACTTTGGTCAGTGACCTTAATTGGCCAGGGACGGGGCTGAAGAGTAAAGAGATATTTTAGAGTACTTTATGCATTTCAAAGTGTTTCATATTTATGAGTCAATAATTAAGATGCATGTTTCAAATTCACATATAGACATACATACAATATGTACAGACATGCATATAATATGTATATCTATATGCAGATATACATATATAAGCATATCTCTAGTACTTCATCAGAATGTGTTTCTGTAATATTAATGACACTTTAGCCAATGTTTCTAAAATGAAATATGTCAAATGAAATACTTACTTTCAAAAGTATGCTTAGATCCACCTAAATTATCGACTCTCTCTCATCCTGTGTCATAGGATCTTTGTGAAAATACAGTAAGGTAGGGTGAATTGGGGTTATTATCACCATTAACAGATGAGACTTAGAGAAATGATATCACTTTGGCCCAAGGTAACGTAGCAAATCATACCAGAGGCAGGACTGGAATCCAGAACTCCTGACTCCTTGTCTAATATTTTTACCATTGTGCCTGCATTGAGGAAGCCGAATGAGTCATTCTGGTTGATGGGGCCCTGAGGACTCTTGGAAATTGACATCTGGTTGGACAAGATCTAGGTTCTAGAACTCTCGAAATCCTGCTCTCTGCTCTAACAGAGGAAGAGATAAGAGACATCACCTGAAGAAATGGCTGATGCCAGGAATTCTGAATGGCAAGGTTAGGCAAGGTTTCTCAGTGATAAGAGCCTGACTTGGTCCCAGCATGGAAAAGGGCAGAGGTAAATGGTGGCTGTCCCCTATAGCCTGTGGCAGAGCTGTATTTTACATGGATGCGTAGTAAATTACTGATTTTTTTTGTTTTTACATAACAGTTTTTAATGTAATATGCCCCCCTCTACCCAGTGAACATTCCTTGTAACAAAGAAAAAGGTTAATTATTAATCTTTTTAATCAGTTTAATGTGGTTGGCTAATCAAAACCAACCACAGAGTCAGACAGCATAGGCATCATTCTGCACCCTCAGTCTCCTTCTCCAACAAAAGTAGGAGGTACATTTCCTAATCTCCTCTCCAGGGCCAATGTTGGTCATTGCATTTAGACTGTCTTTGACTTCAGGTTATTGTTCTTTTACATTTGCTTTGTTGTAGTTATTCTGTTTATTGTTTCCCAGGTTCTGCTTACTTTACTCTGTTATCAGTTCATATGTCTTCCCATGTTTCTGTGAATTGATCATATGTATTACATTCGTATGTATAGGAGGTGGCCAATGAGCTCTAAGCTAATGAGCATGTTCCATGTGCTAGGCTAATGAAATTCCTGTGAACTTTGGAGCATATGTAGACATTCTGTAACTGGTTCTGGCCTTCTATACATGTGGTCATAAGTACCTTTTTCATTGACTGTGTAGTCAGAATTGGGGTTTATTCAAAAGGCACTAGTCCGTCAGGGTCACTCTCTTGGTTTGGTTTTTTTCTGCCTATCTTCTGCTCAGGTGGATGAGATTGGAGATGGCTATGACATTGTGATCTTTGAAAGGTCAGTAGAACAAACCACCAGAGTCTGGGAGCTGGAGCCCATGTCAGGGTTTATTACAAGCCAGACAGTGAGGACTGAGGTACTAAGCACCTTGCTTGATATAGCCTAGCAGTGGCAGATATGTTCTCTTCCATCCATTGGCCAGGCCATATTTGGAAGTCAACTTGACAGGGCAAACATTGGGTAGAATCTGTGTTAAATTTGAGCTTACTCTCTCAAGGGACAGAGGTAGCATAGGAAAAAATGTGCCTCAGGTATTGGGGGGAAATGTTCATACTTCTGTTCTTGCTATATCTTTGAAGTAAATGTCCCTTTATAAAAGCAAATTGATGGGGACTGGTTAAATGGAACTGGGGTTCTAGTTACTGGCAGCCAATAATGGGAGAAGAACACATCAGAATAAAAATTCAAGCCAATAGCATTGGAAAAGGACCATCTCAATCCTTTCAGAGGTTCCCCAGAATCCTCAGGAGGAGATATATAGCCTACCTGACTCTGGAAGAGTGAGGTCAGTATGTCAAATGAAATAACATGTAAAGAACTTTGCAAAACTTAAAGTATTCTATAAATGTTACTTCTTATAATTATTACTATTATTATTATTATATCAGTTTGTTTGGACATTCTCTAATTACTGGGCATTCACTTTGCCTGTTTTGCTCACACAGAAAATATTCTATGAATATTTTGATATATATGGGATTTTCTTTTCTATCTCTGACCTTGGGGCACATAGGATGAGATTCTTCAGTTCTTTATTTCTAACTCCTATCAGTCCCTGGCAAAATCCATACTAGCCATTCCTTCTTCATGGCTCAAAATGGATAGCTTTTGCCCTTTCCTTTTAGGTTTCAGGGCTCCATTGTAAGCTTGATCTTCATGGATATTGTGGCTAGCTCCTTGGTCACTTACAGGGTGAAGTAGGGTGAGAGGAAGAATGGTAAGGGAGAAAGGGGCTTGAGAGGAGGACCAAGTCCACAACCCCTAGGAAAGAAAAAAATATTTGATAACAGGTAGTTAATACTAACTCTCAAAGATTATAACAACTAATAACTCATTAAAACTAAAAGTTGTAGATAAGACATTGACTTACATTGGTAGAGGGAGCTTCCTCATAGGCCTAACAAAAGTTATAGTTCCCTATACCAATGGTAAAATGGCTATTCTCTATCCCTGATAAACAATAGTAATAATAATAATAACAATAATAAAATCTAGGCTGAGAGTATTTCTGTCCCCATTTCTTTTTTAGAAACAAATCCATAGACTTCCTTTAAACAACGGGTAGCTCAGAGGCAATACTGCTTGCTGAGTCTCTCTCATAAACGTGTTGGATTTGGGAGTAGGGTGGGATTTGAGGGTCATGAAGAAAGAGAACCTTTTGGTTCAGTAGGTTTGCATTGACTGCTTTGCCCCACCCTGTTCTTCTGGGATCCTAGACTCAAGAATCGAATTGGGAAAAGACAAGAGGCAGGCGTGTGTGTGTGTGTGTGTGTGTGTGTGTGTGTGTGTGTGTGTGACCTTCCCAAGGACACTCCCAGCCATCCACAGTGTGGTTCCCCTGTCAAGCAATTGAGCTCCAGAGCCAAACAAGCTGCCTCGAGAAAAGGGCTGGTTTCCCAGCAGCAATTTCTTAGTATGCAATCCCCCCTGTCAGGGACAGCATGGAGAGGTGTTAATAGTCTGAGTTGATTCTAGTGAAGAGAGCAGGCCGATGGGGTCAGCTACCATTTCCTGAGCTAAATGTTCATTTTCTTATGGTGGTCAGAGCTGGGGGGCAGTTTATAGCATGCAGTGAGGAGGGCATGTGTGATTAGAATAGAATTCACATGACAGAGGAGAAGGGATGGTGGATGGTGGATGGTGGATGTCGGCCCCCGGCACAACATCTGTACAACACTCAGGAACATGGTTTCCCAGCAGAGGTTAGAAAGGCCTGGAGAATTAAAGTGACTGGGGTCTCAGCAGGCAGGCTCTGGTCCTCCTGGGGGTGGGCAACTTACAGGAGGGGAGCTTACTGACTTTCAATTCCCATGCTTCTCCACAGGAAGTTTGAAGCTATCTATGTCTCTAGCCTGGAAGGAGGAGAAATGGAGTAAGGAGTTAGGTTTGCAGGGGGAGGAGGGCTATGGGGAATGATCAATAAAGGGATATGGGGGGTAGATTATAAAAATAGCAGGCCATGGAACAGGACTTAAAAATGTCCCCAGAACTGGCAATTCTACATAGGCTTAGCTGCCCTATGCACTTTCCTCTACTGTATTTGGCTTTCAATCGTAATGGTATAGTAGAAATAATGGTGGATTTGGAGTCCAAAAAGCTTCAGTTCAAATCCTGGCTTGGCTGTTTCCCAGCTGTGAGAGCTAGGGGCAAGTTAATTTCTGTGCCTCAGTTTCCTAAAGTGAGTTGGATTGGATCTCAAAAGTCTCACTTAGCTTTAAATCTGGCGAGCCTGTGTTCTGATGCTTTCTTCTGAAACTTTCAGCTTCAAAAAATTGAGCATTTTCTTGTCAGTGCTTCTATGAAGTTTTATTATGATTACTAATAATTGAAATGGGGGGAAAACCCAGTAGTTCAGCCCTAAACGTTTCCCCAGTTCTACCAGAAAGCTTTGGCAGCAGGAAATTAGTTACTTTTTCCTTCTTTGATAACAAGTACAAAGCACTTTGCAAAACTTATAGTGCTATATAAATGCCAGTTACTATTATTAATATTAGTCTCTCCCAGTGTTACTCCTAACTCTCTGAACTTTTCCACCTCCTTGCTAGCAGACTTCTCACCCTGGAGATGCCTTTGTCCCTGAGGCCCTGTTTTTGATGAGTAAGTACAGGTCGAGGAACAACCACCCCACCAGGAAGTTCCCAGGCTATCCATGCTCACCTCTCTCCCCTCTACTCCAGACTTTCTGGACTTTTCTACCTTGCTATCATGCAAGTGTCATTCCCCCTCGTCCCCTTCCCAAGTCCTTTTTATGTTTTGTCTTCTTCCAATAGAATATAAGCTCTTTAAAAATAGGAAATGTCTTTTGGAGGCTTGTATTCATATTCCCAATACTTAGCATGGTGCCTGGCACATAATATGTTTGTAATTAGTGAGATTTTTCTATATTGAATAGAATTGAAGGAGAAAAGAGGCCAGGGGCTGACTAAAAACCAGCAAACCTTCTTGAGAAATTCTAGGTTGGAAGAGATATGGTTTTGGATTGGAACTATATAGAGACAGAGACACTGAGATTCTCCAAAAGTATTTTTTTTTTTACATGTCAGTGGTGTAGGAAGGATAATGCAAAAGAATCAAGGGTCTTAATAAATATGGTTATGAACAAGCAAAAATTAGTCCAAGTGAAAAACATGCTTTTTGTTACCCTAAAGAACCACGACTCCATCCCCAGAACTTGTCAGACTAAGGATTCCCTGGCATTTGTGTTCATAGCACTGCTTTAGACACACACACACACACACACACACACACACACACACACACACACACGTCCCATCTCTTCCCAACCTAAAATGGTATGTGTGGTTCATCAGAGTTATATGAAAATAACAGGATAAAGCACTTCGTGAAATCCTTCATAAGTTCATTGATTTCGAGCAGGAAGGGACCCTTAGAGCCCAACCCTTGATTTCATACACGAAGAAACTGAAGCCCAGAGAGCAAAGTCACACAGGCAGTAAAGTGGCCTCTGGCTCTTTCAACTGTATTTCCAATGCTCTTTCCCCTAAACCCTAACATCTTAGTCGAATATCTGCTGTTGGAACAAAATTGGTTTGGGCTCAGGGCTTTTCTCCCTCCTCATGTCACTGCTATAACTCTGGCTCTGGGAAAAGCTGGTAGTCAAGCTGGTAGGCTGGGGTCTTCCCCTGACGGGCGGGATGGCCCAAGGCACCAAGTGCCTGGGTTCAGTGCCTCAGCAGCGGGATGTGGTCTTCTCTCCTTTCCTCTCAGTCCACCCCTTCCTTTTGCCCCTGTGTTGGTGGGTACACTCAGGTGAAACATGCCCAGCTCCATTGTGCAGCACCTATCCATCCCTCTGGCCTTTGTCACTTCCCCCAATGCGACAATTACAGCACCGCCAAGATGAGACTTTCTAATCCTATTATTCATTCATCAACCTGGGGATGATAGCTGGAGCTGGATCGAACAGGGCGAGAGGAGCAGTGAGAAGCCTTCTTCACTGCTGTGAAACTAGGCTTAGCTGGGGCACAATAGGTGTGTAATTTAAGGTTTTGTTGAGCTGAAATCCAATCACATACTTGACTGGTAGATCACAGAGAGACACAGGCAAAAAGAATGAGATAATTCTACCTCACACAAACACTCGGATTCGGCTTTGACTTAATGACAAATGTGTGACCAACCTTACACTGTTTCATTCCTTCTTCTTTCTTTTAAAAATGTATTTATTACCCTCCCTCCACACACACAAATACACACACTCTCTGTGCCTACAGATAGGGATGGGAAAAGTCCTTATGCTTTTGGGTTCTTGAAAAGCCACCAAACAAAGTTAGATACATAAAGAAACTCCTTTTGCCTGGTGTGTCAAGTGGGAGACCTCCAAAGGAGATTGAGTGGGTGGGTAGGGGGGCGCTGGGGGATATTGGGAGGATCTTGGCAGCATTGGGCTAACTCCACACTCCTGATGGCATTCAGTTAGTAATTCTGGTAGTAAGAAGAACAGAAAAGTAGGGAGTCACTAGTATAAGATAAGGTAATTAGGCTAGGCAGGGCATTATAGAGTTGAGAGCTGGAAGGCACCTTAGAGTCATTTTGTCATTTCTCTCATTGTACAGATGAGAAAAGTGAAACCAAAGAAACTAAGTGACTCAAAAAACTTAGCCATCAACATAACACAATAACACAAGTCTTCTACAGGAGAGATGCTATATTCTCTCCCACAAGTCATTCCCTTTCTCATCTTCTTTTAAGTGTTTACTGAGCATCTGCTATGTGTGTGGGCCCGATGCTTTCTCCTAATAACAGGAGTACTTAACCTTTTTTGTGTTTGGTGAAACCTCTAGACTCCTTCTCAGGATAATGTTTTTAAATGCATAAAATAACATATATAAGATTACAAAAGAAACTAATGTATTGAAATATAATTTTTAGAGAAAAAGGAAAAGAACCTATATGTTCTAAAATGTTTGTAGCAGCTCACTTTATGGTGGTAAAGAACTGGAAATTGTGGAGATAGTTAGAAATTAGGGAATGCCTGAACAAGTTGTATATGATTGTGATGGAATACTAACAGCATTATTGTTTTGTGAATGACTTTGAGTGAATAAGTCATTTTGACTATTATAAATACCCCAAATAACCATAAAGGACGTATGAAGAAAGACACTTCCTGCATCCAGAGAAAGAACTGATAAATAGAAGTATGTACAGATAATTTTACATATATATCTATTTGTGTCTAATGGTGGCCATCTCTAGGGCAGGGAGGTGGAAGAGAAGAAAAAAAAGGAAAAAAAAAAGAAATTTACATGGTAATTTTGTTGTATATTCAAAAGGAATAGCAAGTTGCACATAGTAGACTTGCAGTCTTATGTGCAATCATTTTTTTAACTATACTATCTTACAAAAATGCTTATTTTATTCCATAAATTAGAAATAAAATAAATTTTTAAAAAGAAATACAGTTAAAATTTTTTAAAAGTTCACAGATTTGCATAAACTAAGTCTGAACTTCCTAAAATTTCTAATCTTATTATATTCTTATTTCAGTTAAGGGAAACACTGGATCCAAGAATTTCTTTTCCACTTTATGAACAGTTTTATCCTTCCTTTATGTTCTTTGGCTGCTAGATGGTGCAGTGGTTAGAGCACTGGATCTGGAGTCAGGAAGACCTGAGTTCAAAAATGATCAGTTAGCTGTGTGAGGGAAAGGAATAAGTATTTATATAGCATTTACTTTGTGCCAAGTACTCTGCTAAGCTATTTTTACAATATTATCTCATTGGATCCTCACAACAATCCTGAGAGTAAATGCTATTATTATCACCATTTTATAATTCAGGAGGGAGAGCAGGTAATGCAATGGATAGAGTGTTGAACCTGGAGTCAGAAAGACTCATCTTCCTGAGTTCAAATCTGGCTTCATACACTTACTACCCTATTTGCCTTAGTCTCCTCATCTGTAAAGTAAGCTAGAGAAGGAAATGGCAAGCCACTTCAGTATCTTTGCTAAGAAAACCCCAAACTAGATCACAAAGAGTCAGATAATTCTGAACAATAACAATAGTTGAGGAAACTGAGGTTAAAAGTTACACAGAAATTTTCTGAGGCTGGTTTTGAACTCTGGGCTTCTTGACTCCAGGTCCAGTGCTATATCCACTGTGCTACTGGCTGTGTGATGCTAGTCAAGTCGTTTAAGCTCCATTTGCCTCAGTTTCCTCAACTGTAAAATGGGGATAATAATAGCACCTACCTGCAAGGGTTGTTGTGAAGATAAATGAGATATTTGTGAAAGCTTTACAAATTTAAACACTATATAAATGTATAAATTAAATATATAGATAATGATGGTGGTGATGATGATGATGATGATGATGATGAATCCTTCTTTGTGATTCCCCCAGTCCCCTGCCTTGTCTCTGGGGATGCAACCCTATGGCTAGAAGGCATTACCCACTGATTACCCATTGAGTGTCCTTCCCTCTCACTTAGCTACTACTCTGGAAGCACAGAGCATAGGTTTGGAAGGTAAGCTACTATGATGATGAACTGGTGTTCCTGGAACCTTGATCACTCTCCATTCACCCCCTGACAAGTCCTCTAGTCTTCAGCTATAGATAGGAGGGAGAAAGAAAATTTGACTGGTAAAGAGCTTCAAGTCATTTTAACCTCACAGAGAGAGACAATTTCTTTGAGCACAGCCCCTTAACTGGGCTTCCTGCCTCACTAGGACGATTGTTTTCAAGCCTAATTCAGCTCACACTGAGAAGCCTGTGGCTCTCTTCATTTCCTGCAGTTCAGCAAATGTTGATTAAATACTTAATGCTTCTCAGACATATTGCTAGAAGATACAAAGGCAAAAATGAAATAGTCCCTGTCTTCAGGGAGCATATGTTCTACTAGGGGAAGGGGTGAGGGGAAAGATGGAATATGGGCATGGATAAATAAATAAAAGGCAATTTGGAAAGGGAGAGAGCACTGACATCTGAGTGGGGAGGGTTGAGTCTTCATGGAGGAGGTGGCACCTGAGCTGAACCTTCAGGGAAAATAAAGATTCTGAGAAGTGGACATGAGAAATGCATTCCAGGCAAGGGTTAGCATCCGGGTGGGAGAGAGGCTTATGTGAAGGTATTGCTCTCATACATAGATACCTAGAGTATCACCCTTTCTAAGAATATTTAAATGATACAATTACCACAATGTGGAGGCTTAGAGAGCCTAAAAACTACCTCTGACAGGAAATTCTTGATCTCCTTGCCAAGCAGATAGATACGGCAGCCAAGAGTAACACTGGTCTAGAATAAAAACTCATTTGTACAATCTTATGTAAAGAAGCATACCACAAACATGGCATAGTGGATAGGATTATAGAATTCTCATAAATTCTTTGGGTACATAAAGGCAATCTAGTTTAAATCCATTATTTTATAGATAAGGAAAATAAAGTCCAGAGATGTTCATTGATTTGTTCATATTCAGACTGGTAGTAAGTGACAAAACTGGTTTCAAATCCCACTTCTGTCTCTTGCTTTCAGGCCTTGAACAAATTACTTATGTGCCTCAGTTAAGTCTCTAGGATTTACTTATTGAGTCACAGATAGGTTGACATTTGGATTGGTGGAGGGAGTTAGTATAGCAAGAGATCCTTATGTTGATAAAATCATAGACTGTTCATTTGTTTATATTTAATCTTACAAAGGAAGATAATGATAAAAGTGTGTAAATGGTGTCACTTCATAAAATAGTGAGAAACAGTGAAGAAAAACCAAGTTTATAGAAAGTTTGACAAAAGATAAAATAAACCAGATCACCCTGAGAGTATTTAAGGATAAAACTAGAAAGAAGATGACAAACAGGTAAAAAGTGGAAAAGATCTGCCAAGATTTTTATAACAATTTTCTCCATCAGTAAGTCACCCCATTTTGGACTCTAACATCGAAGTTCTGGGTATGCTATATAAGGAGGCAGAAATAGCAGTAAAGAAAACAAAGAGGCTGAGTACCTGAACCAGACTAAATATATAGAGGAAGTTTGTGCTGGAGGCACAAAATTTGGACCAAGTGAAGGATCGTCTCTCAACGACAGATGAAAGAGAGGGAAAAAAATCACAGATGTTCCTGTGAATTACTGAAAAAAAAACAATTTACGAAATATCAGTGACTGCCAATCCCTTTGCCTACTTTCCCATGAAGATGGGAAAATTTTTTTGAGAATATTCTAAATATGTACTAAGAGCATCCTTGGTGAAAGTAAAAGAAAAGAACAGTCAGGATTCCACAAATAATATTCTAGCACATCCCATATCTCTGCAGTCACATTATTGACTGAAAATTACAGAGAATGTAATATGCTACTATTCTTATTATTTGTTGATTATTAAAAAAGTAATTTGATTCAGTAGAGTAAATGTTGCCTTAATGACTCTTCTTCAACAAAGTGCCTCTAATAAATGAAAGACTCAATGAAAGATGGAACATGAGATAATTTTGTTTATATTTTAATATTTGATTATTAATGTCAAGTGAGGAATAAAGAAAAACAAAGAGACATATGCTTGATAAAGATGTTTTCCCCTGCCATGGAAGATGTCAAGCAAGCTGGTGAAATCCTTCAAATTTTCTTGTTTGTAGCTGCCATTGTGTTAATTATATCAATCTTTAGAATATTACAGATTATCTTAAATATGATCTATTAGCACTCAAAAGAGTTTAGATTAGCAATCCACAAAGGAAAAATCATGTGGATAAAAAATGCCTCTTGTCTAGACTAGGATGGATGGACAGTCAATAAAGCAGTTGTATAAGATATCCCATAGATTTAGTCCATCAGTATAATATCTTGGCCAGACACTTAAAATGAACAATGAATGGTGCTCATAATTGTCTAGGAAGAATAAAGGGAGTCAGATTTTTCTTTATAAGAAATTCTACAATTCTTTTAAAGATCCCCCATGATTCTTCCCGAAGATCCTTCTTTTTAATATGAATATTTTTCTAATAATGCTATATGGATGAAAACCTGGACTATGTCATGTCAACATAGTTAGAGGAAGGCTCCCAACACATTGAGTGACTTCCTCCACATAGAGGACTTATAATAGCATATAGATAATGAGTTGCACAAGATGCAAAGGTAGGGATGGGTTGCCATCTGCACCATCAGAGGGAGTTCCCACATTGATAAGATCTCTGATCTATTAAAATATCAAAGAAGAGCATTAGTTCAAAGAAGAGCAATAGATATAAAGAAGTGATAAGAGATTGAATTAAGGTGGTGGCTTTGTGAGTTGAGAGGTTTTTATCTTGTGATTATTAGGATCTACTGGCATTTCCAAAGTAGAATTTTTGGGGATTTGATCACCTAATGGCCGAGGGGGTGTGGTTGAAGGAGAGAGAAGAGTCTCAGATAACCCTGAGACTGTAAACTTGCATAAGTAGGGGGAGTGGTTGTGCCCTAGGGTAGTTTGGAGAAGTGGGTTTAGTAGAGAAGATAAAAAGCTCTATTATGGACCTGTTGAGTTTAAGGATAAAACAAGATATCTGAGTAGAGATGTTCACCAGGCAGCTGGTGATGTGAACCTGTAATTTGGGAGAGAAATTGAAGCTGGATATATTGATTTTTCAAGTCACCTATGTAAAGATGATCTTCAAACTTATGGAACACAGATAAAATCACTAAGAGAGAAAGTTGGCTAAGCATAGAGCCTTGAAGACCATACTGCTTAGGAGGAAAAACAGGGGTGATGAATCAGAAAAAGAGACTAAGAAATTATCAGACAGGTGGTAGGAGAATCAGAAGAAAGCAATATCATGAAAGCTAAGGAAGGATCAAGGAGGAAGACGTAGTCAATAATGTCAAAAGCTATAGAGAAGACAATGAGGATGGTGCCTGAGAAAAGACCATTAGACACAGGATCATAGGTTTAGTGCTGGAAGAAACTTTAGAAATCATCAACTGCAACCCCCTCATTTTACAGAACAACAGACTGAGACATAAAGAAGCTAAGTAGCACATCCAGGGTCACAGTCAGTCAATAAGCTCTTTTTAAGACCTTACTATGTGCCAGGCACTGTTAATCACTAGGGATTCAAAGTAAGGCAAAAGACGGTTCTTCTTCTCTAAGAGCTCATGTCTATGGAAGACACAACATGAAAACAACTATGTACAAATTATATATCTATATCTATATATGTATATGCACACATATATAATAAATTGGAGATGATCAACAGAGGAAGGGCATTAGCATTAAGGTAGGATTGGGAAAGGTTTCTTGCAGAAGGTGGGATTTTAGCTGTAATAGAGGCCAGAGAAGCCAGGAGGCAGAGGAAGAAAATTCCAAACATAAGGAACAGTCAGTAAAAATGTCTAGATTAGGGAGATGAAGGGAGGATTTTTCATCATCATCATCACCAATCATCATATCTAGCATTTATATAGTGTTTAAGAGGTGGGAAGACCTATTGGAATGCTACTCAATCAATCAACAAGCATGTATTAAGTACCTACTTAATATAGATGCTAGGCTGTTCCAGGAACTGAGGATACAAAGAGGAAAGAAAGAAATATCCCCATTTCCTTAAGAAGCTTATATTTAATCAGCAGAAATAACATGCACACTTTTATCCAGGATACATACAAAGTAAATATAAGGTGATTTTGTGGAGGAATATCCGGGGGGATTGCCTGAGGGTATCAAGAAAGACCTCATAGAGGAAGCACCTTGAAGGAATTCAGGGATTCTAATAGAAGGAGGTGAGTAGGGAATGTGTTCTAGTCTGCTGGTTCAAAGGCACAGAGATGGGACATGTCAATGTCATGCTATGTGTGAGGGATAAGAAGATGTTTGGCAGGAAAGTCAACTGTATGAAGTGAATATATAATAATTCTGGAAAGATGGGCTGGAACCAGATCATGAAAGATTTTGAAATACCAAAAAGAAGTTTGTATTTGATCCTAGAGGAAACAGGGAGCCATTAGGCTTTACTAAGGAGAGGAGTGAGATGGTCAGGGCTCTGCCTTAGGAATATCCCTTTGGCAGCTATGTGGGGATGATTTGGAGATGGGAGAGACTGGGAAATCAATTAGGAGACTATTGCAATGGTTTAGCTAATAGAAGTAATGAGGGCATGAGGTAGGTAGTGTGGTGAAGAGTGGAAGGAAGAGAATAGATGTGAAAGATACTGTTGAGGTAGAATTGATAAGACATGAAAAATGATTGCATATGTCAGGGGGAGGAGAGTGGTGAATCAAGGTTGATTCCATGGTTGTGAACTGGGATGACCAAGAAGATGGTGGTGCCTTCAAGAGGTGAAGTTTGGAGGAGGGATGAGTTTGAATAAGAAATATCATGAATTCCTGTTTTGGACATGTTAAGTTTAAGTGGTGTTATGGCACTGGAAGTTAGGAGAGAGACAAGTTGGACGTATAGGTCTGGGAGTTTTCTGTATTGAGATGACAGTTTAATCCACAGAGTTGATGAGGTCACCAAGAGAAAGAAAGTAGAGAGAAGAGGAGAGGGCCCATGCCAGAGTCTTGGGGAACACATACTGTCAAAGAATGAGATGTAGATGATCCAGCAAAGGGAACTGCAGAGAACCAAAAGAGAACAACATCATGAAAACCCAGAAGGAAAAGAATATTCAGAAAAAGAATGTAGCCAACAATGTCAAATGTTTCAGAGAAGTCAAGAAGGGTGAGGATTGAGAAAAGACCATTGAATTTGTCCATCAAGGTATCATGGTAACCATGGAGAGAGAAATTTCAATTGAGTGATAAGGTCAGAAGTCACATTGCAAGAGGTTGAGAAGTGAATGAAAGCAGAAGAAATGGAAGTAATGAGTATAGATAGCTTTTTCTAGGAATTCAACTATGAAAAGGAAAAACATAGGACAATAGCTTAGGGGAATGGTTTAGTCAAATATGGGGGATGTAGGAGACCTGGATGTGTTTAAGGTCAGTAGAGAAGGAGCCAGTGGATAACAAGACACTGAAACTGAGAGAAAGGGAAGGGGTAGTTATGGGAGCCCTCTACTAGAATAGACAGGAAGGGATGGGATCAAGAGTATAAATAAAGAGACTGGCCTTGGTGAGGAGAGGGTCCATATTATCATTCAGGACTCGAGTAAAGGAGAAGAGAATGGGAGATAATACCAAAGGATTTGTAGGTGGATGGTAGAGTAGGGGAGAAGTCCCACAGAAACTGGCTTCTATATTCTTATTAAAGTATAAAGTATGGTTCTTTGCTAAGGTGGAGGGTAGGGGGCTTGAAGAGAGAAGGTTGCACATAGTAGGCACTTTTAAAATGTTTATTGATTGATTATTGTAATACATCATGTGTGGCTTAGACTAGAGTGATGATACTTGATAAAGAGTAGGGATGGATATAAGAGATGGTGGAGATGTGGAACAGGTAGGATTTGGAAACTGGTTGACATGAGAGGCACAATGTGGTGTAATCAATACTGTATTTAGAGCTGGAAGATCTGGATTTGAAGCCCTGATCAGCTATTTTATGACTTTTTGACTTTGGACAACTCACTAAACCTCATTGAGCTTCAATTTTATCATCTGTAAAATAGTGGGGCCATCTCTAATATTCTTTCTAGCTGCTGATCTTGGATGAGGGAAAGGAAGAGTCAAAGATATTCCCAACATCCATGGCACGTGGTAAAAGTAATATGGAACATAGAAGACTGGAATGAGTCCTGGTACCACAGAGAAAGTTTATGAAGTCAGAAGGACAAAGAAGTTAAGACAACAGAAGAGGAAAAAGATAATGAGTTCAATTTTGGACATACTGAATTAGAGGTGCTGATGGAACATCTAGGCTGAGAAATCCAGTAGGCATTTAAGAACATGGGTCTGGAAAGGAGAGAGATCAGGGTTGGAGATTCAAATTTGGGAGTCTATTGTCTGGGAGTTGAAGCTGAGTTGTGTGAAGAGAAGGATTTTCACAGTCTCTGTTCTTTTTTCTGTCCTGGTTTGGAGCTCTGGGTTTCCTTGCATTGGCCTGAGAAAAACTGCTGGCTGGGCCTAACATGTATTGTGTTCTCTGGTCTGTGCTTTTCTTCCACTGTGGTGAGCAATCTGTCCTCTGTTCAAAGGAGGATCCTGTATTCTCCTCTTCACCCCCTCTGTTCCCTTAATCATTTTTTTTTTCCTTTTCTGAATACATTATCTATGTTTCTTATCAGGAGAAAACTTGCAGCTGTGAACTAGAATCTGGCAAATACTCTACCTGTGACTTTAAGATGCTGGCTAGCAGAGATCAGAAGCAACGCTCACATGTAAATTTATGTCTTTTTTATTAAAAAATGTTGATTTATAGACTGGGTGGTTCATCTTAGAAAAAGAACTTTCCCCTATAATTCTTTATCAGGGGTCAGATCTTAGAGTCTTCTGATTTCTCTTCAGAAACTGGGAATGTGTACCTTTGGTAGACAGATGTGAGATTAATCACCTCCACATAATAGCAAGGGAACTCCATCATCACCCCTCACTGAGAATGGTGTTTTGACCTGAGAGCTCTTTCCCTTGTCATTCACTCTACAGTAATAAGAAAAGCAAGCATTTATGTGTTTTACGTATGTTATCTCATTTAATGTTCACAATGATCCTGTGAGGGTTGTGCTGTTATTATTCCCATTTTACAGATGAAGAAACTGAGGCTGAGGAGGGTTAGATGACTTGTCTCAGGTCACCCAGGTAAACTGAGGCAGGAATTGAACTCAGGCCTTCCTGACTCTAACTCTAGCACTCCAACCATTGTGTTACCTAACTGCTTTCTGTGGTTGGGCTAACAAAAAGTGCTTCCAATTTTATAGCACATGCTTCACTCATCTTTGGAGGAAACAGAGAGCAGGCCAGGAAGAAAATTTAGCCCAACACGATAGCTTAGTTCTTATTTTCAAGACTTAGTTAAAACATTCTGACTTAGAGTTTCTTCATGCCTCAGTGGGAATCATGTTGACTTTTTCTCTGAGGAGGGACAGGGGCGTGGGAGAGGGAGGTAAGAAGGTAATGGGTATTCTTGGTTGTTGTTCAGGTGTGTCCGACTCTTTGTGACCCCATTTGGGGCAAAGATACTGATTTGCCATTTCCTTCTCCAGCTCATTTTACAGATGAGGAAACTGAGACGAACAGGGTTAAGTAACTTGCCCAGGGTCACACAGCTAGGAAGTGTCTGAGGCTGGATTTGAATTCAGGAAGGTGAGTCTTCCTGACTCCAAGTCCTGTGTTCTATCCATGTAATTCTGCTTTTGGTTTTCAATAGCAATAGGAGCAGTGGGAGACAAAGAAGAGAGGACCATCCCTAAAAGTTCCTTCCAGTCCAAGCTTTCAAAGCTACTGGTGCTCAGGAATAGGAACAGGAGCAGCTTGAAAGTCTTCCCATTATACCATGATGAGAGGTAGTCAGGTATGGTAAGAGTACCAAATTCGAAATCAGAGGATCTGGGTTCAAATCCTGGCTCTATTCCTAGGAAATCTGTGTGAACTTGGACAAGTCAGCCTTTCAACTTCTTAAGATCATAGAATCATAGCTTTAGAGCAACAACGGACATTGGATATCATCCAACCAAATCTCCTTATTTCTGGAGGTTAAGTGACTTGCCAAAGGTCACACAGGTCATAAACATCAGAGGTGCAGTTTGAACCCAAGACCTTTAATTGTTGTCGGGGGCTTTGCCACTATATCACATTTAGTTGCCTTATCTGGAGGAGAGAGAATTGGACTGCGTAAGGTCTGTTATAGCTCCCAACTCTGCAGTCCTATGACCAACACTCCTGATACTTGGATAGTAGGAATTCTCACAGGAATGCCACTTACCCCCTCCCCCACTCCCAGCCCATCTCCCCAATTTCTCTTTCTTCTGGTTCAGTGCTTGAGCAAAGTCCTTTCTGCAACCTTCCCAGCTCTAATTTTCCATTGGAGCTCAGGTCTTGACTGCTTTTCCTCTCCTGACTGGTGATGCGACTTAATTCTCCATTGGAAACACAGAAAGATGCCGTGTCTTGGTTACCAAACACATGGACTAAATAATGTCAGCCACAGATTCCCAGGACACACCATCTTGGAAATTTTTAAAGCTTAATTCTGGGATTTTTTCAAGCTTGGAGATAATAGAGCTTTGGTTTATAATGACATTTGAAATGGGAATATGGTGCTATGCACACTTAAAAATACGTATGTATGTATGTATGTATAGAAATACATATATGCATATATACACAAATATATGTATATAGGTGTGTGCCTACATATATCCAGAGAGAGGGCGGCATTTTGATATCAACCAGCCATGTTGTGTGTGTTATAAGATATGATGTGTATATAAATACACATCTATATAATTATATCAACCAGTCATGGTATGTATCATATACGTATTATACATACACATATATAATTATACACATACACACATATATACCATGGTTGTTTGATATCATTGTACCTGCACCAATATAGACATCTGCCATGATATCATTCCATTCCTGTGTTGTGGCCCATTTCTTCTTCGCAAGGGAAGAGGGAAAATGAACAAATGACAGGAAATGCTTTTAACATTTTCCCCAGAGTTTTAAGAACCTGTGGCCAATATGGTGGCCCAGATGGAATATTCTGGGCTCAGGCCGTGTACTCTGACAGCAGCTGCTTTGTTCCACATCAACCGGTGTTTAAACCTAGGTGTGAGTTCTGGAGCTTTTCGAGTCAAAGTCAGGAAAGTAATGCACAGGCCAAGTTTAATTATGGGGCTCGTGACTGCCTCAGGCAGGAGGTAACCTTGCAGAGTCATCTCACCCCTCCCTGAGGGGGGACCCAAGGAGTTGGGTAGGGAAGAGAGTATAGCCCTGGCCCTAGGGGCACAGAGCATGGGCACGTTCCAATTTGGGGGAGTAATACTTGATGTAGGAAAACAGTATGATGTGGTAGGAAGAGAGTTCTGGCCTTGGGGTCATAAAGTCTAAGTCTGAGTATCCAGGGTCTAAGTTTGAGTATCCATGGTAACTAGTTAGCTACATATCATTAGACTAGTAACTTTACTCCTCGGAGCTTCCATTTCCTCTTCTTTGCTGGGTCATCGCCAGTCATCCTGATCTATATCAGGCCACTGGACCCAGAGGGCTCTGGTGGAGAAAGTGAGGCTGGTGACTTTGCAAAACCCTTCCTCGATGTAATCCATTTCATTTTCAGGTCATGGCATCATCTTCCTGATGTCATGATCCTCTTTGAGAATGAAGGACGACACACACAAGATTCTCTTCTTTAAAATGAGATAATTATATGTGTCTTGCTTAACTGGCACCAAGGTGGCACAATTGGCATCACGTTAGATATGGAGCAAGGAAGACCTGAGTTCAAATTTGGCCTCAGATAAAATAGCTTCCTAGCTGCGTGACCCTGAGCAAGTCACCTAACCTCTCTCTGCCTCAGTTTCCTCATCTTTACTGTGGGGTTGCAAATACCACCTTTCTACCAGAGTTGTTGTGAAGATCAAAAGAGACAATATTTGTAAAATGCTTTGCAAATCTTAAACGACTACATACATGCTAGCATTTATAACAACAACAATAATTTTATAGGGTGGTGAGAAGAAATGGCTAGACTCAGAGTCAGAAGCCCTGAATTCAAGTCCTTTCTCTGACAGAGAGTGGCTGTATGACCTTGAGGAAGTCACTGAACTTCCCAATGTCCAAAGCAACAATCTAAGACTATAAGAGGCAGAACTCCTTTTACTTGCATTGGTAGAAGGCATTTCCTTTCCTAAATCAAGGAAATTCCCACAGTAATGGCTATAACAGCTAACATTTATGTAGCTCTTTAGGATTTGCAAAATACTTTACAAATATTATCTCATTTGATCCTCACAACAACCCTGGGAGCTAGTTGCTATTATTATTCCCATTTTACTGATAAAGAAATTAAGGCAGACAGAGGTTAAGCAACTAGCCCAAGGTCACACAGCTAGTCAGTGTCTGTGGCCAGATTAGAACTCAGGTCTTTCTGACTCCAAGTCCAGCACCGCATCGCCCAGCTGCTAAATGTAGGGAATGAATGAAGCTATTCACCATATAAGTACAAGCTGTGATTCCCATTAAGGCCCATTAGTGAGAGAACGGGGTGTGTTGACTAGGAAACAAGCTTATCAGAGAAACAACCAGATGTGGCTTCTTTAAAGGCATCAGAGCTGTCTTCCTTCCCGTATCTCAAGACTAGAAGCCATGTTGCTGACACAGGGTGGCGTTGTACCCCCTTCCCCAAGTGGGTGTCTTTCTTCCCAGCTGTGAGACAAGTACAGAGGGTTGACCCCAAAAGAGGATGGCCAAGCTGGTTGGAATTCATCTCCAGCTGTGTGAAGCTGTTCTGGAGAGCCTGGGATTTGCTGTACTCCAGCAGGCTGTGTATGTCAGAATGAGAGGGTGTTGCAAATCTGAACGGCATCAAGAAGCTCTCATCCCCAGGGTCACGGGGCCAGTCTACCGAGCCAAAGAGAATCACCAGTAGCCAAAGGAAATTGCATGCCTTAGAGCTTCCAGACTCTCACTCACCCAGGAATTACTCTGAATAGTTAATGAACTCCTTCAGTCTTCAAAAAGTGAGGTGGATCAAGTATTCAAAGATCTTGGAATAACGAGTCAGAAGTAAAATCCAATCAGCAGTTGTTGGCGGGTAGGTTTTACCCGAGGGCCACATTCGTAGTTTTACAGGCTCCTTTTCCCATTAGATTCTTCTTAACAAGGGCTTCATGGCCATTATTGATACTTCATAGGATCATCGAGCTGGAAGATACCCCAGAGGTCATCTAGCTCAACCCCCTCCTTTTACATATGGGGAAACTGAGGCCTAGAGAGATTAAACAACTTGCCCAAGGTCTCACAGAGCTGGGATTTGAATCCAGCTCTTCTGACTTCTGAACCACGGCTCCTTCCACTGTACCACACTACCTAGAATTCCAACTAGCAAAGAGAGGGAGGGAGGGAGAGAAGAGGGGTGGGATACAATCAGTAAAGATTCATTCAAAAAACTCATTGGCGCTATGACCATTAAGAAGACTTGCTATACTTTTCATGTCAATGGTGGAAGACTAGTAAATACCATGAATTATTCTCACAACTGCTGAATTTTAGCTAATGTTACTGTGTTGACTTTCCAAGCTATCAGCTTAACTATATAAATCCATTTGACGTGTCTTTATTCAGATAAAACTCTAATACTGCAAGTGTAGCAAATTAGATGCAAATGCTCTTTTTATTTTAAGTATACGTAAAGCTGGCTTTTCAATGCAAATTTTACAGGAAATCTCAACGAGCTAGGACAGACTTCTTAGCTGTCAGCAGGCAAGTATTTTCATTTTGGTATTAGGCAAAGGAGCTGCTGCAAGGTTTGGGCTTTTTTTTTTTTTTTTTTTTTTTGTCCCTGCAGACTGAGATAATTAAAACGGCAGAGAAATGATTTTTTAAATATACGTGATATGAGGTTCCTTAAATCACAGGATAACGCATAAATGCACCCATTACCATATTTGATAATGGGAAAGACTGACCAAAGTGGGGGAGGGGGCAAAGATGAGCTTTCCTTTAACTCCTGGATTCCCATGTAAACAATTTCCCAGCTCTTATCTTCTTCCCTGGCAATCTATGGAACACTGGTAACAATTCTGGAAGAGCTTGTGAGAGCACGCTCATTAAAAAGGGACTGATGCTTTTTTTCCTTCAATGTTAATGGTAACTTTTTCTTTCTTCCGGCACTCCTCGGGTCTCTTTGGAATACATATCTATTTCAGCTTTGATTTGTTGAGCTCCCTGAATGAGTTTATCCAAACAATGTGAATTTACTCAGATCTCTCTCAAATCCCACATCTCTTGTGGTTGATAAAGCTGACTTTAGCTAAGAAGAGTTGGATCAGTGTGATTTAAATTTCACATTGAAAATGATAAGGGCTTTACTAGAAATAATAAGCACATTCAAATACTGTCATGAGCAAACAGTTGAGTATGCTGGGAGAAATTTGGTAAGACTGCCCCCTCCTTTTCTCCCTCGCACTGATCCAGCTAAATAATGGGAAAGGAGACTAGAGCTCTGCTCTAAGGAAAACGTATGCTAATATAGACGGTGGCAGTGGTGATTTTTAAAAGCTGCATGAATTAGGTTTATTACCAATGATTATAAAACTGCATTCATAATTTAATAGATGCTTGTCAGTCTCCTTTGGGTGGAGGTGGAGGGAAGGGAGGGTAATGGTGAGGCAGTAAAAGGCTTGCTCCAGTCTGGAGGAGCATGGAGCTATTGGTTGGTGAATCTGATGGTTTTGAGGCAGCCAGGAGGCAGTCTGTTTTGTTGGGGTGAGAGCAGCTTCTCTCATTGGGAAAAGTTGCAGAGTTTTGGACATGGCAAACTTATCCTTTTTATTTTTTTAGGACCACAGGTTTAGAACTGGAGAGAGCTAGAAGGGATCTTAGACATCACCCAGTTCAACCCCTTCATTTTACAAATGAGGAAACTGAGACTGGGCGGGGGTGTGATTAGCTTGATGTCACACAGATAATGAGTAGCAGAGCTTAGATTCAAACTCAGGTCCTTTGACTCCAAATTCATGGGTCTTTCCAATGCACCAAGTGTTTTGTTTTGTTTTGCTCTGCCCTACTTTAGGAAGGGAATATTAACATCTGGATTTAGCAAAAGGGATCTGAGTTTGAAGTCTGTCAGTTACTCCCTGTGTGACCCTAGGGAAATCACTTAACCTCTCCGGACCTCAGTTTCTTCATCTGTGAAATTAGGGAGTTGGAGTAGAGGACCTCTGAGGTCTATGAGAATAAAAATTGAATTGGTTTATGGTATTCCCCCAAGCCAGAGACAAATGGCAGTTCTTCTTAGAGTAATCATAGCAAAGGATCTGTGGCTTTGTCTCTGACTTAGTGGATATATCTTTGGAGATCACCTGTGGTACATAGACTTAAGTTAAGAGACTTGCCTAAGGTCACAGTAATAAATGATATTAGCACTTTTACATGTTATATAACACCTTTACATAGTATTTCATTTGATCCTTACAACAACACAAGGTAGGAGCCATTATTATTGCCCTCATTTTATAGATGAGGAAACTGAAGCTGAAACAGGTCAAGAGATTTATTCAGGGTCACATAAGCTAATAAATCTCAGAATCAGGATTTGAATCCAGATCCTCCTAACTGCAAGCCCAGCACACTGCCTCTAGAGCATATAGTTGTGTTATAAACAATCAATCAAAGGAACACACACACACTGCAAACGGAAAGGACACTGTCCATGGTTTCTGGGCAAAATGATAGCAAGAGTTGAATGATTATCTAGTGCATTCAATATGAATTGATAGAGAGTTAGAATAATAATTCGGATTCTCAAGTCCTCTTTTTCTTTAAGAAGGCTAGTGGGTTGTTTACATGAGTTATCTCTCATGATTAAGGCCTGACCTCTACCCCCCCCACTTTGGCTCTGGAGACCCCAGTTTTAGCAAGCTCTCTTGAGTAATTAAACATTCCTTTCTTTTAAATGTGATTCAGATGAGGTTTGCTAGTCAAACATTTTTTCTAATGACACTAATTATTAACACTTGTATTCCCCAAGAAGAATATAGAATATGGGCTGTTTTTTCCCCCTGTGTTAGAAGTCTGACTGAAAAAAAAAAGACATTTTTGAAAAATGACTATGTATTATCTTCAAGTTGTAGTGGAAAGAGAAGTTCGGCATGGAACTGAGAGGAAGAATTCCTAGTTAAAGCTTCCAAATTTCCCCAGATTCCTTGCAGTTCGGGTCACTTCTCCCTACATATAATCAGAATTTCAGAGCCGTAAGGGATCTTAGAAAGCATCGAGTTCAACCCTTTCATTTCTCTTTGGCAATTCATTTCCCACTTGTCCTGGGTAGGGGCAGCTGGCTTCAATCCCTCTCCTGTCTCCTCCATATCACCCTAATCCCTCCCTTCCCAGGCTGTGCTGGCCCCTCTCCTCTCCCATTCCCAGTTCTTGGTTATTTCAGACTGCAAATACCCCTGCCGAGAAATGACTTGCATTTTCAATTCAGTTTGGGATTTTTTTTTTTAATTGGTGGTGGTGGTGATGGGAGCCCAAACTTCAAAATGATGTTTCCTGAAATCAGAGAAGAAGGAAAGTCCAGCCGCCAACAGCAGAAGCCATATCAATATTTCAGCAGCCACCTCCGGCATGCTGTTCTAGGAATTTTGATTGTTATTGCAATTAAGCTGTACTAAAGTGAGTATCATTTACAAAACAAACGAATTCCTTCCAAAGAGGTTATTTTCCTGGTTAATGACCTGTCCATGGGCCTATGCCTCTATTGGGATTCCCAGTGGGGGAGAGAGTGATCGCCCCAATCATCTTTATTAAGGGTTTCTCTCCCTTTTCAATGAATGAAATGTCAGAGAACTAAAATGTCTCCTAACCCCCTCCCCCTCACAATTCCGCTTTCCCCCACCCCCCCAATGCATTTTCTGCATTTACCTCATTACAGAACCACTGTTGTCCTTTAAGACACTGAGATTAATGAGGCGGGTTTTATGACACTAATACATTTAAAATTTTAACACTGGAGTTAGCATCTTTAATTGTACAATTATACATTCATTTAGATTTTTTTTTGAAAGATAACTGACCGCAGGTGACTAAAATTGTGTGAAGAGGCAGAATTTATCACTTTTTTTGCTGGGCTAGTAAATCATGGGAGAATTGAAATTGTTTCTATCCCTGACATATCTTAAGCAAGATTAGTCAGTCACTGTTTCAGAGATAATACCTTGGGGGGTGGGTGGGAAAGAGGTAAGAGGATGCTAAGGATGAAGGGGGGATATTAAACTCTTCATGATATAAAATTGCAACATTTGGCATTGCTTATCACCACATGTATCAGATTCACCTGGGGAACGGGTGCAGGGAGAATTGGGGGAACTCTCATTAGCTGGCTCGGTCCCCTAGCCCAGCAGTCACCCAATAGCCACCTCCCAGTTCCCATGTGTCACAGGATCCTGTGCCATTCTCCTGGCCTGACAGGACTTTATCGGGTAGCAATAAATAAGGTTGAATTATTGATGACGAGAACTGCTAATATTATTATGACCTCAATTAAGTGCTTTTTTCAGACACATTAGCAACAAAGGGTCTTTCCTCTTCTTGTTGCCTTTTTTTTTCTTTCCAGGCCTCACTTTCCATTAAAATCTCATTGATCAAACCTATTTGCCATTGTGCTGGGAGCATCCCCATAATGGGTAATCTATCAGCATGGTGCTTCTCATAAAGCTATTAACACCTTTTGTTGTTTGCCTGCAGTTCCTCAGGGTTCGGAGAGGTTCAAAAAGGCAAACCCTCCAAGCTGTTGGGATTGCGGGGAGGTCTGGCTTGTGGCACTCTTTTAATTACCCTCCTTAACTTCCTGCTCTGAATCACTGATATTCCTGATGCTGAGCAAGTCCCTATTTACTTCAGAACTGACAGCCAGCCATGCTAAAGATGGTTCACAAGATGGCAGCCTCCCTGCCAATAACCAAGGTGAACTTCCATTCCCTGCCTCCCCTTATGCCTTCCACTCACCATATTCACATCTCATGTTTGCATCCCTCCCTTTTCTAGTACTTCAGCATTTCCATGGTTCCTGTGATGAGCAGCTTACTTGCTGTTCTCAAGACTTGGCATTCCATCTCCCATCATGCCTTTACAAAGAGTGTCCCCTGTTCCTGAAATAGGCTCCTCCCCTCTTGCCTTCAAGTCTGGGAACCCCCTAGCTCCCTTCAAGGCTCAACTAAGCTGCTACCTCTTGGAGGGAATGTTAATCCCCTCTCTTAAAAATGACTTTGTACTTATTATATATAATATATAATTATATGTATAGTATTTATTTCTCTGTGATAAGTTGTTCCCCTCCCCCTTCAATTTCCCCAGAAATGTAAATTCCTTGAAAGCAGGGATTAATTTCTTCTTTAAAAAAAATCATTCTAGACTCTTAATAAATTATTGTTGAATTGAATTAGATGGAATAATACTTTGTAGATTTACAATTTCATATGCAATTTTTTTTGGTGGAATTTTAAGATTTACATAGGGCAGCTAAGTGGTGTAGTAGATATAGTGCCAGGACTAAAGTCAGGAAGACTCATCTTCCTGAGTTCAAATCTGACCTTAGATACCTTCTCGATATGTGATTCTAGACAAGTCACATAACCCTGTTTGCCTTAGATTCCTCATCTGTAAATGAGCTAAAGAAGGAAATGGTAAACCACTCCAGTATCTTTGCCAAAAAATAAAACCGTGTGTGTGTGTGTGTGTGTGTGTGTGTGTGTGTGTGTGTGTGAGAACTAAAGAGTTGGACGAGCAAAGGGTCTGGTTCTTACTGTTGAACTTTACATATTCATAGGCTTAACAGAAATAAACTTTGTACATAACAACACAGTGGAAAGAACACTGGCTGTGGAGTCAGATGATCTAATTTAGATCTAGCCTTTAATATGTATCTTCTACCAGTGTGACTGAGTAAGTCACTTGAATTTTCTTCTCTGTAAAATGAAAAGGGGGTTGAACTAGATGTCCTTTGAGGTCAGCTTCCAGCTCCAGAGCTATGACCCTAATCCAAAGTGAAATTTGGTCTCTAGGCTTGAGAGTCATACTAAAACCTGGAAATAGGGTTCCTCATCATCTAGTCCCTTAGCCACTCTGTGTCTCAACCTATGTGGGTGAGAACTCCCTCACTACCACCCCTCCCCCTTTCCCACCTCCAGCTTCTCTCTCCATCTGGGGAAGGATGAATAGCTGGGACATTTGAAGGCACTGCTTTCAGTTTAATGTTAAGATATGGAAGATGTCAATAAATGCCTTGTAATTGTTTTTGTGCTGTAATTTAGAGGAAGGATAAATAACTGAAGAGAATTGAAAAGGGCCTTTGGTTAAAAGCAGATCTTGGTGGGAGGGGGTATGTGTGGGGTGGAGAGGGATGGAATTCGCTGCACACATGCTGAAAGATGCATGAAATGCTGCCCACTTGTTTATGCAGCTTTTAGAGGGACTATAATGGACACTGATGACTGACTAAAGACTGGCCAGGGCAAAGACCCTTTGAAGGGAACAGAGGTGGATTTCTAAAGGGAACTCTTTGTGGGTTTTCTTTCTGGGACTGTTAAGAAAGCTGATTGGGGCTAAGACATCACCTTTTTTTGTTTGTTTGCCCTGTAGGAAGTTTGGTAAGTGTGTGTGTGTGTGTGTGTGTGTGTGTGTGTGTGTGTGTGTGTGGAGGGGAGGGAGGATCCTCTTCCTCTGCTAGAACAACAGTTGAAATACATGTAATCTACAATAAATAAGCCCCCTCTGTTGCTGTAAACAGGCCTGGGGAGAGCTGAACAGCCGGGATGACATCTCATCCATCTCCCTCACCTCCTCCCTGAAGTGAGATCCTAGCTCAGCCGGACATCATGCTGGGTGGCACTGCAGAAGTCTGCCCGCCCACCCACTCTTTCCTCGAAGGGGGCCCCCTCCCCTTTCACTGTAAAGAGGCACTTTGCCCTGAAGTCCAGGGCAGTTCAGTGAGTGCTGGAGAGTGATGCCTACAGACATCGGTGACTTCTCAGTCTGTGTTGTCTTAATACAAGTTGTCATTCATATACCAGTAGGAAACTAAAATCAATAAACTTGGAAAATGGACTTTAAAGCTAAGCCAAAGATACGGAAATGGAGGAAAATGATGACGGCAGGTTATACTTTTGTTTTTAAGGGTTGGTGGTTCTGGGGTCTATACTTAAATGCTCCAACCCCACTGGCCCCCTTATCTCCAATAACCCCCTCACAACAAAGTTAGTTACCTTTTAGGCATGTGCAGGGTGTAGATTGGATAGGATGGTGGAACCCAAGACTATTTCCTAACTGGCTCCAAGGTATTGACAATGATGATACTGTGTGTGTGTGTGTGTGTGTGTGTGTGTGTAGAAGGGTCTCAGCAGAAATGTTTAGGTGGCATCCCGTTTATGAGCACTTGTTTATGAAATCTCTATATCTTATGATATATAGGCTGTACGTACCAGTGCCCAGAATTTCCTTCTTCCTCCTTACCTCCAAGTTTCAGAATCCTTCTCTTCCTTCAAGGTCTCCCCTGATCTCTGGAGTGGACAGTGTTCTTTCCTCCCTCAAATTTTCTTGGATAACTTTGTCTAGATCTCTGCTTTGCCTAACGTCACTTAACTGTGTCATGTCAGTCTCTTCCAACCCAAGCCCTCCCCTATGAGGAGGAATGCAAGCTTTTTGAGAGCAGGGGCAGTGACATTTTTTCATCTTAGCATTCTTGGTGTCTTGGATGAAGTAGTTATTAGACTGTATGTAATCTGAGGGCAGAGACTATATCTGTTCTGTAACAGATACACTTATTGAAGGACCTCGTATATTGTGGAGGCTCCACATGGGACAGTAATCAACTGGCTTCTTGGATATTTAATCATTTGCAAATGATCACCAACAGTTCAACTTGAAACAAGCTTGTTCAAATGAATATTGCCCAAGTGACCTATGGCATGGGGAATGACCACAATCCCTTTAGTGAGATTATCTCTGCAAATACTGATGTGGTCTTCAGGGACAAACAGGACATCTCTGTGGAAATACTTCATGTGCTTGGTTCCTAGGATACGCAGCAAGGACAGAGCAACAGATCCTGGTTTAAATGAAAATGAAAATGCACCTCTTGCAATATGCCAACCCATCTTGTTTGAGGCAGTGCTTATCACTATCTCTGACAGACATAGTTGAAGATTGGGTTTTACCCCCTCAGGGCCACCGTAGTGACCTGCCTCTGCACAAGGGTGCACCTATCTGTGTTTGGGCTTATCAGCACTGCCCCAAAGAGGAAAACCGTAAAGGGCCATTCAAAATCACCCTCCTTTGAAAAAGGGCTGATAGCAAAGCACAACCAGAAGTTACCAATAGATAAAACATGCACCTATTTTGCTAAACATTCAATTTTGAGAACCTCAGTTTAATTAAATTTAGCAAGTATTTATTAATATGTCAGGCACTGTGCAGGTCATTCAAAGATAAAAACAAAACATGCCCTGCCCTCAAGAAGCTGACATTTTATTGGGGGAGGGAGGCTGGCAAAGTCAATCAATAAGCATTTATTTAAGGACCTACTATGTACTAGGCACTGGGATACATAGCAAAATAATGAAAGTCTCTAGCCTCAAGGAACTCATACTTTATTAGCAGAAATAATATGTACATATAGAAATGTTTACAAAATATATGCAAAGTAAATCCAAAATGATGGGGGAGGGGAGAGGCTTTAGTAGTGAGGATCAGGAAAGGCCTCATGAAGGAAGTAGTATTAGAATTGAGCTTTAAATAAAGCTAGGGGGTAACTGGTGGCGCAGTGGATAGGGCATGGCTCCTGGAGTCAGGAGGACCTGAGTTCAAATCCGACCTCAGACATATAACACTCACTAGCTGTGTGACTCTGGGCAAGTCACTTAACCCCAATTGCCGCACCAAAAAAAAAAAAAAAAAAGCAAGCTAGGGATTCTAAGAAAAGGAGGTGAGGAGGGGGTGCTTTCCAAGTATGGGGAACATGCCTGATCAAGGCTACAGAGATAAAAGATGGTATGTCATGGATAAGGAGCAACAAGAAAGCCATATTGGCTGGACCAGAATGTGGAAAGTGGAATGATGTGCAATGAGTCTGGAAAGGTAGGTTACAGCCAGGTTGTGAAAGACTTTAAATGCCAAACTGAGGAGTTTGGATTTGATCCTGGAGGTAATGAGGTAACAGAGGTAAGACAACAGACATGTATGTAGATAAGCAAATTATGTGTGTGTGTGTGTGTGTGTGTGTGTGAGAGTGTGCACTCAGAGAGAGAGAGAGAGAAATCATTTGGAGACTGGGTAGAACAGTAACAACTTTGGGAATCCATAAAGACTTCTTGGAGGAGGCAGCCTTTGAGGCAAGCCTTGAAGACTCAGAGTTAGAAAGGCAAAGAGGCCTGACCTTCCGGCTTGGGAAGGTTAGTTTATCCAGGATATCTGAAGCGACAACCAATCTTTCCAATAATTTTATGTAGTCCTGAAGATTCCTCCCTAGTTAGGCAGAATTTGCAGATTAGACTGCCTACCACCTAACAATCCATCTATCCTTGTTGAATCCCTGTTCTGTGCAAAGCACTGTACTAGGAGCTGAGGGTGATAGGAAGAAAGGGTCCCTGGCCTCAAAGAACTTACAATCTGGAGAGAGAGAGAGAGAGGAGATACACTTGAAAACATTGCCAACAGTATAAGGCAGCTAGGTGGCTCAGTAGACAGAGCACTGGGCCTGTAGTTAGGAAAACCTGAGTGCAAATCCAGCATCAGACACTTCCTAGCTGTGTGATCCTGGGAAAGCCACTTAACAGCTGTCTGCCTCAGTTTCCTCATCTGTCAAATGAGCTGGAGGAGGGAAATGGCAAACCACTCCAGTATCTTTGCCAAGAAAACCCCAAATGAGGTCACGAAGAGTCAGAAACAACTGAAAAGCTCCAACAACAAAAATAAGGTGGGACTCTAAATTTTTCTGGTAGGTACCAAAATGAGTATTGTTGTTGCTGAATTTATCTGAAGATCATGAGCCAAGGAGGGAGAGGACACTTTGTTGTTTTTCACTTGTTTTCAGTTGTGTGTGAGGTACTATTTTTATCCCCATTTTACCAATGAGGAAACAGGTGGAGAGAGATTAAATGACTCAACTAGGGTCACATAGCTAGTAAATGTGTAAGGCAGGATTTGAACTCAAGCTTTCCTTACTCTAAGGGCAGTGCTCTTAGCCACTCTGGCCCCTGGCTCCCTCAAAACAGTCAGTTTGGAGTGAGGATGAGTTGTTTTATGCTTATTGATCTTGAGGTGACCAGATATCCCGGTGGAAATGTTAATGGCCCAGTTTATATATATGGACCATGGTAGTGAAATAATGTTCCTATTCAAGCTTCCCCCTCCCCCAACCTCCTTCTAATGGGTATAGCATGATGAAGAAAAGGAACAAGCATTTAGTAAACATCTATTACGTGCAATGTGTTAAGCATTTTACAAATATTTCATTTGATCCTCATAACAACTCTGGGAAGTAGATGTTATTATTATCCTCACTTTACAGTTGAAGAAACTGAGGCAGACAGAGGTTAAGTGACTTGCCTAGGGTCACATAGCTAAAGGCTGGATTTGAACTCATATCTTTCTGACTCTAGGAAGTGCTCTATCCACCGTGCTACCTAGGAAAGAGGTTTTATCTCTACCAGTCCAGGACACTTAGATTGGTATAGAACAGAAAATAAGGATGGTGATGGTGATCAGGTTCTAGTTCATATTCCAAACCTAATTCAGCTCCCCAGGTTCTTTAGGTCAGGATCAGTAGAGGAGGAACCTAATCCAGGGACAGTTTAGCCACTTGCTGTTCTCTCGTTGTTTTCATGAATATTCCCCATGAAGAGCATGGATTTGAGGACAAGAACGCTGTGTTCTACCTTTCTGGGGCACCAGCCCTGTTACAGAGGTGAGTAGACACTAGGCAGCACGGTACAGTAAAGAGAACATTAGATTTGGTGTCAAAGGGCCTACGTTCCAATCTCACCTGTGCCATGGTCATTGCCAAGATCACCTGTTTGACTTTGGGCAGGTCACTAATCTCTCTGTGCCTCAGTTTCTTTATCTGTAAAATTAGAGTGTTGGACTAAATGGTCCGTAAGGTGTCTTCTGGTTCTTAATCTGTGATCCTATAAATAGCTCAGCCAATAAATTCTTGCCTGGTTTGTGACTTGTTTTCTGTGGTTGCCTTGAAGATACCTCGGGCCAACATACATCTTGTGCTCCAGGGTGGGACTTCCTAAACTCTGGAGTTGGGACACCATTTAGTTTTCCTGATAAAAGGGAGCATCTGTTAATGAAGTTTTGGAATTTCCTTTGTTCATTGGGAATACTCCTGAGTGTCACAAGGCATCGTTCCCCTAGGAGCTTAGACCAAAGGCAGATACAATGGCCTGGACCCAGAAAGGCTGGGAGTTCTGGGGGTGGGAGTGGGGGTGGGTTTCTGATTCTAGAGACTGGAAGGGCCGGCATTTTTTCAGACCCTTCCGTGTTGCCTTGGGTTTTGATGGATGGCCCGCCTTCCCCCTCTCGCACACCCTGCAGGCCCCCTTTGACGAGACCACGGCGCTGGAGCTTGTGCCTGAGAAGAGAAGGGACCATTTAGATGAATAATGGTGCTAAAGATACTGTCAGAAACTCCAGGCGGGGGAGGATCATTAATGGCAATCCAGAAGCAGCCCCGTCTGTGATTGTATAGCCGGTCTGCCAGTCCCCACTGCTGTGTTTACTGCTCCTTAATGTGGTATTGTTTACTCACAATTACACTCTTTACCATTAATTTAACTTTCAGATGCTGAATTGGTCACACAGACGCAAGTCCCAGGGCCCGGACAGATGTGTTCTATACACTTGTTTAAACACGGCTCTCATTAGGAAGTAATGCATGTATAGCAAGTTGATTACACCACAAAGCAGGATGCTTTATCATGGGGGCCTCTCAGGAGGCAGCGGAGACTTCGTCAGCTGCTGCTCCCGCTCTTTCCCGCGCTCAGATAATGAGAGACGGTGAGGCTCACAACCTCCCCAGCTGCAGGCTTGGAATTACACAGCTCCCAGTCAGAGCGCGGCAGAGCTGCCTGGGAGGAGGTATTCATTGTTGTCAGCCTCCATTTCACACCGCAGATAACAAACGCTCCCCACCCCAGCAGTGTTTAAGCGAGATAAACAAGTTACCCAAGCCCATGTAATTAAACACGCCTGCATGCTTAACCAAGATGCTCCCTGGAAAAAACAGAGGGGCTCTCTGAGCATGTGGGAGGCAGCCCAGAAGCAAATCCTCACAGTAAGACATCTTCCTTTGGAAGAAGAAGGAGATATCTATTTTGTAGTCTGGTGATGGGGAGGGAACCGATGAGGTTCAGTCCCTGGGTGAAAGTCAGGTGATTAACTGGACTCTGAATTCATGGAGAAGTTTTGTTTTTTTTTTCTGCTTCCTGGTAAGTCAGTGTCTTCCCATCTTGGTTTCAATGTCTATCATCTTTTGCCAGAATACCTGGATGGAGTAAATACAGCTGGAGGTAAGGGTGCATTTTGGCCAAATCCTAGCAATCCAGGTGTGTTGGGTTGGAGGTTAGAAGAATCTTGGCTCATTGGAAATCACAGAGAATCCCAAATTTTCTCTTTCCTTCTTCTGACATTCTTTCAATGGGTCTTTAGCCAGAACTCCCAACCAATAGCCCCATTGTTGAATTTAAACTCTTTCTTGATCAGATGAATTGCTTAAAGGTGGGTAAGCCAGAAAGATGGGGAGAAGAGATGACATAGCTTGGATAATTCCCAAACTGAATAATCAGCCCCTAAATTTGCAAGGAAGTTTCTTTTCCCCTACAGACATGAAGAGGGGAGAGGTGTGGGGGGAGGAGAAATTCACTGCGGAGAGCTAGTCCGTAATTTTGGAGCCTGGAAGCCAGTATTTTACTACTGGACAGTTTCAGCAAATGCAAGATGAATAGCACTACATTGTCTCCAAAGCACTACCTTTCAGGTACCCTCCCCTTATCCCCATTTACAAATTTTAGAGCAAATAAGCAATGTAATTGATTCCTCACCACTCAATCATTTCCTTTATTCAAGCCTTGCAGATAAGTACAGAATTTACCAGCCCATAGATTTTTTTCCTTGTCACATTCTTCACTCTCTGCTCAGACCCATCCTCCACTCTAATATAAACAGTATAGAATGAAACAAGCTCAACAAAATCCATATGCTTTCTTTCAGCCCACTGTGGATAGGCTCTGAATCTGGGCCATTAGCTTACTACAAGACTTCTCTCATTATCTCCTTCCTTCAATTTTAGTCTAAGTAGAGATCCTGAGCCTAGCCAGAGGTAGGTAGGATAAGATCATAGTCATAGATTTAGAGCTGGAAGAGACCTTAGCAGTTATCCAATCCCACCTTTTCGTTTGACAGTCCAGAAACTGAAGCCCAAAGAGATTAAGTGTGCCTAGGGACATGAAGATAGTAAATGTCTGAGGCAGAATTTGAATTTGGGTGATCCTGACTCCAAGGCCAGTACTCAGTCAAGTATATTACCTAGCTGCTCCTTTGAGGATGCTCTGGAGAGTAATTATAATTTTTGAACCCTGATAAGAGCTTTCTGCTCAGTTTCCAGAGAGAAAAATTACATTATTTGGTAGAGTCCTTTTATTACTATCATCTGTGACTTATCTGCACTCTTGGGTAAGAAGATGTAGAAAGGTGAGGTGGTCTCAAGAATCCTTTTCATAACTAGGTCACAACCACTCTTCGCTCAGATTCATATTTCCTATTCTTCATGGTGATTAGATACTTTACTTAATTCTCACAGAGAGCCAGGGTCAATAATGAATAGTCTTTAGTTGAATGAGATGTTAATTTTACTTATTTTATGACTATACAAGCTGCCCAGGACCCGCAGCTACTAATACTGTCCCTTCTGAGATTACCTTCCATCTATTCTGTATAGATCTTGTATGAATGTGATTATTTTCATGTTTGGTTCCTCCATTAGAATATGACCTATTCTAGGGTAGGGTAGGGACTGGTTTTTTTTTTTTCCTTTTTATCCCTAGCACTTAGGCTTAGAGATCTAGAGGTGGAAGGAATCATAAAGGGCGTCTAGTTCCAAACCTTAGTAATTTCATAGGTGGGGAAACCAATACTCAGAGAAGTCACTTTTAGGCCAATAGATTTAGCACAGTGCACATCTCAAATAAATGCTTTTTGCTTGACTGAATAAATGCTTATTTTACTGTGTGCTAGTAAATTTTCTTGTGTGGATTGCTTTAACAATTACATTTCTCTAATATCTTTTCTCTGATTATAAATTCCCTAAGGACAGAGGCTTTGTACTATTTATCTTGGTATCTCTTACAATGCATAATACAGTGCATTGTACATTGTAAGTAGGTGTTTGGTGAATATCTGTTGAAGGAATGAATGTAATGATATTTCTTTTCATTGTTGTTACTGTTGTTGTTGTTCATCCTTCTTTTGATAATTGTACTCTCAACTGTCAAAGTAGCACTAAATTTAGTTTTACTGTGTATGTTGAAACTGCCCTGGGGAACTGGCCACTGTCACATGCATCAGTAGCTAAACTCTGGGGAAGGAAGAAGTAGGGTCCAACAATCATAATACAGTTAACAGGCCATTCCCCAAGAGATTGTCCAAATCCATTTACATTCCTGTTCAGACCTTTGGGATCAATATTCCAGACACTTTTGCTGAAGGCAAAACATTTTTTTTAAAAGAGGAGTGGTAGAGGAGATTCCCATGTTTTCATTTCACTTCAAAGCTGGCCTTCTGTGGCTTAAGTCATCTGTGTTCAGTCTCCTTAGTTGGATTGCCCTATTTCAGGGTGGACACATCTGGATCTGTGGCTTCAGATGTTTGAATTTTAAGAGTTGTGGGGTGTTTGTTTGGAAAAGTTGCATGTTGTACTTGGGAACTAGCTCTACTTGGTGCTCGGGAGAGAGGAGGAATTTTCTGGGGGAAGTGTTTTTGTTTTCCATGTGTTTGCATGGTGTTGGATTAACTCCAATTACATATTAATAGCCTAGAGTGGTATCTGGTAATTAGATGTTATCTTCCTGATCTTTGTAACAATAACAAAAGCACCTTCTACATGAAGCCTTTCTTGATCCCCCAGATTCCTTGAAGCCTTTCCCTGCCCTCCCCAAAAAATCACCTTGTGTCTGTGTTGAATCTAACTATGCATATAAACTTTGTCTCCCTTAGACTCTTCAAGGACAGGGACTGTTTCACATTTGTCGTTGTGTCCCCAGTACCTAGAATCGTGTAGGGTGTAACAAAAGCTTGACGGTTAATTGATTAATAATGACAAAAAAAAATCAACCAAACCCTAATAGTTTAAGATGCTTTGAAGCCTCTCACTTTAAAGTGAATTATGAAATTATATGTCTGAGTCTATGCTGTGATATTCTTGGGATTAATCATGTCTCAGATCTTGTAGCACTGGATGTTAAAAAGGGCTAACACGTTTGTTGTGGCAGCCTCAATCTTTGGACAATGAGTGCCACTCTCCTCTTCAGAATCTCTTTTCAATGGGTGATGGAGGGTCAGTCTATTCATGACAGGTTTTCTTCTTTTTCCCAGTCAATTTGGCCAGAGAAGCCTATTGATTCCTTAGAAACACTGCCCCTAAACTCTCAAAAATTCTCTCTTCTTAGTCCTACACAATTGTGTCCATAGGCTTTTTATTAGGTACTTTGAGAAGTCTGGACTACACCTGCCTTTGAAACTGCTGCCACAAATGTTTTAATGGCCTCAGTGAGTCAAAGGAACAGTTCAAAGTTCATCCTATTGTTCGAGGGATGTCTGAGGATGATAGCTTGCTCAGGTTATTTAGATCATTCAGGCTGAAAACTTTCCCTGTGACCTTCATGTCAAAACACCAAGTTGGCCACTCTGGCCACTGTCATTAGACTAAGAACTAAATGATTCTGCTTGGTTGTTAAGTGTGCCTTGATTGGCAATCAGAGCACAATGGGGGACCATTAGGGGCCATAAAACTGTTACCCCTCTGAAAAGTGAAAGTGAATTTTGAATGAATCCAGATAACTCCGGACTCTTGCTTTGCTGTGCCTCTAGCCCAGGGTTTTTAACCTTTTTTTTCCCCTTTTTTCTTTTCTATCTTTCTTTCTTTTTTTATATCACAGATCCCTTTGGCAGTCTGGTGAAACCTAAGGACCCCATCCTCAGAATAATGATTTTAAATGTGAAAAATGATGCCTAGTATTACAAAAGAAACCAATTATATTTCAATACATTTACATATGCATACATGTATGTGTGTATGTATACATGCACACTTGTATGCATATATACACATATACACATATACATACAAATGTGTATGTATATATACTTATACACATATATAAGTTCATGGAACCCAGGTTAAACACTCCTGTTTTATAGGAAGCGATTTAAAAACAGATCATATGAAGGAGAATTTATCTTGCTTTGGCTAGTATGCCCTCTTCTCATCCCCCAAACTCCTGAAAGTTGCCCATAAGACTACTTGATCACAGGAAACAATCATTTCTTTTTTTTTTTTAATCAAGGACCTATATAAAATAAAGCTTATGTCTTCCTCAGTTTCCCATCTGTCTTAGGGGAAGAAGGACACAATCATTTCAAGGGCTCTTTTTTTCTTAAAGCAAAATCATTAGAATACTTTCCCCATTATCTACTCGGGGATGTATGGAGGAGAGGGGAGGAGAAACAACAGAATTTTTAACTCCAGACTTTATTTATACCTCTGCATGTGCTTGTAAGTTATGTATACCTATGTATACACTTATTATTATTATTGTTATTATTATGGTCTAAATCTATTATTCTGTTATTTCTTTGGTGCAAGGAACTTCCAGTGAGGAATTCCTACCACTAATACTGATGGGCAACTGTTCTGCAATTTATAGTGTTGGAGAATTGGGGAGGAGACATTTAGAGGTTAAATGACTTGCCCACAGTCATAGAGCCAGTATGAGTCAAAGGATGAATCCAGGCCTTCTGAACTCTGAGGCCAATTCTCTATCTACTAAGTCAGTGATTTCCAAATGTTTTGATCACATGCCTTCATCAGCAAAAAATGTTTGCATTACAATTATAAATTATTTACATCTGGGATGATCATGTGGTAAGAGAGAAGAATGACAGGTCATCACCCAGAGGGCTTCATTTGTACCCTCTTGAAATCAGTAGGTAAGGGAGGATTCTGTTGGATAGACTCCTCCCTCCCCAGGGGATAACTTTTGAAAAGACATGAACAAGAGTTGTGCAGGTTGCACAGGCATGGGTGGGTTATATCAAAGGAGGGAACTATCAAGTCAATGAAATCACAGATTCATTTGAGTATTTGAGTGTAACATTACTTTTGTGCTGATTGTGTACATTTATATGATTTATATAGAAATTGAAATGAAAAATGGAAATAATAATTTGATCCCAGAACTAATCAGGAGTTACTGGAGTTTATTGAATAAGGAAATATCATGGTCAGACCCTCCCTTAAGGAAAATTATTTTGGTAGCTCCATGGAAGATGGATTTGAGACTTGGGGCATGCAGACCAATTAGGAAGCTACTGCAATAATCTGGGAAGAGGTGACAGGGCCCAGAACTAGAATGGAAACTGGGTGAATAAAGCGAGCAGATTCTAGGGGTGCTGTGGAGTAAAAAATGACAAGGTTTGGCAAGTGATTGTATATGTGGAGAAAATCAGGAATGGAGGGTAACGCCAAGGTTGAGAAGTTAGTGAAAGATAGCACCCTTAAAAGTAATAGGGGGGCAGGTAAGTTGCACAGTGGATAGCACACCGGCTCTGAAGTTAGGAGGACCTGAGTTCAAATCCAACCTCATACCAAACACCTGACACTTACTAGCTGTGTGACCCTGGGCAAGACCATCAGATCTGGCAGTTTAGAAATCAGTAGTCATTTAGAAGAAGACAGTTTCAATTGAGTAAGGGGTCAAGGATAAGGAAAATCTGGGAAATTGGAAAGATGGTGGTGCCTGCCCTCCATGGGTGGTCCAGAATGCAAAGTTCACTGCTGTAGTAATCTGGGGGAAAAGGTATGGGGATGGGAGTGTGTGTTGTAGAAATTTGCCTGTGAAGTAGATGTAGATGTCGGGGTCTATTAGGTTATAACATTCCTGTCATGAATGTCCCACACTGCTGCAGCCAGAGAAGGCCAGCTATTGGTGGGGGCAGAATTGGGGAGTGTTGAAGAGGGTTGGTATAGTTGTATTGGAAATACCCCTGAAATGGTCAATAATAGGGAGGATGGGATTTAATCCATTTTCCCACTCTCTACTTAGTCCCTTACCCCTTGGAGGTGAGCCGTTGTCCACTTAAAGTCATTACAAGGCCTGTTCTTTGGAGACCATTAAACTAAGTTTTCATAATTTTCATTTAATGAACATATAACAGGCATTGAGGGGCAGTGGTATAGGAAGTAGAGGGTTGGCCTTGGAGTCAGGAAGACCTGTGGGTATAAGTTTTCCTATATCTGAAATATGCTAGCTGATGGCCCTGGGTAAAACCATTTAACTCTCCAATGCCCCAATATAACTCTCTAAAAAGAAATTATAGATCCCTATCATAGGAGGGAATTTCCATACTGGGAATTCCCTAAATGAGACCTTAATGTGGTACTAATATTAATATGGGATCCTGTCCTGACACAAATGCTAATAGGATGCTAATAAGCATAGGTGTAGCCACTCCTCCATTTACTTCTGCATTGCAAAAGGAAAATGTGAAGGAAGACAGTCTTCTTAGGCTGTGAGGTGCAGTGGGAAGGGCATAGTATCATGAGACTAGAGATCTGAGCTCCACTTCTCAATCTGCCACTTATTGTGTGACCTTGGGCAAATGAGACTAGATAATAATATTAATAATATTATAACAATAATAACCATCGTTTAATGTTTGCAAAGTGCTTTATATATGTTATCTCAGTTGAACCTCACAACAACCCCTTGAGGTAGGTGCTATTGTTAAACCCATTTTATAGATGAGGAAACCAGAGCCAAGAAAGGTTACGTGTCTTTCTTGGCATCACATAGCTGGTAAGTGTCTGAGGCAGGATTTGAACTTATTTTCTGGACTCCAAGTCCCATATTATCTACAGTGACACCTAGTTGATCTCTAAGGTCCCTTCTAGCTCTAAAGTTTTATTTTATTTGTTTGGAGAACATATAATGAGCAGGTAAAGGATATGACAATGTTTAGCTTGGGGAAAAGTAGACTTGGGGGATGTTATTTCTTCTTCAATATGTCTAAAGATGCATAATTTTATCATTGTGGTTGCAGCTAGGTGGCACAGTAGATAGAGCACTACGCTTGGAATCAGGAAGATTCATGTTCCTGAGTTCGAGTCTGTCCTCTGACATTTACTAGCTATGTGACCCTGGGCAAGTCACTTAAACCCTGTTTGCTTCAGTTTCCTCATCTGTAAAGTGAGCTGTAGAAGGAAATGGTAAACTACTCCAGCATCTTTGCCAATCAAAACCCAAATGGGGTCATGGAGAGTTGGACATGACTGAACAACATCCCACAATTCTCTCTACTGGTGCAGATTGCATCCCTTGCCACACCTGAGTAGATGCTGCTAGTGCTCCCCCCCCCATTACCTTGTATTTATTTTGTATATACTTATATGTGTTCATGAGTTTTTTCCCTCCTCAAGAGAATATAAGCCACTTGAAGGAAGGACTTCCATTTTCGTTTTTGTATCCACCACACTTAATATAGTGCCTGGCAAATAGTTAGGACTTAGTAAATATTTGCTGATTGATTGATTGTCATTAACACTATTGATCACTTGGCAGTGATCATACTTTTCTGGGACCATACCTTTCCGAATGTAACTTGTCTTTGAACTATAGGTGCAGTGTCTGTTCCTGAGCATGGCCTTGAAGCCTTTTTAGCTTGTTAGGACTTGTTAGGAAAAACAACTTCTTAAGGGCAGGAAATGTGACTTATGTAAATCTGCATCTTCTCCACTGCTCAGGCACACTTAATACATCATAGGATCTCAGATATAGAGTTGGAAGGGACCTCAGAGATCAGCTAGTCTAAGCTTCTCATTTTATAGATGAGGAAACTAAGGCCCAGAGAGCTCAAATGATTTATCCAGGTCATATAGTTAAGAAGTGACTGAGGCTGGATTTGAACCCCAGGACCTCTTACTTCAGAGCTTGGGATCTTTCCACTGTATCATGGGTTTGTTGTGCACATTGTGCTCTGATTTCAAGAGCCTATTTTGAAATGACAGAAGAGGACTTTTGAGGAGACCCTCAAATATTTGAAGGGTTGTCACATGTGGAAGTTTGGGATCACCAAAAACAGTGAGCAATTTCCTAAATGTGATTCAAAGTGAGCTGCTCACTGCTGCAAAAAACCTCATTCCTTTAACATTCTAGATTCTCCCAGTGAAAGTACAGCTCACGCAAGGGCTCATAGAAAGGCACATGGTGGGTGTTAACTGCCGTGTTAATAGTCTGGTTTATACCTAGAGCAGGGATTCCCAATCTTTTTCACTCTTGTACCCCTTATCTTCCATTAAGCACTCCCATGTGCCCTATTCAATAAGAAATATGATGGGGAATAAATTCTAGAGTTTATTATGCACATGTAATTAAGAAGTAAAATAAAGAGATTAATTTGTTCATAAGGAAAACTGTATTTGTTAGGTAACAACATTTTTTAGCATGAGACGCTTGCTAGCTATGTAAGTGCTTATCAGAACACAATCAAATAAATTAATGAGACTCTGGATTCTCTTTTTTGTCAAGCAACAGTTTTATTCTCAGTATAGTTTTTGAGAAATACCCACATATCATGTCCAGCCTACAATGTGTTTCTTGATTTGGATTTGATTGAGAACAGGACTGAGAATCACAGGATTGATTCACCGACCTACATTATTTTAAGTGGAATTAAAGCCCCTTGGATTGTTTTATCAGATATTTTTATTATTTACTAAGTAATGATATCCCCTTGACAAACTTTTTGTAACCTCTGGGGATACACGTGTCCCAATTTGGGAAACCTTGACTAGAGAAATGGTTTCAAAGACCTTATACAGGACATATTTGATGAGAAAAAGTAGGTCTATCACATTCTGAGAATGAAAGATGGAATGAAACTGAAGGACACATTGGAATCCTTTCACATTTAAAGAAATAGAGGAATGTCCATGGTACAGTCCTCTGCAGAGGACTTGTGGAAATGTATGGACAAGAATCACGCAGGATGAGAAGGCATGGAAGGGTTAAAATCTGCACTGGGGAGGAGAGTTATACTATTGGAATCATGGATCTATCCAAGTCCCAGAGGATGTCATGTGGAAGAGGGATTAGACTCATTCTGTGTGACTCCAGAAGGCAGTACTGGGATCAATGGATAGAAATTACAGACAATGTGCTTTAGTCTCAGTAGAAGGAAGATCTTCCTAACAGTGAGAACTGTCCAACAATTGAACAAAGGATGCTCTCAGAGGTACATGAGTAACTCCCCATGGCTTCAAGCACGAAGCCAGAGCTCGGGTCAGGGATTTTGTCAGGGATCCTCTTCAACATGGCATTTCTGACTGAATTAGAGTTTGCATTGGGCTGGAGGGTTTCTGCTAAAATTTCTATATAGTTTCATTCTTTTCCTGTTTTTCTTTGGATATAGCCTTATGTTGATGCTGATATCTGAAAGGGAGATCCCTTTCAGAAGACGAGTCTTCCTGGCTAGAGAAGATGGAGGAGAACTAACTCCAATGTATAATAAATTAGGGGAGTTGCTTTGGCCCTTTGGCCTTCCCACCCTGAGAAATTTTAGGGCATGGGGTATGCCCAGAAACAATGAGGAAAATAGTAGAAGATACTTGTGCTGGTTTTTAACAAAGAATCAAGGCTTTTATATATATAATCAATTCCTAAATTCTTTTACCCATCACATAGACAAAGTAAGCAAGTTTCTCCTTTCTCCCTCTTCTTCCTTCTCTTTTTCACTTACTACAGTTGTCCTTTTTTGATCTTTCTTCCTGCTCAAGGCTGCCCTTGATATTCATTTTAACCTGATTACACATGTATAAAAACATTTTGGGGAGAGTGCAGAGGGGTTCCAGAGTATCATTACCCCATTTATATGACCCCCTTAGAAGAGTCCTCGCCTTTACCATCTGTAATAGAAAGAGTTGGGGGGAGGGAAGGGAGGAGGAAGGCTTGAAATGGAGTAACTGAAATTTGTCTTGGCCTGCCTCCAAATCACTATCTCTCCATTGTGTAATAACCCAAGGAAGAGACTCTAAGACAATCTCTCTTTCTGATTACCTGAGAAATGTTTGATCCTAGGTTATGTGTCTGTACAAAATTAGTCACATTTGGTACTCAAGCCTTCCAGAGGTTAAAGATGTGGCTCCAAGGTGTGCTACCAATAGGCAGGTGGCGGTTCAGCTGGTAGTTGGATCTTGTGACTAGAACTTACCCTGGTAGCTCGATGTCAACTGCCTCTTTTTCTGGAGCTTGTGGACATCTACCTTCAGGATGTCCTGTACCCCATTTTATCTCTGTCTTCTGGGCTTTTGTATAGGCTGTCCCTGTGGCCAAAGTGCTTTCTGCCTGCCCTCCCCTCCCTTTGAGGCCTGGCTCAGGTTCCATATCCTATACTAGGCTTTTCCTAGTGGATAATGCTGCCCTCCCAGCCAAAATTATTTTGTATTTATAATAATAGTTACAAAAGATAACATTTATATAACTTCTAAAAGTTTTAAGTGCACTTTAGAAACATGCATTATTTCATTACTTTGTATGTATCTGTATACATACTATATACCCCTTACCATTTCCTGGCCATCTCCTCACCATGCTGATGCACTTCTTCCCCCCCCGCAGCCCCAAATACACATCAGGCTCCCCTTTATATATTGTCTTCTTTCATTAGAATGTAAGTTCCTGTGGCAGCTAGGTGGTGCAGTGGATAGAGCACCAGCTTTAGAGTCAGGAGGACCTGAGTTCAAATCTGGCCTCAGACACATAACACTTACTAGCTATGTGATTCTGGGCAAGTCACTTAACCTCAACTGCCTTGCAAAAAAAAAAAAGAAAGAAAGAAATGCACAGAATGTAAGCTCCTTAAGGACAGGAGTGTCTTATTTGCTTGTTTTTGTATCTTTGGCACTTATCAGAATGTCTGGCACAGAGTAATTTCTTAATAAATGCTTTAATCTCTTTCTCTCTCTCTCTCTCTCTCTCTCTCTCTCTCTCTCTCTCTCTCTCTCTCTCTTTCTCTCTAACACACCCACACACGCATACATGCACGCACACATGCACATGCGAGAATGTACACACACACATACCTTGAGGACAGGGACAGTTTCATTTTTGTTTTTTTTGTAGCTCCAGAGCCTAGCACAGTGCCTGGTACTTGGTTAGGTACTTGATAAAAGCTTGTTGAATTGAGCTGAAATGAATTGATGTTGGGTTGATAGACATAGGCAAATCTATTTCATGAGAGAGGGTATGTTAAGTTCTGGATTTGTAATGCATGCCCAGTAGGTTTCAGAGAAACAATAGGGAGAAAAAAGCAGATTAAATCTTTTGCTTTTAAACCAAGGGTTCTGTGCATGTTCCTTAGCTGTCCTTTAAGAAAACAGCTTTACTGTTTTTTTTTTCCCCTCTCTTCCTCTGACTCATATCTGTCTTGATGAGCGTTAAGGACTGAGCAGCTCTGAACATCAAAGCCCTCATTACTAACCAGACAGATGCACTTCTCACCACTCTCCCCATCACATAAGCCCAACTTTATCTGGAGGGACCACTGTCCCTAGAGCTGCAGAACACGTTCTTTCCTAAGCTAACGATGCACAATAGTGTCAAATTATGGATAATGATTTTGTAATGTGAACTAATGCCACCAGGGACTGAGTGGAGAGTGCCAATTTCATTACATTTCCCTGGCAACTGGGTCTGAAAAAGGATTTGGAAGCAAAGATAAATTGCTGCGTACATTTATTTTAAGTATTTACCAACTGGTTTTCTTATACGAACCCTTGGCAAGCAGGAATAAACAAAACTCTGTATTTTGGATTAACTTGTGTATCTCGGAGGTGCTGCTACAGAAGCTTCTGGGAATACAAAAACAAAAACATATCATCTCTGCTCCCCTGCTAAAAAGTGTGTGAAGTAAATCATTGCTTGACTTCACTTGTTTGAAGATCAGAGATAGGATCATAGATGTAGAATTGGGAGGGGACTTAGAGGTCATCAGTTTCAACCTCCTTATTTTACAGCCGAGGAAACTGATGTCTAGTGAGATCAAATGATTTGCCCAAGGTCATAAAGGCAAATAAATTAATAGTTAATAGACTGAGACGTGGAAAGGACCTCAGAGGCTATCTAATACCACTCTCATTTTATAGAGCCCCAGAAAGAATCATCGACTTGCTCAAAGCCACAGTCGGTAAGTTCTAGTTTGTAAGCTAAAAGGCAAGCTCATTTTACAGATGAAGAAATGGAGGCCCAGAGATTAGGTGGTTTGCTCAAAGTCACAGAGATAGTAAATATCAAAGCTGGGCTTTGAATCCAGATTCTCTGACTCTCTGCTCTATCATGTTGTTGTTGTTCAGTCATCTCAGTTGTGTCTGACTCTGTGACTCCATTTGGGGTTTTCTTGGCAGAGATACTGGAGTGGTTTGCCATTTCCTTCTCAGGCTCATTTTACAGATGAGGAAACTGAGGCAAATAGGGTTAAGTGACTTGCCCAGAGTCACACAGCTAGTAAGTGTCAGAAGCCAGATTTGAACTCAGGTCTTCCTCATTCAGGCCCAATGCTCTGTCCACTGCACCACCTAGCTCACCAGACCACTCTATCATACTCTTTCCTCAATTCAAACTTCTTTCTACTTTCCATTTCTTCCCCTCAAAAACAACAACTACAACAAAATACACAAGGAACTTTACCTAGCCAGGGGATGCCAAGAGAAGTTTGGCTATTTGGATCGTATTACTTAAGAAACCCTTCCACCTTCCTGATAATTCTGCTGCTGACTTTTGGACTGATTATAGAGAAGAAGCCAGGCCATGTTAGAATGAACAAGACCAGCAGTTACATTGATTTGCTGCAAAAAAACTGTATCTCTCACTGACCACCACTCTCTTCCCCTTCCTTCCCTTCCTGCCCCTCCTCTTTTCGAAACTTTTCTGCCTCTGTAGTGTGGATAGCAGAGGATAGACCCCTCCCCCCACCCTGCCCCACCCCCTGAGCCTGCAATCAGGAAGACCTGAGTTCAGATCTGGTCTCTGACACTTATTTGCTGTGTGACTTTGGGCAAGTTGCTTAACCCTGTTTACCTTAGCTTCCTCATCTGTAAAATGAGCTGGAGAAGGAAATGGCAAACCACTCCAGTAACTCTGCCAAGAAAACTCCAAATGGGATCACAAAGAGTCAGACAAAACTGAACAGCAATAACAACAGTGATATTGTAGAAGGATCTAATTATGATGAAATCATACTCAAGATGAGCTATGGACAATAGGGTTTTAAAAGAAAAAAAACAATACCCATTCTCTGCTCAGTCCCTGGCCCCTGCATCACATACCAAGCACACACTTTCACCTTCCTCGTGACCTAATATATCTAAACTCCATTGGTTGTAGGGGTCACCACCATCATGAGATGAGAAAGAAGACAATACCAATCACAACTAACCCATGCCATTTTTCCGACTCTGCTAATCTTAATTGAATCAATCTCCCAGCCCCTGTTGACAGTGAAAGATTGCTTAAACCTGGGAGGCCAGGCTGGACATAGCTTCTAGAATAAAAAACATCTTCCTTAATCATTAATTCGTCCATTCACTCCCATTTGGCCCCATTCTTCACTGTCTTGGCAAGTGCACCCTGTACAGCCTTCTCTCGGTAATCATTCCTAAGTGTTCTTCCCAATATACTCACATTTTAAGAAACCAATTTGCTGGAAGAGAATCCAGCAGAGCATTTCTCTCCCTCTCTGCTTCTTGGTAAAGTCTAGCTTGGGTTTAATTAAGTCTCATATCGTCTGCAGCACGATTTGGTTGACACATTTGTAAACAGCCTTGGGGCAATGTGTTCTATAGGCCCGGAAATCACTGGGAATACAAATTGGTTTTAGGTAAATCGGGCCATTTGAAAGGATAACTCAAACTTAAGCATCAATTCCAACCTCACCACGTAGAGGAGGGGGTTGTAGTGTCTTTAAGGATATGTCATTAGAGGGAGAGGGGGGATGAGGCCTAGAGTGGTATAGGGACTTGTTCAGGGTCATATGGTTAGTAGATTCAAATCCATGCAAAAATCTGTCTCTAAATCTTTCTACAGTACCAGGCAGCCGCTCCTCTCTTTGGGTTTCAAGTTCCTTCTCTATAAAATGTAGATGATAATACCTACCCTGGGTCATTGTGAGGAAAGTGCTTTGTAAACTGTAAAGCACTTTAGAAATGTGAATTTTTATTGTTATCATTTTTGTTAGATGAAGTCAATGATTTCCAAACTATAACGGTGACATCTCATTTTTTATCCAAAAAGTCAGTGGAAAATTTTTTTTCTTAGCTCACACTTTATTAAAAATTAAGGCAGCACTCACTATTAATTGAAGCAAATTCACTATGTTAGTCTTGTTTTTGTTGACTTTGATTTGAGCCTTGCGTTTGTTGAAAAGAGTTGTGTTTGTGTGGAAGTTGTACTGAAAAAAACACCCAATAATTTTGGCTGTTGCTTCATATCCCCCTTCCCTGCAGTAGGACATGCCCCAGGGTTGGGAAAACTGCCCTAAGCAGTCTGCCACATGGATAGTGGTCCATTAATCTCAGTTCTGTCTGTGGTTTGATCCAGCTTGACCAGAGTTATACATGAACTGATTTGTTTAATTTGGGAAGACTTCATCCCCAAAAGGGAACTGTAAATTATTTGGAATACAGAGAAAAACTGAAAATTCCTTTAGAAGAAAAGAAACTATGCTAGAACCTTAAACATTAAAAGAATTAAAAGTCCTACCAATTCATTTCTAAGTAATTTCAGAAATAAGAATTGAGCTTTACAAAAAAAACAGGTTGAATTTCAAACTCAAAATTATTTACAATAAAAAATTATTTAGCAATAATTCCCTCTAAATCTCCTTTAAATATTTATGACTGCATATTCACATATGTAGAACCAGATTCTTTTTTTTAAACATAGGAAATAGTGGGTATAGAGTCAGTGTGGTATAGAGTAGATTGATAGAATGCAGGACTGGGTTTCAGGAAGATCCTGGAGTTGCTTTATATTCCATCTCTAAAGTTTACTAGCTTTGTGGCCCTGGGAAAGTCACATAATCTCTATGTGCTTCAGGAAGCTTCCTAGAATTTATCTCAAGTCATAGACTGGGCAAAATGCCTCCATAGAGGGAAAGTTCTGTATGATAATATTACAGATCCTTCATGTATTCAGATAAACTGGTTAGGCAGCTCCTACCAATTCTTGAAAGTCAAAAGCAATTTTCCTTTTCACATAGTTTTACTATTCACTATTCGAAAATCAGTCAATCAGTAAACATTTATTAAGTGCCTACTTTGTGCACTTGTGCACTGAGACTTGTGCTAAGCACAAAAAAGAGGTAAAAGACAGTACCTGCCCTCAAGAAGCTTCCAACATGCAAAGAAATATATACAAAGGAAGCTAAATGCAAGATAAATGAGAAATAATTAGCATAGGGAGGGCGATGGAATTAAGAGGGATTGGGGAAGCCTGCCTGTAGAAGGTGGAATTTTGGTTGGGACCGAAAGGGCCAGGGAGGTCAGTGGTAGGAGTAGAGGAGGGAGTTCATTCCCGGCATGGGAGACAATCAGAGGAAATGCTCCTAATAAATTGAGGCAGCCTGGGGGAAGGGACCTGGGTTTGGAATTAAAGGACATGGGTTCAAATCCTGGCTGTCACTTACCACTGGTGTCCTTTGGCAACAGATTTTCCCTCTCTGGGTCTCAGTTTCCTCTTCTGGAAAACATAGGGGTTGGACCAAATGATCTCTGGAGTCAAAAGATCTGGTTCCACAATCTAGGCTATTTATTGCATGTGTGACCTTGGGAAAGTCCATTAACTCTGATGAACTTCAGTTTTCTCATCTGTAAAATGAGGAAGTTTTTCTGAGGTACCACCTCATATCTAACAAAGTGGCTAATATGACAAAAAAGGAAGATGTTGGATGTTGGAGGGAATGTGGGAAAACTGGGACCCTAAAGTACTGTTGGTAGAGTTGTGAACTGATCCAACCATTCTGGAGAGCAATTTGGAACTATGCCCAAAGGGCTATAAAACTGTGCATACCCTTTGATCCATCAATACCCCTGCTAGGTCTATATCCCAAAGACATCCAAAAAAAGGAAAAGGACCTATTTGTACAGAAATATTGATAGCAGCTCTTTTTGTGGTGGCTAATAATTGGAAATCAAAGGGATGCCCATCAATTGGTGAATGGCTTAACAAGTTGTGGTATACGATTGTAATGGGATATTATTGTGCTATAAGAAATGGCAAACAGGATGACTTCAGAAAAAACCTGGAAAGTCTTACATGAACAGATGCATAGGGAAATGAATAGAACCAGAACATTGTACACAGAAATAGCAATATTGTTGGATGAAGAATTGTGAATGACTTAGCTATTCTCAGCAATACAATGATCTAAGACAATCCCAAAGGACTAATGTTGAGGCTTACTATTCGACTCCAGAGAAAGAACTGATATTGTTTGAATACAGACTGAAGCATGCTATTTTTCCCTTTCTTTCTTTCATTTTTTTCTTTCATTCATCTTCTTGTACAAAGTGACTACTATGGAAATGTTTTACATAATTGCACATGCATGACCTATATTTGATTGCTTACCAAGGGGGAAGGGAGAGAGGGAAGGGAGAGAGGGATAGAATTTAGAACTCAAAGCTTTAAATAAAAATGTTTAAAAATTTAAAAAAAATGAAGGAGTTCAACTAGATGGTCTCTGAGGTATTGACTCCAGGCTCTCATCCTAAGCTCTCCACACTCTTCCAGCTCTTCCCTCTCTGCTTTTATGAACTTCAGTTTGAGAAATATTTTGACTAATACAAGAAAACCAAGCACTTGCTCCCTTGTTCAAAGTCTGGTGGCACATTTGTGGTGGCAGTTGGTCATTTTCTCTTATCTTGATTCACATCTTCATAGCTAAATAATTATAATTTTGCAAATCAGTTGGGCGTTCAGGTTGTTCCCGTTACCATAAGAGTGATAAATCTTGATGTCCCCAGTCCTGTACGAGATGGATCACAGGAACAAATGTCATTTTTCTATTTGGTTGACAGTTTTAGGATCCTTCCAAGCAGTGATAAAGCTAGCAGTTATACTGTGTGATCATTCTGCCTTTCATTGTAATGCAGAGTTTTTCCATATGAAATCAGGCCAAGATGTAAGCTAATACCCAAGGGCAAAATTCATTCATTATGCATGTACATTATTCCTCAAATTATTGATAATACTTTTCATAATAATTATTTTACATACATTAGCTCTTGCTGCTATATTAGTATTAAAGATACCTTTATTAATCTTGAATATTTTGTTGAATAATAAATAGGCTCTCAGAGGCTCTTACAGTTCCCCCAAGTTAAAAGCTGCTTTTAGCTAGAATGCTGTAAATCAGTTGTTTTATGAATAAAATTCGGTTCTGTATTTTTCCCCAGGATTGCTTATTGAAATAATTTTTTCCTTTTGTTGAATTTCTGTTTTGGTTGCAGAGGGTAGCTTCTCCCCCCTCCTCTCTTTCCTCATGTTCCCTTTCACCTTTTTAGAAAATTCCAAAGCTACACAAACCATCTCAGTCTGCAGAGGCAAACATCCCACACTATTTAGCAGGCAAATCGGTATTTTTCTTTCTGGTATTTATACAAGCTGAAGAATTCTTGAAGCAAATGGAATCTGTAGCAAGAGGCCAATCTTAGAGAAATGCATCAGTGTGCCACAGGACATCCCATGAGATTTCCTTGGGAATCTGTGCAGGGGGTGAACCTCCTTAAACCTGGTTTGGAGGAGGGGAAAAGCTTTACAGGTGAGACCTTGGCCAGGCAGTTTAAGTAATTTCCTAGGATTTAGGTCTGCTGAAGTTCTCAACTCAAGGTTTTACCTTTCCCTCACAACTTCTTCCTCAAGCAGCTCTCTCAAAGAGTCAATCAGTCATCAAGCATTTATTAAGTGCTTACTACATGCCAGACACTTTGCTAAGTGCTGGGCATATGAAGAAAGGCAGAGCCTATTGTCAAGGAGCTCACTTGCTAATGGTGGAGATAACGTGTAAACAGCTCTGCCCATACAAGTCACATTCAGGATAAATAGGAGGTATTCTCAGAGGGAAAGCACTAGGTAGGTGGAGGCAGGGATTAGGAAAGGCCTGCAGAAGTGGGGATTTGAACTGAATCTTTAATGAAGTAGGAGGTCAAAGGGGGAGGATTTCTCGACCAATTCAAGGCTGGAATCTTCCTGGGAGCACATTAGATGGCACTTGTGTTCCCAAAGGGACTAGGTCTGAGTAGATGGTCTCTAGGGCTCACTGAGCTGTGGCCTCCCCTTTGCATAAAGCATTGCCGTTGACTACTGACGATTTGTCAAGGGTGGGGAGTGGTTGTCGAAGATGCGGTCTTTTCAACCCTGGTTTAGGATTGTAAGATTATAGATCTAGAGATGAAAGGGACCTCAGAATCCCACCAATCTCAATCCCTCATTTTTTGGATGATGAACTCAGGTCCCAGAAAAGTTAAGTGATTGATTTGCCCAACATCATATAGACAGGAAGCATTCAAGGTGGGATTCGAATCCAGATAATTTGATTCCAGAGCCCACGCTTTTTTCCATTGTTTCAATTGGGAGCCCTTCTTCCCTATAGTCTTGGGGCAGTCTTGAGAGGGCATGTGATAGATTGACAAGAAAATCTGATTAGGAGGCAGTGGTCTTGGGTTCAAAACCTGCCTCTGTCTCTCACTAACTGTGAGCCCTTTAGTTCCTTGCTCTAGGCTTCAGTTTGTCTGTAAAATGAGGGAAATTGTATTAGTAGAATTTCTAGCTCTGAGTTCCCTGAAAGCATTGGAAATTCTATTTGTTTATAGCATAATTCCTCTTTCCCCCTCTCTGTATATATGGTCTAATGTACCCTCTGTCCCTTAACCTTCATACCATATGAGCTGACCATCTAGTTCTAGAGTTCTTGCCATCACTTTCCTTTTTTCTTTCAGGACTCTACAGTTACTACTAGTGAGGACCAATAAAGCAACAGATGCATATTACCCTCAATTACTACAAAATTTATTTCCCCCTAATTCTCTGTTACCAATTCTCTAGGATCTGGGAAGAGATTATTCATAGAACTACAGAATATTTCTTACCTCATGATTGACTCTTAGCACAATTCTAGCCTAACAGCAGTAGATACTCCCTAAATATTTGTTTAATTGAAGAATAAGTAAATCTTCCATTTCCTGGGGCAGCTAGGTGGCACAATGAGTAGAGCACTGGGCTTGGAATCAAAAAGACTTATCTTTCTTAGTTCAAATCTGGCCTCAGATACTTACTAGCTGTGTGACCCTGGGCACATCACTTAACCCTGTTTACCTCAGTTTCCCTATCTGTAAAATGAGCTGGAGAAGGATATGGCAAATCACTCTATTGTCTTTATCAAGAAAACCCAAAATGGGGTCATGAAGAGTTGGACACAACTGAACAACAACAACGCATTGCCTAGACGTTCATGACATAGTGTAGTGGAAAAAAATCACTGAATTTGGAACCATAACCAAGTCATTCTCCCTCTATGGGCCTCAGTTTCTTCATCCATAAAATGAGTAGTTTGGAAAATATGGCTTCTAAGGCCCTTTTTAGCTCTAAGTCTTCTGGACCAAGAATTCTGCCCAGGGCCAGAAGCCTACAGGACAAGAGCCCTAGAAGGTTGGATCCTCTGTTGGAGAGGTAGAAATTATTTTATGTTAAATAGATTGGGAAATACAAAGGTAAGGGGAAGTCATGACAAGGCCATAACATAGGAAAGATGGGATTAGATTTCATGACTCTTGACATTTGGTTCTATTGCTACCTCAAGAAGCTGTCCAATATCTTCTCAGAACCAGAGTGTTGGTTCAGTTATGCCTTCTCCCCATCCCCCCCATATATTTAATTATCTTTCATATGCAGAATCTTAGGTAGGAATTCTTACGCCTGGAACAAATTCAGGTTTTTTTTTGGGGGGTGAAGTAGGGGAGAGAATTGTTGAGAGGAAGGGGAGAGGTGCTGTAGTGTTGGTGGCTGCGGCAAGAGAAGTCAAAAAGAATTTATTAAATACTTAGTAGATGCCAGGCATATACTAAGCACTGGTGTATACAAAGAAAGGCAAAAATCAATAATAGTCTTTGACTTCAAGGAACTTACACTCTAATGAGCTCGTGGCAGTATCAGAGAAGACAGTTTGATTATAGATGCAGTTGTGCCAGGAGGGGGAATAGCCTGTTTCCCAAATTGTTGGGCCCCCTCCCCTACTGGGATCTAGGGTGGGGGACCATGGGTCCTTGAACAGGATTGTCATAGAAACAGGATCCCGGGGGTGGTGGCCCAAGAGAGGTTGCACAGGCCACTAGAGGACATTTGAGGCAATGTATGGACATGGCGATAATCATATTAGACATGTGAAGAAAGCTCATTTCCTGTCTGTTCCCCTTCCCCCACCCCTTCATATAGATACATAAAGGTAAACTCTGGTTTGCCTTGTGCTAGTTATAGTTCTGTCTATATCCTTTGGGTATCAATACCTCATCCCCAGGCCCAGGGCTCTTCATCTGATGCTCTTCTCCCTTCCATCCTCCTTCTTTGGGGTTTGATTACAAGGTTTGCTTTCGATTCTTTCTTAATATTTTCTGGTTTGGGCATTTAATCACAATGCACTTGTGAGACTTGGGAATGGGCCAGGAGACATCAACATATTCTTGTAGTAATGTATTCTTAAATATGTACTCCTCAGGACCCACAGCTAGGCGCAGCCTGGCTTAGTTGGGTGTTAAATATGCATATGATTATGTAAATGTGCTGATAGTGAATAAATTTCCTGAAGCGTTGGCTTCCAAAGGAAAGTAGATTTCCTGACATCAGAAGCTTGGCCGGGAAGTGCCAGGCAAATTGTCCCTTTGTGCTGTGTGACATTTATGTGTGGTGCTCACCACAAGTCATGTCATGGAGGGCTAAGTTAATAGGGCCCATATCTTAACTTGCAGTCTACTCACCAGGTATCTCAAGTACCCTGTTTTAAAACACATCTCTAAAAACACATTTCTAACACATTTCCCCCTTCTGTTTCTTCTGAAACAATGAAAGAAGAAACTATTGAAACAATGAAAGAAGAAACTACTCCTGATTTCTTTACCTTTTGTTCTCTTTTGTTTAGCCTGTGTTTGCATCTCTCTGGGGAATAACTTTAGAGATGTGGGTTTCCCTAGTTAACTAAATGTAATAAATAAAACTGAATATGTTTAATCTTCAGCAAGGCATCCCCAACCAGTCCTTGATTGTTAAACTGAGGACAGGTTTGTTGGTTCTTCTGCTTAATAAGGAGGAACACTGTTGTGTGGGTTCTTTGGTGTGAATTATAAAACTCTGGGGGAAATTTTCTATGACCAAACCCTGTAGCTTCCCTTAAGGAGATATTGGAAAGTTATGCACCCAGACTTTTTCTCCACATGACTAATTCGCTCTCTTGTGACCCCACTTTAGTGTGGCAGGGAAATCAGGAACAGAGACTGCAGCTTGAGCTGACCCCAAACATTTAGTTACATTAATCACAGAGTGGTTTTTGGACTCTGAGCATCCAGAATGAAAGACACTTGCTTGGAGAGACATTGATCAAACAGTCTACAGGTATCTGTACATCAGGGACATTAATCATCCCTTGCATTATCGGTTCTACCAGTAGAATATGTAAATGTGATTTCTGTCAATGATAAGGTGAAGTGGAATTATTCTTGGAGACTGGTCCATCTGGAGCTATTGATACAATCTTACCTAAGACAATAGGTTGTAAAGATAAATTTTTAGCATTACTAATTCAGTGTTGCCAATATCCTGGGAGTGCAGAGTAATTTAAAGCTAGTCTAAAGGTAGGGATTGGAATGGGATGGAATTGGAGGGGGAGGAGAAGGGATGAAAAAAAGCAAGTTTTAGTTTCTGCTCTAATACTATTCAGCTGCTAGAGAAGCAGTTCCCTGGTTAATTAAGTTGTCCCTTTTTCTGAAGGCTCTTAAAAGCTTAGATTTAGACATGGAAGGGAACTTTAAGGTTATCTAGTCCAGTGGTGTCAAATTAATATAGAAATGGGGGCCAAACTATACATAAGGATCCTGTGGGCACATATTGACTTAGAAAAATCATACCTGTTTATATACCATCAGTCCTCAACATTTGCATGCTTAACTTTCAGGACTTCAGGCATTCTTGTGATTTTATTAGTAACCTCATTTTCACTTTCACATTGGAAACCACACATATTCACAGCTACTCACAACAGAGAGAAAAAGAGAGGTGTAATATACAATTTTGGACTGTTTGTGTGCAAAGAAAAAAAAGGAAGAAGATACTAGCAAGAAAAAATGTTTTGCATGTTACCAATTTTACTTTGTGTACTGCATTTTATGGGTTATTTCATGGTTACTCTGTAGGGGAAAGTGTACATTATCAGAATTAATGTTTTGTTATAAAGAATTGTATGCAGAAAAGTGTACATTAAGCAATCTCATGAGTTAGTGAAAAGATACAGTGTGGGGTAGTTGAGGGAACCTAACTCCCTATTTTCCTTTTTTTTTTTTCTTCTTTTTTTCCCCTACATTTTAATACAGGTAGAACACTGAATGATTCCTTCACTTCAGCTCCTTCACAGCCAAACCAAGAGGCAGGGACTGTTTAAGTTTCTCTGCCTTCTCTTTGTCTGTGATGACCAGTGTGTAACCTTAAGCTTCACATTGTCCTTGTTTTTCTTGATCTTGACAGATTTGGCATCTTTTCGCTTGGCTGTCAGCAGGAAGTCTTTTATTTCCTCCATTTTTCAGGGCATAACGGCGGCCGTGGGACGAGGGCGTGTGGCCCGAGAGGTTGTGCCACAGGAGAGATACTCACAGCTGCCAAAGACCTAACTCCCTATTTTCCATAGGTTCCATGTATCAACACTCACCTTTTTGACTTTGGTGCTGTTTTCTAGGAATGCTACCCCCTTGAAAGTTGAGGATTAACTGTATTTCCTTATTAATACAGCAACACATTAAAATCTGATCAGAACTACATTTTAATCTGGTTTGGCCAGCACTTGGGAGTTTTGTAGACCTCATACAACCAAGCGCTCTGTGTTTGGCACCTCTAATTTTAGTCTAGGCATATTGCCTCATTTTATCTTTGAGGAAAATTTGTCTAAACTTATACAGATATGAAGTGGTTGAGTCAGGATTTAGAGTCAGCACTCTTTTCATTGTGCCATCTTATTAGACAGCTTGAGGAGTTCTTCCGAGAGGGTACTAATTGCTTCCATATTGGGTTTCATCTATACATCATAAGCCTTATTCAGGGGTGTGGTGTTAATGTGTAACAAGGGCTTCTCTGACAAAAGTTGTACACATGACACACTTTCAAGTTTAATCTGCATTATTAACTTTTTCTCCATCACTTTCTTAAGTTTAGATAATCAACAAAACAATAAATCAAACCTTGATTTGTGGCATTTGCCAATTTCTGAGGTTTCAATGCTCATAATGAAAATTTAACATTCGGCTCTTAGGAGACGGTGTGAGCTGGTTCAGGCATGCTCCTGGGATGGGCCAAGACAGGACAATCATTGTTCCTGTAAGAAATGAAGGCAGTGGTTCTATCATTCTCTATTTGATCATCAGTATGGTGAAGTGGATAGAGTGTTGGACCTGAAGGCGAGAAGACTAGTTCAGATTCCATTTCAGGCAGTATCTGGGTGACCCTGGCCAAGTCTCAGCTTCTGCATCTCTCAAATGGGGGGTGATCATAGTTCCTCATCTACAAAATAGGGATAGAAAAGATAACCTTTCAGAGTTATTGTGTCAGATGATATAATGTATACAAAGCATTTGCAGACTTTAAAGTGGCATATAAATGCCAGTTATTTTTATTTCACAAGATCATATATTTTTACCCTCATCCCCACTGATCAACTGCCTATCTTTGGAGATAGGCCAACCCAATGAATTACTGAAGAATTCTCAGCATTCTGGGTCTTTTTCCTACAGGCTCCAGTTCTTTTGAAGAACAGGTACAAATAAATTTGTCTTACCTCTAGTTAGCTAGGACCATAGTAGAGGGAAAAGTTGGCATTTTTCATAGAATGCCTTGGCACATAGACTTCTGGAGAGATAAGTGTCTGTGATATCTGCTGTCTGGCATATGTTGAGGGCTGATGAACATTTAGAATGACCTCTTTTTATGAGGTTTTTGGAAAAGATGGGAGAAAGAAGTGGACAGGGTGCTGGTCTTCAAGGGAGGAAGACCTGGGTTCAGATTCTGCCTCTGACACTTATTAATTGTGTGACCACAGACAAGTTGCTAAACTTTTCTGAGCCTCAGGCAGCTCCCCATAATTATAAGTTATTGCCAAGTTGTGATCTGTCTTTAAAAAAGGACAAGTAAATGGTTTGGAGAAGATCCTGCCAACTCAATTCAACAAACATTTATCATATGTATACTATGTGTAAATCACTGAGCTATGTAGGTGTTAGAGGGGAGAAAAAGTTCACAATAAGACACATAATCCTTACCTTTCATGGCATTTACCAACCTGGAAAGGGTTAAAATATGGGCTTGGTTGCCATAGCTGTAACTAGCAATATTTTTACTGGGTGCAAGCATCAGGAACACAAAATGGTAAGGAAGTTCGTCTGGGCTATGAAGGTTGGATGCATGTCTATAAGGTTCATAGACACCACTGCTACCTTTTTCCCATTTTTGCCCTGAATAAAGGCAAAACAGGTGGGAGAGGAAATGTCTCCCTTGGTAAGGTCAAGTCACTATATTATGTTCTAAACCTAAGCCCCATATTCTATACCCTAGTTATGCCTCTACTGTAGGTCATATGGTCATAGGAGTATTGATCCAGAGATGGATGGGAACTCAGAGGCCATTTAGTTCAGCCCTCACATTTCACAGATGAGGAAACTGAGGCCCAATATGTTCAAATGATATGTCCAAAGTCACATAGCCTGGCAGATGTCTTTGTGTTTGTCTTTGGGGACCAGCCCAGCTTAGTTTGGAGGATGAATTTTTTCATTCATAACAATTCAAAAAGTGCATATGTAAGTCATATAAGATTTACATTTTATGATGATGAAAGGAGTTTCCACACAGATAAAGCCCCAGATTCAAGAAGTATTAAAAAATAAAGAAATTTTTTCTTTTATTTGTGCTAAAACTAAGCCCTTTGTGTTTTAAGGTGGGTGATTAATGTTACAGGATTTGATATTCACCCCCTCTAAGCTTCTAATTTTGCAGACTTTCACTAGAGAGGCACCATAGTATAGTATATAAGGAGTAGACTTGGAGTCAGGATACCCTGGGTTCAAATCTACCTCAGGCCCTTGGTAGGGCAAGTCAATTGGGCTATACGTGCCTCAGCTTCCTAATCTGTAACATAAAGGGGGTTGGACTTAGTGGTCTCTAAGGTCCCTTCCAACTTTAAAATCTATAATCTCAGATCATATCCCCTCTCAAGCCTTAATATTTCCAGGCCAAAGAGCTTTAATCTTTTAACACTAGGGGCAACATGATTTAGTTGAAAGACGCCTGAAATCAGAGTTTCAAGACCAGGTTTCAGGTCCTATCTCTGCTAATGAGCCATGTAACGCTGGACAAACCATTTAACTTCTCTGAGATTTTGTTTCCTCATCTATGAAATGGGGATTATTATCCCCCAATTCACTGGGGTGACACAAAACAACATATATATGTGTGAAAACTGCAATGTAAACTGTCAAGCTATCCTTTCATATGTGTATAGTACTTTATAGTTTGCTTTCCTCTATCCTTGGAGGAAAAAAACAAACACTCTTCCATCCCCAGGATAATTTTAGCTTCCTTCTTCTAGCCTCACAGTCCCATTCCTGAGGTATGACTGTCAGAACAGCTGGTAGTATTTGAGACGTGGACTCTGGGGTGACCTTCCTGGATAGGAAATGGATTAGACGAATTGGGAAGGTGGCTTCCAACATAGAAACCCATGATTATTTGTGAAATGCCTCCTGTTCTTTAAGATGACACAACAAAAGAGAAACCCCTAAAAAACAGCAAACCATGGGAATTGAAGACCAATGATGTTCCTTTTTGGAGTAGAAAATGTAAACAAAAAAGCCCCCAAATTCAATGGCATAGTTTTCCCTAGCAGATATCTTCCAGACAAGTTGCAAATACAGATTATTATAGAAAGTTAACAGCATGTTGGCTGCCAGAGGCTTGTATTACATTGGAGAAGGAAATCATAGTGTTTTACACATAGAAAATGTTGTTTGAATTCTCACACATGGTACTTATCTAGGGATAATCAAGGGAGTGATAGACTGCATCTTCCCTAACATTTTTTGTCCTCCTCCTTCCTGCCCCTCACTTCTTGTCCTAGTGGGGTGGTGGGAGAGCAGGTTCAGCTGAGACATGTGGGAGTTCAGAGTGGCCTAGGATGGGTAGGGGGAGAAGAATCTGGGGTGGGGGTAACAGAGAGTCAGTCAGTAAGAATTTAAGTGCTTTCTTTGTATTAGGCATTAGCTTGGGGATACAAAGAAAGGCAAAATACAGTCCCTGAGGGGTAGCTAGGTGGCACAGTGAATAGAGCACTGGCCCTAGAGTCAGGAGGATCTGCTAGTAAGCTGTGTGACCCTGGGCAAGTCACTTAACCCCATTGCCTAGCCCGGCCAAAAAATTAAAAAAAAACAACAACAATCCCTGCTCTCAAGAAGCTCAAGGTTTAATGGCAAAGACAATATGTAAACAACTACTTATGAACAAGGATACAAGGGGGAGAAAAGATAAATTGGGAGATAATCCATAGAAGGAAGGCACAAACATTAAAGGAATTGGAAAAGACTTCTTGTAAAAGGTAAGATTTTAATTGAGACTTGAAGGAAGTCAGGAAGTATAGATGAGGTGGTAGAGAATGCTGGGCTTGGGAGACAAGCCAGTGAAAATGCCTGGAGTTGAGAGATGGCGTGCCATGTTGTAAGGAGCAGCAAGGAGGCCAATGTCAATGGATGGAAGAGGATGTGGTTGGGTGGGGTGGAGGGGTGGTGAAGAATAAGGTATAAAGAAATGGAAAGGTAGAAAGAGAACTGTGCTGTGCTACCTCTATTATTCCTTCCCAAGTGTCCTCCCTTTGTGTTTCCCAGCTCTAGGGACACAAGATGGGGGTGGGAGGAAGAAGAGCCAGGAGCTTGATGGGTGTAGAGGCAGATGTAGCTGTCAGGTCATCATGGACAGTTGAGTTTGACCTGAATCAACTCTTCTTGATGTCTGTTCAAATTTAGATTTGTTGTTTTAGCTTTAAAGCAGTGGTGTTGACATGCAGGCACATAAGTGTTTGTCAAGCATGCTTGCTGGTGTGTGCTCTGTCTCCCAGAGGAGGCTTTTGAGCTCCCTAAAGCAGGGGATGGGTCCCTCTGAGAGTGCTACATGTCAGAGACTCAGCACTCATTGAATGCTCAGTAAATAGTCTTGGCTGAGAATGAATGAACTCACAGTAAGTTAGTGAAAGAGCAAGGCCTTTCAAGAACCTAGGTCTCCTGACTCCTCTCCTGATTAGGCCTGGGCTTCTTCTCTTACACCATTTAGTTGTACTGGTGAGAGGCATGTGGGTGTGTCTGGGGAAGGGGCACATCAATTTATCTACAGGCATTCATGAAGCACTTTCTAGGTGCTGGAGATATTAAGATAAAAGTAAGACAGTACTTGCCTTCAGGGACATTACATTCTCCTAGGGCAGAGATGGGGAACCTGTGGCTTTGAGGCCACATGTGGCCACACTTAAGGAGATCCTTAAGGAGGCCACATGTGGCCTCAAGGTTGAAGATTCCCCACCCATGTCCTAGGGGCATACAACATGATCTAAGTAAATAGAAGATATATGCTGTACAAAGTAAATACACAATGATGGGGTGAAGTATACCAGTGACTGGGAGATTTGGGAACAGTTAAGAAACTTTAGGTAGTCAAGGGCAGGACATTGGCCTGTATCCTAACTCTCTTGGGTTGTTCTTGGTGAGTTTCTTATAAACAGAAGTGGGAATGCAAGGATTTTTTTTTTAGTAACCTGGACAATGTTGTTATTCCACCTGTAGCACACTAGTGGTACATATAATTCTTAGAGTTGAGTTCTAGTGGGTTTCCTTATCCCTTTGCAGCCCTTCTGGAATACTGCTCAGGTGCTTCAGCTATAGTTACCAATTGATTCACTGTATAAACAGGACCAGGCTTTATAGATACTGGGCTCTAGTGTTGCTTTATACAATTCAATTCCATTCAACAATAGACACCTACTCTGTGTCAGACACTATGCTGGGCCCTGGGGATACAAAGACAAAAAAAAATCAGTCTCTCCCCACAAGGAACTTCTATTCCACTGTGTGGTCCCATTAACAGAAATAGAGAAGTTGAATGGAGAGTGAGGGTTAGAAGGGAAGATGCTAAATTTGGTTTTGTTTTGTTTGGAAAGGCAATTGGGGTTAAGTGACTTGCCCAGGGTCACACAGCTAGTAAGTGTCTGAGACCAGATTTGAACTCAGGTTCTCCTGATTCTAGGGCCAATGCTATATTCACTGTGCCACCTAGCTGCCCCTAAGTTCAATTTTAAACATGTTGAGCTTGATGATTTGGCTAAGCATCAAGGTGGGTATATCCCAGAAAATAGTTTGCTAAAACTATCTAGGACTTTAGAAACAGGAAACATGGGTTGAAATCTGAGTTCCAATTGGTTATCTGTGTAACCCTGGGTAGATCACTCTGGGCCTCAGTTAAAAAAATATCAGTGGGAGATGGGGCCAGTCCTGTGGTTTCTTTGGTGTGGGGAACTCCTATTAAGGAAATTCCCTCTACCAGTGCAGATCAGGAACTGTTCCTCAACTTATCTTACAGAATTGCCAGCATTCAAAACTTAAATGACTTTCTCAGGGTCATACTGCAGGCGTGTGTCAGAGGTGAGACTTGAACTCAGATCTCCCAGACTATGACCCCTTCCCCTTCTTTATATTATGTTGTGTCTGTAGGCAACATAGTAGAGTGAAAAATAGCACTGATTCTGGAGTCAGTGGGCTTGGGTTTAAATCCAACCTCTGATACATATTATCTGGATGATTTTGGACAAATAACTGAGCTTTCCTGGCTTTGGTTTCCTCATCTGCAAAATTAGGACATTGAACTAGTTGGGCCCTGGGATTCCTTTCAGCCCTGTATCCAGGACCCTCTGATCCTCGTACCTACACCGAATCTTCTGGAATCTGAATGAGCTCCTCCCCCTTCTTCCCCAATATTTCACTGTCTACGCAATGGAAAGATCGCCACTTGTGGGACCCTTACCTCGTAGGGCTGTTTGAGGAAAGTGGTAGTTTGTACTGTTCTCATTCACTTCTCAATCAGTTTTTCCATGTCTCCTATACTCCCATCCCCCAATAAGATCTCTACGAGGAGACTTGTATTGGTTAGATCTGTCATTAAAGGGACACACAGAGTGCACTCAGAAGTCAGTGCAAAAGGATTTACTGGCAAAACTTTCACATGAACCTGCTTACAATGGTCAGGAGCTGAGTCATTCCTTAGAAAGGGTTTTTTCCTTGGAAAAAAAAGTTTATTGAAAAAAGTTTGCTTGTATAATCTATCACCAAAGCAGAGAGCGATCCCTTCTAAAAAAATAAAAAAAGAATGAAAAAATGAACCCACACAAATGAATTTGAGTCTATGTAATGTTGCACTTGCATCACCTCCCACATCTGAAAATAAGGGAAAGAGGTGCTTTTTCTCATCCCTTCTTCAGGGTCTGGCTTGGTCACTACAATTGTACTGCATTTGGTTTTATTTTCTGGTCCTTTTATTTATATCACAGTAGTCTTGTGTATATTGCTTTCCTGACTCTATTTGTCTTTGTGTCATTTGATATGTCTTCCCATGCTTCTCTTTTTTCTTCCCATCCATTATGTCTTCCAGCACAGTAGTCTTCCTGACTTCAGGGCTGGTGCTCTATCCACTGCGCCACCTAGCTAGCCCAAGAAGGTTATAGATTTTGAGTTGTAAGGGGCCTTATGAGTCAGAGTCCAGCTCTTACAGATGAAGAAACTGAGACCCAGGGGGGAGAAGGAGAAGAAGAAGAAGAAGAAGAAGAAGAAGAAGAAGAAGAAGAAGAAG
>NW_020954571.1:19919497-19930134 GCF_900497805.2 Vombatus ursinus | reverse complement strand
AGGAGGAGGAAGAGGAGGAGGAGGAGGAGGAGGAGGAGGAGGAGGAGGAAAGAGAAGAGGGGGAGGAGGGGGAGAAGGAGGAAGAAAGCAGTGGTGGTGGCATTTATGTAGTACTAGCATATATTAATACTCAGATAAGGAAACTGAGACCCGGAAAGGTTAAATAGCTAGCTGAAAGACACATCAGTAGTAAATATCAGAGCTGGCCTTCAAATCTAGGCCTCCTGACCCCCAATCAAATACTCTTTCCCCTCCAGGATATTGTCTCCCTTCTGAGTGCCTCTTTCTCCTCATCCCATCCTTCTTTCTTCTTCCTCCTCCTCCTCCTCCTTCTTTTCCTTCTCCTCCAATGCCTGCTCTTCCTGGCAGCATACTTAAAGAATCCCACTGAATCTTCCCATTTGCAGGACTGGAGGAGGAACATTATGTTACTAAGGTGAAATTAGTTGGACTCTGAGACTTCAAAAAAAATTAAAACTACATCCCGTTCACTTTATCAGGGCAAAGGGGAAGTTTCTGTTTTTATTATAAACTGTATCATGGTGGTTTTCACAGCTTAGCAGGTTGTTTTAAAGCCCCAGGCTGGAACTTGGCACACATCTTTTCAGCCCAGAAGGAAGTTAGTTTATTTATTTTTTCTATCAGACTGAAATGACTTTGGCTTTCTTGATTATTATTATTTTTAGATGGGAGAGCAGTAAATTGGTGTCTTTTGCACTTTTTTCTGGCCTCCCACAGGCTGAAGTCTTTGTAATTTTTCTCCGCATGTTTGACTGTGGGCCCTTTCCATGGTGAGTGGACAGGAAAGGCAATGTTGGTCGTGTCATTATTGGAACCATGCAGAGCAGTATAAAGAAAAGAGATCGAGGATGGTCTTCTCCCTATGCTCAGCCCCAAAGTGATGGGAAAGGGCAGTCAGACAGAATCACCATACCAGCCACACCCTTACAACCAGACCTGAAAGTTCAGGCATTGTTGCTGCCATGACATATCAAAATTTCCTCACCCTTACTCATCTAGTAGACTAACAACCATTCATTCCACAAACATTTATTGAGCTCCTACTGCACACAAAGCCACTGTGATGATCCCCTGAGGGGGATAAGTTTAGATGAGTTTTGGTCCTGGCCCTCATGAGGCTTTGTTGAGGTTGTTGTTGTTGTTCAGGCATTTCAGTTGTGCCTGACTCTCCATGACCCCATTTGGGGTTTTCTTGGCAAAGATACTGGAGTGGTTTGCCATTTCCTTCTCCAGCTCATTTTACAGATGAGGAGCTGAAGCAAACAGTGACTTGCCCAGAGTCACATAGCTAGGAAGTGTCTGAGGCCAGAGCTGAACTCAGGAAGATGAATCTTGTTGACTCCAGGCCTGGTGCTGTACCCACTACAACACTGATCACAGGCAGGCTAGAGTTGGGCCTGATGTTGCCTACCTCCCCCTTTTACCCTCCATTCCCATCAGATAATGTTGCCCCGTGCCTCAGGTTATCCCCTGATTTCTTAAACTCTTCCTCTGTGATCCCCTATTAAAGCCTAATTTCACCTGTATTATTCTGTTTGATCTTTAAAATATTCCTGTGAGGTAGGTAGGGGATATTTTGTTGTTTGTTGTTGAGTTGTTTCAGTCGTGTCTGACTCTTTGGGACCCCATTTGGGGTTTTCTTAGCAAAGATACTAAAATGTTTTGCCATTTCCATCTCCAGCTCATTTTACAGATGAGGAAACTGAGACAACCAGTATTAAGTGACTTGTTCAGGGTCTCACAGGTAGCAAAGGTCTGAGGCCAGATCTGAACTCAGGAAAAGGAGTCTTCTTGACTTCAGGTCTGGCACTCTATCCACTGTGCCACCTTTTCCCTATTTTTTTTCAGGCAAGGAAAGATTAAGCAACTTGCCCAGGTTCATATGACTAGTAGGTAAAAGAGGAGTTAGGGCTTCTGATTTCTAATTCAACCTACCTCCCTACTATTGCAGCTGCCTCTCTAATGCCCAGATACTTGTATGAAAGTAGTGGGAATGTCTTCCCTATGTCCCACTTAGGTTCTCCCTCCTTCATGTGTGTCAGTTTGGCATCCAATGGCATTACCCCACCATGAACTCTGACTGGATACTTAGATATGCTTTTAGCAGCTGCTGTTTAAAGGGAAGACACAGGGGTTTGCAGAAGCCAGAAGAAAACAAGGAAGAAGTAATGATGAAGACCTGGCCCTGATAGCCTATTCATTCTGTCTCTCTTCTGTGGAAGATCCATGCATTCTCTCCAATGTTCTCAGGTTTCAGGATGCCACCTTGCCATGAGGGCCTCTAGCCAATAAAAGATGCTCATGACACCCAACACTCTTACTATAGTCACTGGCTTAACATCCTGTTTTGAGTGGCTTTTTGTAAATTGTAAATGTATTCTGGAGGTGATAAGAGAAATGTAGGGTGGCTAATGAGGGGTCAGGAGCAGTGCTCCCAAGAAGATGTATGTATGGCATGATAGCAGCTTTGGGACATGGGTGGTAGGGTGCTTACTGCTCAATTAAACTCCGTGTTATTTACCTTATATTCTGCTTGAAGCAAATGTGAGTTGCTTTACTTTAACACCTTTTCCCCGTACAGGTACCTTCTTCCCCAACCTCCCTTTCCTTCAGCTCCTTTTAATGATTGTCTTTTCCAATTAGAATGTGGGCAGGACATTAGCCTAGCAAAGTCTAATTAGATAGACATTAGGTGGCGAAGTGGATAGAATGCCATGCCAGGAGGCAGAAAGACTTCCTGAGTTCAAATCTGGCTTCAGACACTTTTTTGCTATGTGACCCTAGGCAAGTCACTTAACTCTGTTTGCCTCAGTTTCCTCATCTGTAAGATGAACTGGAAAAAGAAATGAAAAACACTCTAGTATCTCTGCCAAGAAAACCCCAAATGGGGTCATAAACAATCAGACACAACTGAAACAACTCAACAAGAACAATTAGAATGTAAGTTTCTTGAGGGCAGGGACTGTCTTTCTTTTGGCTTATGATGAGGAAACTGAGGCAGAAAGAAGTTAAGTGACTTCCCCGAGACTACATAGCTGGCACTTATTGTCTGAGTTAGGATTTGAACTTGAGTCTGCTTGATTCCATCTCTATCTAAGGCAGAGGTGGTAAGAATGCAGAATTTAAGTTCTTGGAAGATACTGTAGGTTTCTGGTGCACCAGTGGTGTTGTGAGCATTCTATCTGGCTAGTCCACAGCAAGTGTGTGTGTGTGTGTGTGTGTGTGTGTGTGTGTGTGTGACAGAGATAGAGGCAAACAGGGAAGGAGGGGGAGGAGGGAGGGAGGCAGAAAGAGGAGGAAAAAGAGAGGGAGAAGAGAGAGAGGGAGAGAGAGAGAGAGGGAGAGAGAGAAAGAGAGGAGAATGTGGAGAATCTGAGATGGAACACACAACTTCTCAAGTATAAAAAGGAAAGATCCTACTCACCTCCCTTCTGTCCCCTTCCCCTCAAATGACTTGGTGACAGGGTAAAATCTTGCCTATAGTAAGGCCTTCACTTCTAGATGGTTGTATGGGTCTTAATATATCCTCAATGTAATGTCAAAATGCCAAGCAGTTTTCCCCTCACCCTGCTCACCCCCTTCCTCATTAGGCTGAAACTGTTCCTGGTTGGGCAGTGCCCAGGTGCCCCCAGCCCAAGCTGAAGTGCAGCTCTCTCCCCGTCTGGAGCTGACTCGGTGGGAGCAGCTCTCCCCGAGCCCATGGGCTCCAATGGTCAGAGAGCAGGGCATCCTGATGCCCTCCTGCCCCTCCAAACTGTATTCTAATGAAAAATGAGGAGCAAGGGTGGTAGTGGGGAGACAAAAAACCCAGAGGAAATCATGCATTTTGAGGAAGTGCCTATGGACTCCCTTTCTCTGAGAATGTCTCCCCTGGGCTCTGAGCTGTAGACTCGGGTAATTCCTCTGCTGAATGGATGCAAAATGAAAGCTATCAGCAACTCTAGAGTGTCAGATTGTGAGAGAAACACACACACACACACACACACACACACGCTCAAAACAACTGAGGATGGGGGGTGGGATGGAGACGGGGAAAAGTTTTCTTTGAGTGACATGCCACCAAGTTTCTGATGTGGCTTTCACACTTTGTAATATTCAAACCTCCATATGTTACAAGGAAACGCTGAATGCTGCCTAGAACCCTGACTTTATCATGCCCTAATCTCTGTTTAATTGCTGCGGTCAAGTTACCCCACACTTAATAACCCACAGCTTGGTATATTGTTTAATATGGTTGACACATACTTTGCTTTAAATGTCAGCGCTGGCCGGGTCTCGGGACTTGGCAGTGCTCCCCGGGAGAGATGGCAGAACAGAAACATCATCTGTTCTTGGTCTGAGGCCCTTGGTATGTTTGGCTACAATTTTTCTCATCTGTGATGATTGGCCATGCCAGACCCCAGCTACTGGATGGGAAGCCCTGCCTCCTGGATGGGAGGTCCAGGGATAAGCTTGCTGGCCCGCTCCCCTGCTGGGTAAGCTCTTTTTGATCTGTTCCAAGGAAGATGGGAGGTGTGTTTGGCTAAGATCCTCCATTTCTTATATCAGGGCCATTGGGTCCATGAGAGAATGTGAGTCCTTCAGGGTCATGACAGAACCTTGTGTGTGTGTGTGTGTGTGTGTGTGTGTGTGTGTGTGTGTGTGTAACTGAGACCACAGCAGCATCTGTTGGGGAAATAATACCCATTGGTTAATGGACACTGAGCTCTGTTCAGGATAGAGTCTTTGCCAGAGCTTTCCTCCTCATATATCCCCTTCAGGTCATCTCCCCCAGGCTGGTGCTGTGGTGATATTTCCCTAACTCCTTTGCATTTAACTACCTTATATTTATTTTATATTGATTCTGTCTATGGGCTTGTTGCCTCCCCCTATACGATGTAAGCTTGTTGTTGATGGATTGATTTAAATCAACAAGTATTTACTGAGTCCCCACTCTGTGTCAGGCCCCTCTGCTGGGTTGAGAATACAAAGACCAAAAAAGAAAAAAAAAAGTAAGTTCCTAGCTCTCAACTACCCCGTGCAGAGCTCTGGGTAAGTGCTGGGGAGAGACCTTGCCTATTGCCTTGAAGCTTACAGTCTAGTAGGGAGAAGAAATATAAACAAAAATCACTAAATAAGGCTTAGTGGAGAGAGCCCCGGACTTGGAGTCAGAATGACCTGAGTTCAAGTCATTCCTGAAACGTTTACTATCTGTATGACCCTGGGTAAGTCCCTTTATATCTCTTGACCTCGATTTTTCTGTCTGTAAATGGGAATAATAATTGCACCTACCTCCCAGGGTTGTTGTGAAGGTCAAATGAAATATGTAAAGCATTTCACTATCCTTAAAGCACTAGATAAAATGATAGCTATTATATTACCTGATATTTCATGATTTATAGTTGATGCTTTGTTTTTGTAGAGGACCAGGTGAAAAGAGAAGTGCTAGTGGTAATTCAAAGCAGGAAACACAGTAACAATGGCATTGGAGAGTATTTCATGGAGGGGCTGATGTTTGAGGAGCAGTTTGAAAGGATGGGTAGAAATTCAGTAGTCAGAGGGGAAGGGAAGGCATTTCAGGCCGAAGGAGCAGGAGAGGAGGGCAGTAGAGGGTCATCCAGTTTGATTGGGACAAAGAGTGTGTGGGAGGAAGTAACTTCTGTTTCTATGGTTTTCCTGGGGCAATTCCATTCAAATACACTTTGTAAAATTATTTTTGAGAACTGGTGATTGAAGAGGGGAGAAAAAGATAGTAACCAGCAGCAACAAGACCAGCGCTCCGTACCTACCCAGACATTGCCACAGATAGCTCTTTCAGGGAACCAAGATGATCTGTGGGGTTTGGAGTCCTCCAGGTCCCATGAAGTAGTAATTGGGTTAGACTCATCAGGCCTGATATTTTGGGAACAGAGAGAGTCAAGTATCAGTTGCTGAAGGTCTGTTCCCAAACAACAGCCAGAATATGCCCTCTGAGCCTTGGGTTTGACAGGTGGATCACTGAGGAGGTTTTGGGGGAAAGTCTCAGCTGTTGCCAGGCTGAGAGGCCTCAGAGAGCTACCCTCTCTCCCCTAATTCTGTCTTGCCCCAGTATTGTTACATTGGGTTAACAGGGCACGTAGGGCACTGGCTTCTCTGAGTTTCACCACAGAGAATGAGGTGGCCTAGTATAGCGACTAGAGTGATGGATTTGGCATCAGAGGACCTGGGCTTGAGTCCTTGTTCTGCAACTTATTAGTTATGTGACTTTAGATAAATCATATAAGTTACTCTGGGCCTCATTTTCTTCATGTGTAAAATGAGGGGGTTAATCTCTAAAGGTCCCTTCTGGCTGGAAATCTATTATACTATGATAATTTTGAACTTGCTGATAATTCTTTGCTGTCATTTTTATATTCATATAAAAATGACGGCAAAGAATACATATATGTGCATATGTACACAACACACATATGTGCATGTGTGTATATACACATACATATACATACACATATGTGTATATATTTATACATACATATATATATATATATCCCTACTCAGAGGGCTGTCACTTGTAACAATGAATCAAAAATAAAGAGAAAGAAAAAGTAGTTCCCCAAGACTAATCAACCCTTCAAAGGAGTCTAACAGTGCATACAACATCCCACAACCACAGTCCATTCCCTTGTAAAGAAGGGTGGGAGGTACATTTTCTTTCTTCTTTCTCCTTCTGGGTTAAGCTTGGTCATTATAATTACATAGCATTTATTTTCCTTCTTTTCCTTTCATTTTCTTATTCTTTCTCTCCTACCCCCTTTTTTTGTTCTTTTATTCACATAGTTGTGGTCATATAGATTGTTTTCCTAGTTCTGCTTAATTCACTTGGTTCATGTAAGTTACATTTCTTGTATTATGTTGTTACTTAAAGTGGAGTAATATTCCACTACATGCATCTACCACAATCTGTTTAGCCTTTCTCCAGTAGATTGGCATCTGCTTTGGGAAAGCAGATCATTTAAATTCAAACTGTACTCATTGCTGTTAGACTTGTCTCTCTGTATTGAGCTGAAGGCCTCAGTAGATCGAGGGAGTATGGGAACTTCCCCAGAGATCAGGGAGGCATATGCCTGTTGTCCTGGGGGGAAGTGGGGAAAATGAACTTATGTTTCTGGTTTTTCCTCCTCCAGAGGAAGCAGCAGTAGCAGCGGCCTGAGCCCAAACCCCTGGCTATAGTTAAGGATTGACTGGGCCTGTTTTGAGGAGATTATCAATCCTACCATTAAGTCTTTAATAATTTCCATATTTAATTGATAAGCTTATGAGATTTAGAGCTAGAAGGGATCTTAGAGGTCATTTAGGTTAATCTCATTTTACAGATAAGAAAATGAGGTTTACAGATGAGAAGTGACTTACCTAAGGTCACACAGGTAAAAAGCAATAGATCTGGATTTTAAGCTTAGGTCTTCTGACTCTAATTCTAGCACTTTTCTCACTATATTTGGCTTCCTTCTCCTTATACTGTGTTCTATTCCCTAGGTATTTGTAAAGAAAGGAATTGCCTAGTTGTGAACCTTAGGAATGGCCTCTGGATGTGGTTGAATTATTCTAATATCTGAGATAATGGGGACACTTACTCGTTTGTACTTTCTTGTCTGTTCTTTGAGGGGAGGATAGGGAAGTCAACTGAATGACTGTACAGATATATAGCTGGGGCACCAAGAATTCATCTTACTATCAGGCTTCCTAACTGGCTGAGTAAAATAAGGACTGTAAAACTATGTGCCTGGGTGTATAGATCCAAAAATCTGCTTCCATCATTCTCGATAATTTAGAAAGTCTGTGATTAGGTAGAGTTCAAAAAAAGCACTTCTATTTACATTTGGTGTATTCTTTCTGAATTTGTGTGATCTCTTTTACCTTGTATATAAACCTTAAAAAAACCCATTTTCATGCTCTCTGTGGAGAAGGGAGAGAAGGAATGAAGAAAAGTGGGTGATGGAAAATGCACCAAGATATTTCTCCTGGCAATGACAAGAGAAAGGGGGAAAGGTTCTTAAAGTCTGGACCTTAATAAAAAGATTTGTTTCGTGAAGTTTGGATTCAGTCAAAGGGTCACACTTAAGCTTCTGGAGGGCCATGTATGGCCTGGAGGCTGCAGGTTCCCCAACCTTGGTCTAGAAAGTAATGAAAGGCAAAAGTCTTGGTTCTGTGTGGTGTAATGAAAGGGCACTTGGAAGTAAGGGAAACCTGGGTTCAAATCTCACCTCACTCATTTATTAGCTGTGTGACCCATACTTAACTGCTTGATGCCTCAGTTTCCTCATCTGTAAAATGAGCTGGCTTTAAAGGTGCCTTTCCAGTCCAAATCTAGGGTCCTGTGATTTCTGGATTGACTCTATAGAGTGAAATTGGTGCTCAGAGAAGCCAATGAGATTCTGCAAGGCCTAATCTAAAGCCCCAGGGCCGGACTTTTCAAAGTACTATTATAAAAAAAGGGAGCCTTGAATCTTTTTCCAACTCTGGATAAATGGTGGAAAGGTGGAAGGGCATGTAACTCCTGGAGACCTACTGCCAAATTCTTCCTGCTACATGTGCTCAGGCAGAGAAAGGGGACGACTTTTTTTTTTTTAACTTGTAAGGATGTCAGAAGCTATTCCTGGAACTTAGAGTTCTCCGCACCTAAGTCTTTGCTCTCATTGGCCCTGAAGTATGCAACCTCTCATGTAACCTGAGACAAATCCATTTAATTGACACGTTTTCTTAATTGTCAAAATTACTTGTAACATTAGCTCTTTTCACAGCTGTGCCCTCTCCTGCAACTCCTGCCAGCTCTCTGGGGGATGAGTAACTCCTAGGAAAGTTCAGTCCAGATGGGTTAGTGAGATAATTTTAGTATTTGGAGCAAAGGATGGAAGAGAGAGGTGGAGAATGAGTGAGGCTTAGCATCCATAACAGGGAATGCATTTGGGAAAGTAAGCCTTCAGACTGCTCTGAGATGACAGTTTTACTTAGGAATGCCTAATCCCTCCTCCCTGCTAAACCTTAGTCATTGCTGGTCATAAAACTCCTCTTCCAAGAAGCCTTCTTAGATTAATTCCATCTGAATGGGATTATTCTTGTGGTGTGACCATGGAGAAGTCACTTAACTTCCTGAGACTTAGTTTCCTCATCTATAAAATGAGGGGGTATGCAAACTCAATGACTTCTAAAGTCCCTTCCTGTTTAAAATCTGTGCTCTATATAATCTCTGAGTCTTCTTCACACTTACATTAATTATTTCTTTCACTAAAGAACATTAGAACTAGAAGGGCCCTTAGGGACTTTCTATTCTGACCCCATTGCTTTATAGATAGGGACACTGAGGCTCAGAAAGGGTCTTAAATAGATAGTGAGATAGAAAGTTACATAGTCGGTAGCTGAGCCAGGACTCCAGACTTTCACTCTAGTGCTCTTCCCAGTGTACCATCCCTGATGAACACCTTGTCTCTTCAGTTACAAGCTTTCTGAAGGCAGGAGCCATGTCTTCAATTTGTTGTGTATATCCTGCCCGGTATGGGTACTCAGTATAAGGGCCTATAGGAGTTGTTGTCTGAGGAAGCATCAGAGAATTTGTGATCCCTACCAGATGGCTCCCCACCAGAGAAAGACAGTGGAGTCTACTAAAGAGCCTGATGTTGCTTGTCTTCAACATTCAAAATGATAAGCATTTATTATGCATCTCCTGCATCCAAGGCAGTGAGCATTCTGTGCTTCTCCTCTTCCACGACTCCACTGAAGAGCCCAGAGACCATTCCAGAGGTTTGACCTTTTGGACCTCATCATATGCATTTTTTTTCTTTCCTGAAGGCCTCCAGGACCTTAGAGGTAAATCGATGTGTGAGGAGGTCAAGACATCCATCTATATATAGGATCACAGGATTTAGAACTGCAAGCGGCATTTGTGATCATCTGGACAAACCAAGTCATCTTCTAGATGAGAACACTAAGTGTCAAAGATGCTAAGTGATGTGTCTAGGGTCACACAGGCAGTAAATAGTAGAATTGGGATTTAAGCTGGAGTCTTCTGACACCAAAAGCCAGGGCCCTTTCCAGGATACTTCACTGCTGCCGTAACTAAATAGTCCATAAATCAGCAGATGGAGCCAATCCTTAAGACTGACTGTCTCTGTTGTAGGTGGTAATAGGGCTATGGGATTTAGAGCTGGAGACCATCTGGTTCCATCCCTTTATTTTACAGATGAGGAAACTGAGGCCTGAATGAGAGAAATGACTCAGGCCAAGGTCATAGAGGTGGCAAAGTAGTACCTGGCATAATGATTCCAAGGAACTCCAGAAAGGACTCCTGCCCTACCTTTTCTTTAATACCTGGAATTCAATTGATAGGAGGCTTTAGCCTCCATAATTAGAGAAAAGTTTCAAATGTAAACACCATGTGGAGAGGTATACTAGTGACTTAAATTACACTAAAATGCACATGAGACTGTATAGTCAAAGCTATGGTTTTTCCAGTAGCAATGTATGGCTGTGAGGGTTGAATTGTAAGAGAAGCTGAGTGCCGAAGAATTGATGCTTTTGAATTGTGGTGCTAGAGAAGACTTTTGAAAGTCCCTTGGACAGCAAGAAGGTCAAATCAGTCAATTCTTAAAGAAATTAATTCAGGC
>NW_020954571.1:19879790-19919487 GCF_900497805.2 Vombatus ursinus | reverse complement strand
CAGCAAGAAGGTCAAATCAGTCAATTCTTAAAGAAATTAATTCAGGCATTGGAAGGTCAAATACTGAAGCTGAAGCTTAAATATTTTCGCCACATAATGAGAAGATGGGACTCATTGGAAAAAACCTTGATGCTGGGAAACGATTGAAGGCCAAAGGAAAAGGGGACAGCAGAGGATGAGATGGATAGACAGTGTCATGGAAACAATGAACATGAACTTGGACAGACTTTGAGAAATAGTGGAGGACAGAAGGGCCTGGCGTGCTATGGTCTATGGGGTCACAAAGAGCTGGACACGAATGAACAACAACAACAAAGCCCATGGGACCAACATAACTTCTTTTTCCTGACAGCAGGTTTTGAAAGGGGGAAAGAAGAAGAGAACAGTAGGGTGGGGTTGAATAGGATAGGGGAAAGGGTGCTGTCATTGAAGGTGGAAAAATGGAGAGAGAAGAGGAAATGGAGATAAAGCTGGGCCATGTTACCTCTACAATTTCAGTGTAGCATTAAAAGCTCTCCACGATCTGGCTCCTACCTTTCTGGGCTTATTTCCTATTGCTTCTCATCACGTATTGTATTTTCTAGTCAAACCGATCTGCTAGCTGCTCCCCTATATGTTATCCCATCTCCTGTCTCCATTCTTCTGCCCAAGTCTCTCTTCAGTGTCTTAGAAACCTTGGATTCCTTCAAAGTACAGCTCAGGCATCACCTTCTAGATGGAGACTTTCCTGATCCCCAGGCATTAGTACTCTCAATCTTGACATTACTTTGAAATGTCTTGTGTTTCCTTATCTGTGTAGTCATGTTGTAGAATGGTAGAATGTTAATCTCAATTTTGTCTTTTGTCTTTGTATTCCCAATGCCTAACACATTGTCAGGCACGTTGTGACAGACAGTTAACGTTACTAAATGTTGGTTAGATTGGAGGTGGTCAGTGCCTCTGCTGAGGGCTGGCTTTCCTAAAATTGAAGGGTAGACAAGGGAGGAAGAGAAAAGAGGAGAGGAGAAAAAAGAAAAGAGGAGAGGAGAAGAGAGGGAAGAAGAAGAGAGGGGAGGGGATGAAAAGACAGAGGAAGGGAAGAGAGAGGAAGGGAAAAGAGGGGAGGGGAGGGGAGAGGAAGGGAAGAGAGGGGAGGCAAAGCTTTGAATGTTTTCTAGTGCATTGGGAGGTACAGGTCACTTAGTGTAAAACAGGGAATATTAGACCAAAGAGCACAGGTAAAGGCAGAGAATTAAGGGGCTCAGATTTCTAGCTGCTTGTTGTTGTAAAGTCCACTGGGGGTGGGGGTGGAGTAAAATTTATTTTTGTTTGTTTGATTTTGTGGTTACAGATAGAAGGGCTTGGGGAAAGAAAATCCAGAACTTTGGGGCTTACCATGACAGCATGCCCATCATTATTTATTGAACTCACAGTGTGCTAGACACCTTGGGAAAAGATCTGGTCCTTGTTTTCAAAGAGCTTAAAAGCTACCAGGAGAAAGAGGACCATGGGCACATCATCACCAGGAATTCTGCAGTATGCCATGAAAACATGACTCTTTATTGGATGGCTTTTAAAATGTAGCAGCTCAAATTATGGCAGTTAGAGCATAACTCCCTATTCCAAAAGCCTGATAAAGGCCTCCTGCAGACAAGTGTGTGTAGAGTCTTATGTCACCAGCGTTATTGAAGGGATCTACTTCAGATCATTGAAGTAATATACAAAGAGGCTGGGGGGGAAGGCTGAAGGAGAGATCATAGAATCTCGAATCCAGAACTGGAAGGAACATCAGACACCATTTTGTCTGACCCATTCATTTCACATATGAGGAAACTGAGGCTTTGGAAGCATAAGTGACTTGCCCAAGGTTATCCAAGTGGTAAAATCAGAGACAGGATTCAAGGCCAGGTCTTCTGACCCCATACCCACGACTCTTTCTCCTTTTGCATAGTGCTTCAGTGAGTGTGCATGTGTCATGAAGATAGAACAAGGGAAAGGAATCAATATTTTTTTAAGAGCTGGGCACTATGCTAAGTTCTGTACAAATGTTATTACAAATATTAGCTCCCAGCTAAGCAAGTTCTTTCTCCCATCATCTTTTGTTTCTGTGGCTGTAATATTTAAAAAGAAATATCTCATTTGATCCTTATAACAACTCTGGGAGATAGGTGCTATAATTATCACAATTTTACAGTTGTAGAAAGTGAGGCAGGCAGGTTAAATGATTTGCCTAGGGTCCCACAGCTGGATTTGAATTCTGGAATCAGGTCTTCCTGACTCCAAGCTCAGTGCTCTGTCCACTTGGTGGTAGTGTTGATGGTGCTGCTAGTATGCAGTCATGATTGTCTCTTGAGAGGGCTTCATAGTACATTTGAGGCAATGGCTGGAACACTGGATTTGGAGTTAGAAGACCTGCCTTTTAATCTCGGCTCTCCTATGTATTATGACCTCCAGGGAGCCTGCTAACTCTAGATCCCATGAGGCTAAGAAGTGTGAGGCCCTAGCAGGGGATAGGCATGGAGGGGACAGCATTGGACAGCATTTGACAATGACCTAAAAGGGGCCTTCCTCAGACAACCTACAGAGATGAGAAAGGCCATGGAGTGAAGTCACGTGAACATGCGTTCCCTCTTGCCTCTAAAAGGACAACCAGGGTAGCATGAAAACCATTTTCAGTGAAGTGGCGATCACAGCAAAAAATGTAACCAGAGAGGTGGAAGATAATTAGGAACGTGACATTAATGCTGGGTTTGCGGAGCCTGCCTGGCCTAACAGGTGGGGGGAGCATTACTTGAATGAGTTTCAGCTGGAGGTTGCAGTGGCCTCGAAGGCTCTCCCAGACTGTGAGAAAGGTAACAAGAATGTTTAAATGCATTAGCTGGCACCATGAGCGTGTGGCCCTTTTCCCTCTCCAGTGTAGGATATCACAGCTCCCAGCTAAGCAAGTTCTTTCTCTCTCCCTGTCATCTTTTGTTTCTGTGGCTGTAAATTTGAAAGCCCGGTGGATATTGGATTTCTTTTCATCACACTGATAAGTCAGAGGAAACATCTGTGGTTTGGGACAAAATGTGTGAAAGATGAAGGGGAAAAAATCCAAGAAGTTTGCTGTGGCCTTAAAAAAAAAGGTTGCTTTTCCTTCCTAGACACCTATTTTATTAAAATAAAATTTATAGGTTGAAATGTTAACATGTACACCAAGGAGGCATAAGGTTGAAATCTAAGAACATGGGCAAATTTTTAAAAAAGGGAGGGGTCAATCCAGATTGCTCACACTTGCAGGCTAAATGTGGACACATTTATTTTCATTTACTAACCTCCTCCCATCCTCCATCCGTGGTCAAGGAGTACCACCTGCAATCGAACATCAGATTTATTATCAGTTTCCTGGGACTTTCTCAACAGGCTCCTTCCCCCCACCCTGCCTTAACCCTCCCCCACCCCACCCCAGCCTCTTAATAAATCAGGCGCTGAAAGCACTTAAGATGAGAAGCTGGCTGAAGAGACATGTAAGTTGGGGGGATCAAAAGCTCAAGTCAGTTAGACTGGCCATTTGCTGCTCTGCCTAATCCCAAAGAGAGAGATGATCTGGGATGTGGTGTTTGTTACTTTTTCTCTCCTGGAGGAAGAGAAACAGGGAAAGACATTTCACCACTGCAGGGAGTGCCTAGGGCCTGCAGAGATGGCCCAGCTACAGCCATAGACCAGAAAGAACAGCAGGAGGCTGTTGGATGCAGGAGGGAGACGCCCTGCTCTTTTCTTTCGGGTCACTAGAGAGAAGTGGAGCAATACAGAAAGGGGCTATTTGTTGTTCAATGTTTTAGAAGCGTCATCAAACCTCTGGGCTTTCTAAGTCAGTTAGAGGCCAGTGCGAAAGAAAACAGCCTCACTGACAAATTGGGTACGTGAGCTATGATTAACTTGTTAAGTTCCGTAGGCAGTGAGCCCTGTTTAGATTTAGGAAATGGCTACTCATCAAGATGAATAGTTATGTATCTGGGCTTCTCACTGGTCTGTTTCCTAGCAAGAACTGGACCGAAGTTCAGAGTTGAAAGCGGTGAGAAAGGGTTGAAGATGTTCTCCCAAACAAAACAAAGAAGACTTGATTGTGATCGCAAAATACATTTCTCCACATTTAGTCCCATACGCATTTATTAAGCACCGACTGTGCCAGGTGCTGCTCTTGGTATTGTTATTGTTGTTTGTCTTTTCTTCTCAAAAAGGACCAATGACATCAGGAAAGTGATGTCTTGACTTGCAAGTGAATTGGATTTAAGTGAGGCAGGGCTGTGCAAAGTCACCAGCCTCACTCTCTCCTCCAGAATCATCTGAGTCCAGTGACAAGATATAGGTGAGAAGGACTAGAGATGGCCCCAGTATCATGAAGACAAAAGTAAAAGTCTGCCCCCAAGGAGATGCCATTCTATTGGGATATAATATGTACATTAGTAAATACATAGTAACTTCAAGGAGGGGAGAGAGACAGAGAGACAGGGATACAGTAACTCCAGGTTTGAAGGGTACCGTCTCATGTAGGAGGTGTCATCTGAACTGCGCTTGGAAGAGAGCTGGGGATTCTGGGAGGCGGAGGGGAGGAAGAAGAGCATTCTAGATAAGCAGCCCTAGGGAAATGGGTCACTAAAGTAGGGAGCTTTGATATGTCTCACTGTTATACATGTACTTTAATCTAGAATCAAATGCCCAAAGTTTTTCCTGTGCTCTATTTTTGCAAAGTAGACGAATGACAAAAGAGGTGCAATGATATTAGAGATTTCTTTTAAAAAGCAGCCTAAAGGACATGTGTAGGATCAGCCCTGGAATTGAATCGGATAGATTCAGCCCTCTCACTTACTCTTTCAATGAAGTATTCATGTGGTACCTACTCTGTTTAAGTCCTGCCCAGTCTTTTATGATAATAATTTATGCTCTCATTAATGACTCTACAATCCTGCAAGTCGCTTGAAGTAACTTCTGAATGGAAATTGGTAAACCCTGTATGAGATTTGTGGTACTTTCCCATAAACTGGAATACATGCTTCACCCCGAGTCCTGCTCCCTAACTATGACAAGCTCATAGACTTGGTGCTGGCAAGGACCTTCTGGGTCCGTTAAGTCCAGCCCCTTTATTTTAGAGCTAAAGATCCTGGGTCCCAGAGAGAAGTGATTTACCTTATTTATCACATAGATTGGGCTATGAATGAAGGACCTCTGATTTCATAGCCAGAGATCTATCCATTGCTTCTGGCTGCTAATTATGGGTAGGTAGGAATTTGCTGTAATAGCAATAGCTAACGTTTATATGGCATTTTAAGATTTTTAAAGTGCTTTAATTATACAATAAAAATGCTACTAGCTAGCATTTAGATAGAGTTTTAAGGTTTGCAAAGCGCTTTATAATATTATCTAATTTTATTTTCACAACAACCTTGGGAGGCAGGTGTTATTATTATCCCCATTTTGCAGCTAAGGATATTGAGACTATTGTTTGTCCCAACAAACACACACACAGCCAAAGAAAGCCAAAAATAAATAAAAATTCAAAATTCAGTCTGAAAATGTTCTAGTGTACTTTCCACAAGACTACATTGTCTCTCAGTAGCAAGATTAATACCTTAGTATTTACAGAAGGATAGAAGTCCTATTTTCATCAGTGTTAACTGTTCCTGTATCATTTCTGTCCACTGGACACAGAACAAACCCTTCCCAACATATGCAGCAGTTCTCTCTTATACTCGGACTTCTCTGTGCCCAGACTATGACATTATAACCACTAGGAGATATGGAGAAGAATCAGAGTTCTTTTGTTTCATTACCTAGAGCAAGAATTCTTATCTTTTTTTTGTGTCATTGACCCTTTTGGCAGTCTAATTAGTCAGTAAACAAACATTTGTTAAGCACCTACTATGTATTAGGCATGGTGCTAAGTCTGGTGAAGCCTATGGACCTCTTCTCAGGATAATGTTGTTAAATGCATAAAACAAAATGCATGAAGTTACAAAAGAAACCAAAGGTTAGTAAAAATAAAGATGAATTTTTTTTTCTCATCCAAGTTCACAGAATCCAGATATTTATCCATGTATCCCTTGGGTGGTCTTTGAACTCCAGGTTAAGAACTCTTGGCTTCGAAACTTTCTCATCAAAGGGCAACTGATATTATCAATAAATCTCCATCACCAGCTGTTTTATCTCTTGGGCAGTGGAAAGCTTAAGTTGTGTGTGCTTTTCTGGTGATGCATGCCATCAGAGGAAGGGTCAGACCACTCTGGCTCTTTTGGCCCCAATAGAGTTACCAGTCTAGCCAAAAAGCTCATGTTGCCAGCTGTCCTCCTGGCAGCCATGAATGCAGCATGGGGGTATTAGCATGAACAGACTGCCTGGAGGTCATGCCTTAGCACCTGATGGGGAGCCAGCCCTCTCTTGAGGTGGATCCCAGTATCCTGGGCAGGTCCATTTGGAAGAATGAGAGAAAAGTAATTAAATTGTTGATAGATACCATTCATTCCTGAATCGGGATAGAAGTTTGGAGAAATAGACCCAGAAATGGATGAGATGTAAAAGCAAACAGCAACAGTAAAGCTAAATTTATTTAAACTATTTTGCTTCATTGATAACTTTTGTTTTTATTTCAAAGTTATTTCTGGGTCTATCTCTCCCCACTCCCCATTTCTATCCAGAAATGGTATCTGTGAACAGTTTAATTGCTTTTCTCTCATTCTTCCAAATGGTCTTCTAGAATGATTAGACCAATATCCAGCACCACCAACACTGTATTATTGAGCCTGTTGTCTTTCAGCCCCTCCAACATTGACTATTTCTGTCTTTGGTCACCTTTGATGTTGAGCAATGGCAACACCATTGGAATTCGTGTATAGCATTAAGAGATTTTTATTTGGAAGAAAACAACACTTATCTAAATATACAGGGTGTTCCAAAAGTATAAGTGCAGAACACCTTGAATATGTTCTTCCTCCTAAGATAGCTGCCTGGATAGAGACAGGCTGCCCAGTTTCCACATAAAAATGGAATCCCTTAAAACTACAACAGACCAAATAGAATCAATGAAACAGGAAGAAATATTAAAATAAAATTTAAAAGTTGAAAAAATAGAAGAAAATGTAAACTATTTGACATAAAACACAACTGAAATGGAAAACAGGTTAAGGAGAGATCACTTAAAAGTAATCAGACTCCCTGAAAACTATGATTAAACACAGAGTAAATTTAAGAAATCATAAATGAAAACTATCCAAATCTATTAGAACCCAAGGCAAAGTAAAGATAGAAGGATCCACTAATCACTTCCTGAAAAGGAACCAAAATAAAAAGTCCCAGGAACACCATAGCCAAAATCCAGAACTCCCAGAAAGAATGCATCCAGAAAGAAATGGTTCAAATAACTAAGTACAGCCAAGTTCACTTAAGATCTGGAAGCTTCTACTAAAAACCACAGGAGATCTTGTAATATAATACTCCAAAAGGTTAAAAAAGATAGGCTTACAACCAAGACTAACTTAGCGTGCAAATCTAAGTATAATCCCATGAGGAAAAAATGGATCTTTAATAGAATAGAGGACTTCCAAGCATTTCAGATGCTAAGATCAGAGCTGAGTAGGAACTTTGAAATATAAACACAAAAGTCTAGAGCAACTTAGAACAGCAAATTTATTTGAGCAATTGGAAGGAGCTGTATAATGATATAATGCTAACATTTTGGCGAAAAGATGCAAGTATCCTTTTTTTTAAATTTTATTTTATTTTTTGCAAGTATCCTTTTAGAATCTTAATGTCTTCCATGAATATTGAAGTAGGTAGATAAGAAAAATGAAGATCCTAGTAGTGGATTGGTTTTGTTCTGAAGTTTTTAAGAGGAGAAAAGGATGTTATAAAGAGAAATATAATGGTGTAGGAAGATAAACACTATTACAGTAAGTAGAACCTGCTATTTTTCATAATTGGGTGTGTGAGAAGATACAAAAATGAAAGAAGGTCTTGGGGTGAGTGAACATTAGATGAACTTCACTAATCTGAAATGGATAAAGCATCATTAAACACATGCACACACAGTTTGGTGTAGAAATATACCCAACTCAACAAGTAAACAAGGGAAGATGGAATTAGGGTGGGGAGTGGTAGGGAGGGCTGGGTAATAGAGAGGATAATACCAGGGAGAGAAGAGTCACAAACAAAACAAACTTACTGATTCTGAAAAGGGGGGGGGGGATTAAATGTGGAGAACAAAAAAGAAAATAACTAGAACCTAAGGGATGCCTTAGATTGCCTTTTAGACAATTGGGGAAATAATGAACAAATTGTATTCAAATATTATTGTACCATATGAACTTGATAAAGGGATGGTTTCAGAGAATCCTGGTAGTACTACCAGTAGAATAATCTATTCAAGGACAACAACGTTGTAAAGAGAAATAACTTTGAAAGATTTATATCCTCTGTTCAAAGCAATAACCAGCCATATCTCCAAGGAACCTGTTCTATCAGAACCACCTCCTTAGAGAAACGTGATTTGGATAGAAGGTACAGAGACGCTTTTTTTTTTTTAAACATAACCACTGTGTGGACTTGTGTTGTTTGACTATGCTTATTTTTTACGTGGGCATCTTTTTTTCTCTTTGGGAGGGGGAAGGGTGAGGGGAGTATTAGATGAGGCTCCCCTAAAAAAGCCATTGTAATTTTTAAAAAATGCATAGAAGAGAACAGAAGGAAGTTTATAAAGAAACACAAAGAGGACAGTTTTGAAAGCAACACCTAGACTTTATTACATACTTTTAAAAAGAGCAAGCAGTATGAAATGGAGATTTGTGGTTTCATATAGAATTTTCTTTTGTGTTCTATTGTGATTATGCTCTTTTTTGGTTTTTAAGTTTAGAATAAAAAAATGAAAAAGTTTATATAATTTAATTTCATAGTTTTATAATCATACCTTGTAAATCCTACTTATGAAGGAGGATGGATTGGTATGCTCAAAATTGAAGGATCTTTGATGAGTCTGGGATGAGCAAGTTGCCTTGGTCCAGTACAGAATCTCAGAAGGATTGCCTAGAAAAGTCTTTTTCCCCTCTGTAACAAGGAAACCAATTAATCTATCAATGGTCATTTATGAAATGACTTCACTGTGCCAGGCACCATGCCCTTTTTTTTTTAAGCATGTAGGGAAAATCAAACATTACATGTAAAAAGTACTTTGGATCCTCTTGGGAAATGAGCTTGGAAGAATAAGGAGCTATTATACTGTTCCATATGAAGCAAAAGTAAAGGTTTCAATGAAAAATAAATGGAAGCATTAATTCTGGGCAGTTGGGGTTAGTGTGATTAGAGAGTTCATTTGTGTTTTGAAAACTGTAAAATTCTGTATACATGTAAAGTATTGGTATCAATCTGTCTTTTCAGGCTGATTACACGTTATTCTCCATCAAAGACCATAATCCCAGCCAAACTGGCCTAATTGTTGCTCCTTACATACAACATTCTGTCCCTCATCTCTGCTTTTGCACAGACTGTGCCCCATGCCTGGAATGCTCTACCTCCTCACTTCTACCTTTTGGAGCCACAGGCTTCCTTCTAGGCCCAGCTCATGTGCACGTCCTTTCAAAGTCCTTCCCTTATTGTTGGTGGTTCAGACTTTCTGCTGATTCCCCTCCCTTGCACGCTTTATTTTTTAAAAAATCGGTGAATATGTTCATTACCCTCTTTTCTACCCCCAGCAGACTGTAATCTCTTCAAGAGCAGGGACTATTGTGCTTTTGTATTTGTATCCCTAAAACCTAGCACAGTGCCTGGCACATAATAGATGCTCAGCAAATACTTGCAATTGAACTGTTTTTTGCTACTTCTGGTGGGTGTGAGGTGAAAATTTTTTTACTTACAATTCTCTCATTATTAGTGATTTGGAATAGTTTCATATGGTTACTGTTATTTTGCAGTTTGACTTCTGAAAATGTTGTTCTTTTCCTTTGACTAAAGGATTATCTTTCTGATATTCATGTGAGAGGCAGCATGCATGGCATGCATATGAGAGCTGGTCTTAGACCCAAGAAGAGCTGAGATACATGCTTGTTCTGTGATGTTGTCACTGAACCTCTCAGTATCCCCAGCAACTCTCTAAGATTATTAAAGTTGGAGAAAAAAGTATTGACTTGCGTTGGGTGTCCCCTGTAATGATGAAATCATGGGTCTGACCCTTATCCCTATGATGGTGGACATTTACAAAGTACTTCATGGTTACCACCTACTCTACATGCATTACTTCCTAGATCTTCATGAAAAGGAAAACGTAAAATTATTTGAGGAAAACATTTTTCCTCCAATCAAATTAACTAAAGTTCACTGAACAGCCAACATGTTCAAGGTGCTCCAGGCAATATCAGGGAGCATCAAAAATACATTTTCTGTTTGAGAGGTTCTTACAATCCATTTAGGTACACAAGATGTAAACACTTGAAAGGCTAGTAAATATGAGATTTTAGTAATAGGCCAAGAAAACAATAGAAGATCAAATGAGATAACATACATGAAACATTTTTTGTGAAGCAAATTTTAAAGTGCTATATACACTATTATTATTATTATTATTATTAAACATGTCATTAGGCTGTGACAAACTACCAGCTGACTTAGATATGCAACAATTACTATAGTTTAATTTTCTTTAAATTTTTAATTCCAAATTCTCTCCATCTATCCCTCCCTCAATCATTGAGAAGGCAAGAAATAAGATCCCCATTATACATATGAAGTCATGCAAAACATTTCCACATTAGTCATATTGAAAAAAAAGTGCAAGAAAAATAAAGTGAAAAAAATATGCTTTAATCTGTGGTCATAGTCTATTGGTTTTCTTTCTGGAGATAGCATTTTTCATCACTAATCCTTTGGAATTGTTGTGGATCATTGTATTGATCAGGATGACTAAGTCTTTCAGAGTTGATCATTGTTACAATATTGCCATTTCTGAGCACAACGTTCTTCTAGTTCTGCTCACTTTACTTTGCATCTGCTCATATAAGTCTTTCTGGGTTTTTCTGAAACCATCCTGCTCATCATTTCTTATAGCACAATAGTAGTCCATCGCAATTGTATACCACAACTTGTTTAGCCATTCCCCAATTGATGGGCATCCCTTCAATTTCCAATTCTTCCAAAAAGAGTTGTCATAAATATTTTTGTGCATATGGGTCCTTTTATTTTTTTCTTTGATCCCTTTGGCACACAGATCTAGTAGCAGTATTGATGGGTCAAAAGGTATGTACAGTTATATAGTCCTTTGGACATAGCTCCAAATTGTTCTGTTTTCTATCTATTTAGTACTTTTGGCAAAAAACAGGTGATGGACTCAATGCTACTGTTTCACAGCGCGCGCTCTCTCTCTCTCCCTCTCTCTCTCTCTCTCTCTCTCTCTCTCTCTCTCTCTCTCTCTGTGTGTGAGAGAGAGAGTGAGTGTGAGTGATTCTTGGGATTCAAGGTGCCAATTCACCTGCCTGAGCCAATTTGAGGTATGCTTGGCTTCTTCTCATCTGATGGACTCACATGGTACTTCACATCCAAATAGCACTTAACATTTAAATGAGTGTAAAATCATTGCAAGTTTAGTATTTCCATGAGAGAGGCTATTAATCCATTTTTACAGGTAAGAAAAAGGTAAAGGCAATGTATTAAGTAGAGTAATTCACCATATATTGCTAAGTCAGTACCCACCACAATTTAAATCAAGAACTGGTACTTTTCTAAGGTGATATTTAATTTTGGAAAATAAACTTCAGCATGAGATTTAGAATACAAAAGCCCTCCTTCAACAGAGTTCACCCAGGAAAATTCCTTTTCTGACAGAAAGTAAACCCGTGAAATGACCTAAATATATTACCTGGCATAGACCAGGGCTTCTTAAAATTTTTTCACTTGTGACCCCTTTTGGCCCGAGAAATTTTCATGTGACCCTGAGTATATAGGTATATAAAATAGGCATACAAATCAAACATTTACTGATAATAAATCATAAAGAAATTTATTTTAAGCAATTCTTTGGTATCCATATAATTTTACCATTCCTGCTTAATTTAAAAAAAAAACTGGTGTTCACACTTACACACACATACAGCAGTGATGGTAGAGAAATATTATTAAAGGCCTTTTGTCTTTACTTGCTGCTATTAAACACATGTCTCTATAAAAGAAGGGGATAACAGCAATTTTAAAAATTTAAATGTTTAAATCAAACATTCTAACACAATACAATCCAAAGATATACTAATTTGATACTTACATGCTGAGGAATGATGGTAGGAAAATATTAAAAGTCTTTATTTTCTATAATTAAACTATTATGTTTCTGTAAGAGCAGAAAATATTGTATGTACAGTAAAAACACTTCAATTCATAACATACAACAGTCTCCAATCTGAGTGGAGATGTTTCTGGCAGCGTTCATTGGTGTTGCATGGTGTGACAACATGCTCAGTGCAAATTACCTATGTTGTGTGTTCAGAACCCAAGTTGCAGTGAAGTTGCTTGACGCAACATGGTCAAGTGCTGCCAGAAACACCTCGGATTCATTATGCATTTGATTTTGAATTTTTGGTTGTTTCACATCCAGAAACCTTTTACTGTTGCCAAATTTTTTGCTACTCCCACATTCAGTTACATGAGATCACAACCCACAGTTTAAGAAGCACTGCGATAGACCATTACTTCAAAAACAGGTTCTTTAGGGGTAGCTAGGTGGCGCAGTGGATAGAACACCAGCCCGGGAGTCAGGAGGACCTGAATTCAAATCCAACCTTAGACACATAACACTCATTAGCTGATGACCCTGGGCAAATCACTTGACCCTAATTGCCTCACCAAAGAAACAAAATAAAACAAAAAAAAAAAAACCAAAAACAGGTTCTTTAAAAAAATAAAATAAATAAACTTATAAACATAAGATTTCTTTATGTAGGAAAATTTTCAGCTAGAGCAGGTATTTCTTGTTGTAAGACACTTGTGCTTATATTAAAATGAAGTTTTAATATGAAGTTTACTTTTTCCATGAAAAAAAGTAATAGTCTTTATAAGTAATATCCAGAAAATTATGCTATTTCAAATAGGACTGTGCTGAGAGCATAGTTTTTAGCATAATTCCAGTAAATAACTTATACTTCTGAATCTGGTGAAGGTTGGGCACAGAATTCAGTTCTGGCTAATATCAAAAGTAGGCTCTTTGGGTTGGAGCTGTCTTTATTTAGAGAATTTGTAGTGTTTAATCTTGCTGATCCTGTACAAGGATTTTGTCATTTTGTAATGCAAGATCATTTAAGGCACTTGGCAAGATGTGTTCTGATATGCCCCTGGGCATATGTTATTTGCTTCTAAACTTTTCAGCAAGCATGTGATTTTGAACTATCTCTGTATTGCTCTCCATTCTTTCTGCAAGCAATTCTTCAAGTTCCTTCTTAAGCTTGCTATCTCTTTCTCCAGTTGAATTATCCGTTCCCCCCTCTCTGTGGGGCTTCTAAAGGCATAGCTGTGTTCAAGTAGAACTTGCTGACAGCTAACACTGGATTTCGCATTGGATGGTCCTATTGGGATGCAAGCATTTTTTTAGGAAGATTTCTTCACTTGGGTTTCATTGGTTTTATATGAGTACAAAAATAAAAAATTGTTGGTATGACATCTATTTTAAGTTGTCTTGTTTGTCCCAACAAGTCAAAATAGGACGCTTCAAAATGTTTTGAGCAAAAAAAAAATGTGTTTCCCTGGCACAAAACTTTTGCGCCTTACCAGATGAACTCATATCTTTCTTCTTTGGGGGTCTGAGGGAAACCTGGGGAAACTGACATTGCTGTGCTTGTCAGTCATGCCCACAGTAGTGCAGTTGGTCAGCATCTCTCTAACTCCCCTCACCTGACTGATGTGGAGCTAAGTCAAGGGGTCTTCTTTCCTTTTAAAAAGACTGCAGACTCTAGCCTGCAGGGCTGATGTCCCCAAGTTCTCCTTTACCAACATGGTGGCATCATTCCTCCACATCCACCACCCCTCTCTGCTGCCTTCTCCACTCCCCCTTTCTGTCTTTCCTTCGGGAGTAAGCGGAGCACCCCCAAGTTGCCCAAGGGCAGCAGACTGAGGTGGGGGGGGAGAGAGAATCTCTCTTCAAGGACCCACCCAACCAGAACCCATCCAAGGTCTACAGGAGGTCTGGGATGGTGTGGGGAAGAAGGTGAATAATGGGAAGCTGCTCATCATTTCTCATAGCACAATAGTATTCCATTACATTCACATACCACAACTTGTTCAGTCATTCCCCAAGTGATGGGCATCCTCTCAATTTCCAATTCTTTGCCACCACAAAAAGAGTTGCTATAAATATTTTTGTACATGTGGTTCCTTTCCTCTTTTTTTTATGATCTCTTTGGGATACAGACTTCTAGTGGTATAGCTGGATAAAAGAGTATGTGTTTTTAAAGCCCTTTGGGTATATTTTCAAATTGCTCTCAAGAACTGTTGGAGTAGTTCACAACTCCATCAACAATGCATTAGGGTCCCAATTTTTCCACATATCCAACATTTATCATTTTCCTTTTCTGTCATATCAGCCAATCTGATGGGTGTGAGGGGGTACCTCAGAGTTGTTTTAATGTGTATTTCTCTAACCAATAGTGTTTTAGAGCATTTTTTCATATGACCATAGATAGCTTTGATTTCTTCTCCTGAAAACTGCCTGTTCATATCCTTTCACCATTTATCAATTGGGGAATGGCTCTTATTTTTATAAATTTGACTCAGTTCCTTACATACTTGAGAAATGAGTCCCTTATCAGAGAAATTTGTTGCAAGAGTCTTTTCCCCAGTTTCCTGCTTTCCAGGGGTTCAATTTTCACAAATTTAAATAAACTGATGTTTATTAAGTACCTATCATGTTCGAGGAACTGTGGTAATAATGCTAGGAAATACAGGTAATGATGGCTGACACTCAGTGTTTTAAGGCTTACAAAATGTTTTATATATATGATCTTAACTCCTTGAAGAAGGACTCAAACATATTGGTATCATCCCCATTTTACAAATGAGGCACATAGAAGTTCAGTTACAATCACACAGCTAGGGTCCGAATTGGAATCTGATCCCTGGAATTCTGAGAGGTGGAGGTAAGTCAATAAATCATCTAGCATTTATTAATCACCTCCTACATGCCAATGCACAGACACTGTGATAGTATATGTCAGGCACTGTGCCAAGTGCTGGGGATATAAAGAAAGGCAACAACAAACTCCTCCCTGCCCCCCCGACATAATCCAGTCCCTTCTTTGAAGGAGTTCATAGTCATCATCATCATCATCATCATCATTATCATCATGTTAATAATAATATAACAACTAGGAGTCAGCATAACATAAAAAATAGATAGCCTTGCTGTGAGTCTGGAAGACCTGTATTCAAGTCCTGCATCTGACAGATGCTGGCTGTGTGATCTTAAGTACATTACTTCACCTCCCAATGTCCCAGGCATCTCTCTAAAGTTATAAGTTTCAGAGCATATACATTGGTACAGGAAGTAACCTCATCAGGAGATTCCTATATCAATCAGAGCCCTAGTCTAAGAATAATAATAGTAATAACAATAAATTACTGACATTTATATAATGCTTTAAAGTTTGTAAAGTGCTCGATATATGCAGGATATTAACAGTTGGTAAAGCTTAAAATGGCACTAAGACTTTTGGGACACTTCGTATCATCCCATTTGAGCCTCACAGCAACTTGGGGATGAAGGAACTATAGGTATTGTTATCCCCACTACATACATTTGGAAAATGAGGCTCAAAGAGATTAGGTGATTTGTCCAGGCTCACACAGCTAATAAAGTATCAGAGGCAGGATTCCTAGGATTGTAGCATCACATAAACCAGGCAACTCTTGAATATAATTGCAGAGCTCTTAGGCTAGTTTACATCACAACAACTCCAGAAAAGGTGGATAGTAGGGAGGCAAGAACCCTTCCAGCTGGGATGGTCAAGGAAAGGCTTCATGGAGGAGGTGACATGTGAGCTGAGCCCTGAAAGATGAGGCAAGTGTTGTCAGGATAAGTGGCAGTTTTAAAAGCTTTCAACAATTAGGACATTTTCCCCTAGTTGAATTTCGATTTTGTGTGTGTGTGTGTGTGTGTGTGTGTGTGTGTGTAGGTAGAAGTTGGGGGCAGGTAGGATTTCTGATATGTTCGTTTCAAAGCAAGCCTAGTTACATATCAACCACAAACTGAAATTAAGGAACAATCTTTTATGAAACTAATCGTCTGCTTTAAATACATTCCTGTACACACATACACACACACACACACACACACACACTCACTGTCTTCACAAATAACACTAATAGCACAAAATGAAGAGTGTTGATTCTAAAATAGTCTTTGAAGGTTTTTTGAACTGAATGATAATCAGGAAATGTCTGTTTTCACCCAGAGAGAGTACCCAGAGAGAAAACAAGGAGCCCTGGAGTTTTAGGTGGTGCACATTTTGTAACTCTGATTTGGCTGAATTTGCTTTTGATAAGGAAATTTTGAAGACACAGATGGGAGAGACAGTCATTCCTCACACTGATCCATCTAATAATCACAAGTGCCTCTTTCTGTTTAAAACCCAGAAGGGTAGCTGACATCTTTTATCAAAAAAGACAGACAATTCTTATCCCCTGACAATTCCAGATTATGGATCCCAGGAGGCTCTTCTTACATTGGTATTTTATCGCTGGAATCACAGCGACGACGGCTGTTTATTTTCTGAACCTCTGTGTAGTTTTCAAGGTGTTGCCGGCAGGACCTGGGCTGACATTGACATGTGCTGTTGTCACATTGCTAGATCTGAAGGAAAAACACGAGATAAATAAATATCCGTGTTGACTTGGATCTCTTGTTGCCATTGTGGGTACCTGAGGCATTGGCACTCACTAATTCATGGCTCTTTGCTGGTGGGTGAGCTCTTGTCCTCTTTTATCCTAAGTAGGGGTGGGGGGGGTGGACCAACAGGGAGGGTAGAGAACGTCTGGTCTGGCCAACTGGCATGGCATTTGGGCATGTTTTGTTTCTATTCCTTTTCTGAGAGCAAGGAGGCAACCAACTAGAATACCTTTCAGTTGCCGGGCAAGGGAGAGACCTTTGGGGCTCAAGGGCTTTTTCAGCATCATAGAATTTTGAGACAGAAGGTTCCTTAGTGATCATCATTCTATTCTAAGCTCCTCATTTTACAAATAAGGAAACTGAGTTCCAAAGGGAAGAAATGACTTGACCAAACATGTAGTAAGTAGCAGAACCAGAGTTCAAAGCCAGGCCCTCTGGGTGCAAATTCTGTGCTCTACTCCACCATGCTGCCTCCCACCCATCAAATTACCCTTCCTCAGTGTGTCTGTTTCTTTCCTTGGAGTAATAGAAAGAGTATGTATACTGAACTAGAAAGTAACAATACCTGAGTGGCTTTGGGCAAGCAATTTTTAACTCTCTGGGTCTCAGTTACCTCATCTATCAAATGGGGATATCAATCCATTCCTGACTCAGAGGGTTGTTGTGAGGGTAAATTGAGAGAATGTAAAAGCTTTGCAAACTCTAAAAGAAATTATGTAAACACTGGGGATTGTTGTTATTGCTTTCCACCTTCCTCTCCCCTTTCCCCTGCATCCCTACTCTAGTCAGCCTACCCTTCTTACTATCTCTACCTCTCTTCCTTCCCCCAGTTCCTTACTCATTCCTACCACTGTCTAGACTCATTCAGGTCCTCCCATCTACTTAAATCCCACCATCCTTTGAGACTCAATTCAAGTTCCATCTCTAGAAACCCTTTGAGACTATTCTGGCTCTCAATAATCTCTTCCTTCTTTATACTTCATAGTGCATACATCATCCAAGTCACCCAATGTAAGTACTTATAATATTCTTGTCTTAATTATCTCTAGAGCCATCAAGGTGGTGAAGTAGATAGAGTCCTGGACCTGCCTGGAGTAAGGAAGATCTGATTTCAAATCTTACCTCAGATACTTACTAGCTGTGTGACCACGGGCAAGTTACTTAACCACTTAGCCTCAGTTTCTTCATCTGTAAAATACCTCCCAGAGTTGTTGTGAAGATCGAATGAAGTGTTTGTAAAAGCACTTTATCAATCTTAAATAGCTATATAAATGCTTTTTTTTTTGATGTTGTTCAGTAGTTTCAAACTCTTTGTGACCCTATTTGGGGTTTTCTTGGAAAAGATACTGTGGTTTGCGATTTCCTTCTCCAGTTCATTTTACTGATGAAGAAACTGAGGCAAACAGGGTTAAGTGACTTGTCCAGGGTCATACAGCCAGGAAGGGTCTGAGGCTGGATCTGAACTCATGAAGATGAATCTTCCAGATTCCATACCTGGCATTCTATCCACTGTGTCACCTAGCTGCCCTATATAAATGCTAGCTTTTATTATTATTTCTAAAATTAGACTCTAAATTCCTTGAGGATTAGGAAGGAGTCAATGACTTGCCAAAGGACACAAAGTATGTCAGAACTAGACCAAAGACTATGCCAGGGCACTTGACTCATGTTCTGTTTTTCCTCCTACCTGTTTCTTATGGGATGGAAAGATTTTCCAACTTAAAAACTCTAATTCAGGTCTTCATCAGCTCTCATGTGGACTATTGCAACAACCTTCTATTGGACTCCAGCACTTGGTTTCTCCCCTGCCTCTCTAACCCTTCCTCCACTCAGTGGCTGAAATCATTTTCCTGAAGCCTAAGCCTGACCATGTCACTCTCCTGCTCAAAACCCCTCACTGATTCCCTATTATCTCAAGAATAAAATGCTTTAGTCTGGAAGATAATGTGCTTCATCATCTGTCTCCATCCTTCTTTTCCAGATTTATTTTACCTCATTTCTCTTCATGAACTCTACATTCAATCAATCTACAAGTATTTATTAAGTGCCTACTAAGTGCTAAGCACTGTTATAGGCACTGGAGATACAAAGACAAAAGCAGAACTGTTCCTGCCCTCAAGAAAATTACAGTCTAGCTGAGGGAAAGACATATCCATATGTAGATATAAGCAAAATAGATACAAGTTAATTTGAGGGAAAGACAAAAAGAGCTGGGGGATCAAGAGAAGATGACTTTTTGACCGAGCTTTGAAGACAACTGGACTCTGAGAGGCAAAGGAGAAGAGGGAGGGAATTTGAGGTGTGGTGGACAATCAGTACAAAGGCATGAAGACAAGGGATGTGGTGTCATGTATGAGGACCAATAAGAAGGTCAATTTAGCTGGACCATAGTATTTTTGAAAGGGAGTGATGTGTATATTTAATAAGTCTGGAAAGATAAGGTAGGGCCAAGCTGTAAAGGCCTTTAAATGCCAGAGTAATTTATATTTAATTCTTGAAATAATAGTGAGCCACTGAATTTTATTGAGTAGGGGAATGACAAGGTCATATATACTTTGGTCATACCTACACTTTAGGAAAAAAACACTTCAGTAGGTACATAGAAGAGGGATTGGTGTGCAGAGAGACTTGAGAGTGGGAGATGAATTAGTAGGCTTTTACAGTGGACCAGATAAAAGACAATGAGGTGGCTGTATGAGTGTACTGAATTGGACAAATTCAAGAGATGTTGTGAAGGTAGAGACGATAAGATTTGGCAATTGATTTGATATGTGGGTCAAAGTGAGGACTCAAAAGTAAAAACGAGTTGTGAAACTTCAACTACTGGAAGGATAGTGGTGCCTTCAATAGTAATGGGAATTTCTGAAAAGGATTGGGTTTTTGGAGAAAGATGATCAGTTCTGGGAGATTGAGATGACTATGAGACATCCAATTTAATACATCCAATAGTCAGTTGGTAATGCAAGGCTGGAGTTCAGGAGAGAGACTGGGGCTAAATAAAGAACTCTAGGAATCATGAGTGTAGAGATGATAATAGGAACCAATGGGAAGAGATTACAAAGTGAGAGAATGTAGAGATAATAAGAGAGCCTGGAAAGAGCTTTATTAGATACTAACAGTTGGGGGAGTGGTATGATATGGAAAAGAGACTGAGAGGGGAGCCTTCATACAAGAGCATGTAGAGCCATGAAAACCCAGAGCCAAGGGACTATCTAGGAGAAGAGGGTGACATATAGCATCAAAGTCTAAAAGGGGATCAAGAATGGGGATTGAGAAAAGGCCATTAGATTTGGCAATTAAAAAAAAGATTCGGTAATTAAGGGATCCTTGGCAACTTTGGAGAAACTAGTTTCAATTGAATGATGAAGTGGGAAGCCAGATTGCAGAGAGTGAGAGAAGAAATAGAAACACTGATTATAGACTGTCCCCTCAAGGAGTTTAGCCACAAAGGGAGAAGAGATATAGGATGATAGTTAGCAAGAATGGTAGGATTGAGTCAGGGTTTTTTAAAGATGGAGACACATGGGTGTGTTTATAGGTGCATGAAAGGTAATAGCAGAAAGGGAGAGATTTAAGGTTATTGAGAAAGTGGGGATGATTGAGGGAATAATCTGTTGGAGGAGATAGAAGGAAGTGAGATTAATGATACTTGCAGAGGGGTTGGCCTTTGTGAGAAGAACTACCTCTTCAGAGAATGTAGTAAAGAAGGAGTTAATGATAGATGATGGCTGTGAGATGAGAAGGAAGAAAGAAGAAATTTATAGAGAATGGCCTCTATTTTCTTAGTTAATGGCTAGGGATGGGGTGGTGTAGAATTCTTGAAGAGATAAGAGAGAAGAATTTGGAACAGCCCTGAGGGGAGTGGGATAGAGATTCAATTAGAAGGGAATAAAAGGATTTACTTGCTATAGGGAAGGTTTAGTTGAATTAGAGAACATACATTTTTAAGTAGACTCCATTGACATGTGATTTTCTCGAGTTCCATTGAGTGGTACATGAGCAAGAGGTGGATGGTAGGAGGAATCTAGGATTGGGGCAGTATAAGAGCAGTCGTAGGACAAGGAAACAAGTGATTCAAGAGTAGCAGATGGTATAGAATTGAATTGGCTAAATAATGGGCAGAAACTAGGAAGAGAGAGAAGTAAAGCCTAAGTAGGGGTGGTGGCCTGCAAGATTACTGAGTGGTACATGGATTGTAGGTCATGATGAGGCCAGAAAATAGGTTTAGGTGAAATGCATAAGGAAAGACAGAATGATGGGAGGTTATATTCTGATATAAGAATTTATGTTCTGATATAAGAATTTCAGAGTTCTTGATCATAGAAGTGGAACAAATGTGGGTGATGGTAAGATAGAGCATGACCATCCTCATATCTATCTGTGGTAGAGTGGTAGAGTAGGTCACGGGCATTGAATAGATTGAAGAATTGAGAAAGTAGAGTGTTCGAAGGAATATCAATATGAGTGCTGAAATCTCCTTACATAAGGGTATGAGCTGAGGTTGAGAGGGAAACTGTGAGCCAGGTACTGAACTTCTAGAGAAAGGAAAGAGATTCTGGAGATGATACAAAACAGCCACCTTAAATTTATATGTCTGTTTATTTATATATTTTATCCCTCTAATAGACATGTGCTCTTTGAGGGAAGATACTGTTTTTTGATTTGTCTTTATCCCCAGCACTTTGTACAATGCCTTGCATGTGGTGGGTGTTTAATAAAAGGCATATCAAATTAAATTGGGTTGAAATGGCATTATCTGTTCAACTTGGTTATAATATAATAATTAAAAATGTCTATTGTCAATTTATCAGGTAAGTTAGTTTAGGTATCGTCCAAAATTCAAATTCAGCCTTTTCAAGACACTCTACAAATGGCCTCACCTTAGCTGTCCAATTATTTTCCCACTCTCCATCCTGCTTGAATCAACAGGTTGAAACCAACTTCTCCTGAGGACTACAGGTTTCAGAGGTCTAGCGGTCAACTTTCTATTGAGGAAAATGTGGCGATATAGGTTTGGAGTGATGGAAATTCTAAACCTGTTACTGGAATGTGGCAAGACTGTGGGAGTGTGATTTGGATAAACACTTTGTGTTCAAATAGGAAATTGCTTCTTCCACGGATTCTCATATTGTGCCTGAGTATCTTTTGTAGATTTGAATTGTATCGAATTGGTTAAATAACAGGCAGAAACTAGGAACAGAGAAAAATAAAGCCAAAGTAGGGGGTGATGGCTTGAGTGGTAGAAGATTATAGGTCATGGTGAGACCAGACAATAGGTGTAGGAGAAATGCATAGAGAGAGATGTAATGATAGGAGGTTATTATCAGATATAAGAATTTCAGAGTAACTCAGAGTAAAATGCTATTTGAGTTCAGTTTTGGGTCTAAGCATCCATAGGAGAAAATGACCCATGTTGTGAATTTTCCTTACAGGATTGTGAGAAAGACAGAATGAGTCACTCTGCCACTTTGGGACTGAGTAACAAAGTGCAGAGGCAAAGGGAAAGCTTGGAGAAAGTTTAGTCTTTGAATTTCACAAAGAGAAGAACTCATAGAAGGTTGTTAGTCAATATGTCTTGAATTGAACAGAGACAGGAATTTAAGCTAGATGAACTCCTGAGATTTTTTCTAGTATGTATTTCCGAGTAGACACGTGGGATTTTGGCCCTGTTGCACAGGTAAAATTTTAAGCTATAGGAGAAAATGACACACATGTAAATTTTTTAAAATTAATTTTAAACTTAAATACAAAATGAAAAAGGAGCATTTCCATATACATAGCAGAACATAGAGGATTCAATATAAAATCATAAATTTTCATTTGATAATTCACTAAAAAAAAAAAACCTATGCAATAAATACTGCACATTTTGTTTTCAAATCTACCCAGCTTTTCTGTGCTTCCTTCTAAGTTTTCTTTTGTTCTCTGCTGTACATTTTTTATTTTATTTCTCCCTCCCCATCCTACCCTAGGGAAGGCTACAATTAAACAGGAATATATATACATATATGTAAGACCATAGTATATATACTTCTGTTTGTCAGTTCTTTCTCTGTAGGTAGATAGCATCTTCCTTCATAAGTCCAAGACTTTCCATGTTTTTCTAAAATCAACTAGCTCATCATTTCTTATAGCACAGTAGTATTCCATCACAATCATATACCATGACTTGTTAAGTCATTACCCCATTGAAGGGCATTTATCATTTTAGCCAATCTGATAGGTATAAGATGATATCTCTAAGTTGTTTTAATTTGCATTTGTTAAATACAAGGTTACTATATTTATTTGCTGCTGTAAATTCTATCTCTACTCTGTTCCATTGATTTATCTTTCTATTTCTTAGACAGTACCAAATAGTTTTGATAATCACTGCCTTATAATATACTTTAAGATCTGGTACTGTTAAACCTCCTTCCTTTACATTTTCCCCTCTTATTTCCTTTGATACTGTTGACTTTTTGTTTTTCCAAATGAATTTTATTATTATTTTTTCTAATTCAGTAAAATAATTTTTGATAATTTAATTTGGATGGCATCAAATATATAAATTAGTTTAGGTAAAATTGTCATTTTTATTAAACAGGCCCTTCCTACCCATGAATAATTAATATTTCTCCAATTATTTAAATCTGATTTTATTTATATAAATTTTAAAAATAATTTTGTTTACACAGTTCTTATATAGTTTATATAGTTACAATTTTGTTCATATAGTTTATATAAACTATGTAGTTTATATAGTTACATAGATTTGTTTTGACAAGTATGCTCCCAGGAATTTTATATTGTCTAGAGTTATTAAATGGGGTATCTCTTACTATCTTTTCTTGCAGGATTTTGTTTGCAATATATAGGAATGCTGATGATTTATGTGGATTTATTTATATCCTGCTACTTTGCTAAAAATTATTGTTTCAACTAACATTTTAGTTGAGTCTTAGGCATTTTCCAAGTATATCATCATATCACCTGCAAAAAGAGATAGTTTTATTACCTCATTCCCTATTATGATTCCTTTCATTTCTTTTTCTTCTCTTATTGCTATTGCTAGGATTTCCAATACAATACTGAATGATGTGGGTGACAGTGGGCATCCTTGTTTCATATCTGCTCTTACTGGGAAGGCTTCTAGCTTATCCCCATTACAAATAATGCTTGCTGATAGTTTTAGATAAATGCTTTTTATCAATTTAAGGAAAAATCCATTTATACCACTACTTTCAAATGTTTCTAATAGAAATGAGTGTTGTATTTTATCAAAAGCTTTTTCTGCATCTATTGATATAATCATGATTTTTTAAATGTTTATTATTGATGTAATCAATTATGCTAATAGTTTTCCTTATATTAAACCATCCCTGCATTCCTGGTATAAATCTCACTTGGTCATAATGTATGATCTTTGTAATATATTGTTGTAATCTTTTAGCTAGTATTTTATCTAGGATTTTTGCATCTATATTCATGAATGAAATTAGTCTATAATTTTCTTTCTCTGTTCTTACTTTTCCTGATTTAGGTATCAGATATCATGGTTATTTCGTAAAAGGAGTTTGATAGGATCTCTTCTTTGCCTATTGTTCAAAATAATTTTTTTAATATTGAAATTATTTGATCTTTAAATGTTTGATAGACGATATATAGTTTTGATTTCTTCATTGAAAAACTGCCTGTTCATATCCCTTGATAAAAGTGTTTTTTAAATAGCCCCATTTTATATCAGAGAATGTTTCCCATTTGACTTATATGTGGAATTAACCCTGGAAGGGGTGCTACATAAGAAAGGAGAAGATAGAACAACCCTGACAAGACTAGTAAAAATAAAGCTGGTAGGTTGTGCCTCACATTCCTGAATTTCTGCTAAGTCAAGTCTAGCCCCCTTGGAAGTTAATTTGTTTTTAGAAGACCCTTGGAATCCAGACATTCATCTCCTATGATAGCCCATCTACAAGAAAGTCTTCTGGATTCCTTACTCCCCAGCTCCCATGATAACTTACCTATAGTTTGTTCCCTCAGGCTTCAGCTCTCTGAGCTTGAACTCGGAGAGTTTATATTGCTTCTCCCAGACAATATATTTATTTTTTAACATAAGCCTTCAAAGCCTTAACTGAGAGGAATGACTAACAATGGGAACCTGGTAGGTAAGTGTGGAAGGCATCTTTGAACAAATGGCCTTTCAGCAGTCTCACAGGGCTGTGTGCTGGACCTTCTTCTCTTCTCTCTATCATTTCATTTGGTGATCCCATCAGCTCTCATGGAATTAATTATCATTTCTATGCTTATTATTTCAAAATTTCCCTATCCTGCTCTATCAACTTCTCTGCTGAACTCCAGTCACATTTCCAACTGCCTTTCAGACATCTCAAATTGGATGTCCAGTACACAACTTAAACTCAACACGTCCAAGACGGAACTCATCTTTCTCTCAAACCCTCTCCTCCTCCTCCCTTGCTGTAGAGGGCAATAGCATCCTCCCAGTCTCCTTGGCTCCTAACCTAGGAGTTATCCTTGACTCCTCATTATCTCTCACCCCCCAGATCCAATCTGTTGTCAAGGCTTGTAGATTTTACTTCCACATCATCTCTCACATACAACTCCCTCTTTTCTCTAATATGGCCACCATTCTGGTGAGGCCTTTCATTACCTCACACTTGAACTATTGTAGTAGCTGGCTGATAGATCTGACTCTCATGAGTCTCTCCTCACTCCAGTCCATCCTCTATTCAGTTGCCAATGTAATTTTCATCAGATACAGGTCTGACCATTTTAAACCACTCTCACTCCTCCCCCCTCCTATGTGGGGCTATTTTATGGCCTGATATGGTTTTATTGTTGTCTCTGTATAACCTGAAGTTTATTTAGGGTACCTCCAAGGTAAAACACAGAATGTTCAAGTTGTTATTACCAAGAGAACAGAATGGGAGAGAAGTTGGATGGTGAAGGACTAAGACCTGCTTACCCTGGGAATTCTACTTCATAAGGAGCCTCCAGTTCAATATGAGAAGGTTTGGGGATAGGGAAGGTGGGGCAAAAGTAAAGAAAACTTCATTTTCCTATATCCTAAGTCTAAGGGAACCTTATAGTTCCAGGATCATCGTTCAGTGTATGGGCATCCCCAGATTCTTCTTTATTTTATTCTCAATACTCTGTGTTTCATGAAACCATACAATAAATACATATTTCCAAGATGGAGAAGGAAAAGCCAATGTGGAAGGAGAATTTGACCAGGACCAGGCTCACAGCCTGAAAAGTATCCATTTGGTCCTAAATACTTGCCTTAAATTGATAAGAAGAGGGTGTAGTTGCCATCACTCTGTTTTTTAAGTGGGCATAGCCCAGAAAAACCTGTACCTCCTAAGGCATAAAGGGTTAAAGGATTATCCTGGCTTCATTTCTACATCTCTGAAGCCATCTAGCCAGCAAACCAGATTAGCTGAAGCAACAAGCCATCTTGAGAGAGAAACAGGAGATGGCATGTACCAGGCAAGTCAAGTCACTGTCACCATCTCAACCACCACTTCCCCTCTGGCCCTGATGAATGAAGATAGATAGGACCCAGAACCCAAGTGCCTTCTCATTTCTTATTCCCCTATCACAGTGGAGACACCACTACCAACTGCTACCATTAGTCAAAGCCCTGGGAATGGCAGTTTCCCCATCCCCCTATCCCCTGATCATTGGTCCTGCTTCCAGCCCAGCACCTACAACCATCATTCCAGGAAGCAGCACCACTCCCCTCCTCCCCCCGCCCCGTGATGATGATGATGATGATGATGTGATATATGTATTACCGTCTGTTTTGTCACTGCACTCTAAGTATCATGGGACGTTTCATCCGCAGCTGAAACCTATAGGTGCCTTCCCCTCATTAGAATGTGAGTTTCTTGAGAGCAGGGGCTATCTTACTTTTCTATTTGTGTACCCAGTGCTTAATACAGTAGTACTTTGGACATATCAATTGCTTTATGAATTATTTTTCATTGATTCACTGAATTCATTGGTTTCATCAATCCATTTCATTGATTTCAGTTATTTATCTATGCTATGACATGGGACCCTGGAAAGGTAGAAGTACAACTGTGTGGCTATATAGTAGGTAGAAGGGAGGTCTAGTGGGCCAGGAAAATGAAGAGTATGAAGCCAGCCAGTTTCCCAAGCTGCTGCTCCATAGTTAAGAGTCAGAGTATAATAGGGATTGGGATTTAGGGGTTCCTACTACCCAGGATGTGACCTTTTCCCCTTAAATTGTTTCTTCCTTCTGTCTTCTGGATCTTGAAGGGAGATGTAAGATTTTAGATGAAGCTGATTCTTGAGAAAACAGTTAGCTTTGTGTCCTGCCCTTTGTTTGCATTCCCAGCAGCCTCCAGGAGGAGAAACCTTGTTGCACCGTGTTACTGAAGGTACAAGAAAAATATCTTGGAACTGCTATACTGGGTACTGGGATGGCAGGTAGAGGGACCAGCCACATAATCTCAAGCAGGCTCCTTTGGGTGGGCAGGAAAGGCTATGAAGTCTAGGATTTGGGACCACTTGTCATTTGTGAGGAAGATGCTTTCCCCTTCAGCTTCCTACTCTACCGAGTCCACCCCTCCATCCAAGGGGACCAAGCATCCCCTTGCCAGTACTTCTGGAAAGGAATGCAATACAATATAAAACACCAGCTCCTCTGTCTGACGTTCTAGGGCTTTCGCAATCTGACTACATATTATTCCTCCTCATGTATTTAACTTCCAGCCAAATTGGCCTATTTGATGTTTCCTGTACAGGATGCACCATTCCCTGTCTCGGTGAATTTGCATAGGCTGTGTATTATTCCTGGAATGCTTTCCCTGCTCACCCCTGCCTCTTAGACTTCCTACTTTCCTTCAAAGTTCCACTTAAGTACCATCGTGTAGGAACGTGAGGCCTGCCTTCACACTACTCTACATTTACTTCTCTGTGTTTATATCCTCTCTCCCCTTACTCTATGCTCCCAAAAGAATCAATGAATCAATGAGAATTTATTAAGTGCCTACTGCATGCCAGGCATTGTAAGCTACTTGAAGGCAGCAACTGTCCCTTTGTAGTTTGTCTTTGTATATCCAGCACCTGGAACAGTTCCTGGTACACAGTAGTTGCTCAGAAATGATTATTAAATTGAATTGAACACAGGGCTGTTCCTGTTTGTAGGGATCTCCTTCCCAGGGCCTGGAGCAATGTTCTTTAGGGACTCCATTGAACATGGTTGGGGCAGACAATAAATTCTCTGCTTCTCTAGGGCACCTTCTCAGGGCTAAGTCTAAGAGGAGACAGAGGATATTCAATTTTGTGTGTGTGTGTGTGTGTGTGTGTGTGTGTGTGTGTGTGTGTGTGACTGGAGGCTGGGAATGAAGGTGTTCAAGGACTGAGATGAGAGGGCTGATGGGAACTCTATGACATTCCCATTCTCTGGTTCTGCAGTCATAAGAATCCCTGACATTTCTCCAGCGTTCTCTGTTTGTAAAACACTTCATGTATCTTTTCTTGTCGGAGTCTCACAATTGCCTTGGGAGGTAGACATGAGTATTCTAGTTCTATAGGTGAGGAAATTGAGGCTCAGGTTAAGTGACTTGCCTGAGATCACAGAGCTTTTAGGTGTCAGAGGCAGATTCCAGCCTCCATCTTCCTGATTCTGGGTCCAGCATTCATACACTATGCTACCCAGGCTTTATTTTGTCCATCTGTCAGAGAAGGTGATGGCTCCTTTTGATCTTGCAACTACTCCTTTCCCCTTTGTCTGATTATTCCCTAGAATGAGAGACTAACATTTCCTGACTTTTATATAGCACTTGCTCCACAATAACCTATGTGGGTGTACCCCCATTTTACAGATAAGGGAACTGAGACTCAGAGTGATAAAGTGACTTGCCCTGGCTATTCTACATAACTAGATTATTCTGTCCCCTCACCTCCACCTCTTCATTTCCTGGCCTTCCTTCAAGACATCTCCATACCCATTCTTTTCAGGAGGCCTATCCCAGTACCCCTAGGTGCTGATGCCTCCCCTTTGCCAATGACACTCCATCTCATCTGTATATATCTTGTGTGAACTTAGTTATTTACTTGTCTCTCCAGTTGTGGTCCTTGATGGTGGAGACGGTTTTGTTTTTGGACCTGGCCTTTCTTTGTATCCCTGGCACTTAGTGTAGTCCCTTATGTACAGTAAGCACTTAATAATATGACCCACATGGTCACATAACTAATAAGTAGCAGAGTTGGGATTTGAATCTCAGACTTCTCTAAACCAGATCTCTTTCCATTACACTGTAGGCAGATAGGAGAAGGTAAATCACTGAGTTGTCTTATTTGGACCCATAGTATTGGAGTAACACTTGAGTGATGGGGCCAAGAGAGTTGAGCTGTGTGTTTGAGGGTTTAAGGAGGTGAGGGGAGAAGGTTTGCAATGTTTCTGAGGGTCTTTTATGTCAACTGGAAATTGGTTTTACCTGGCCTTGGAAGAGGGGTAGTGGGTGGGGATTCCATGCCCTAATCCCCTTTTCCCACAGATAGATTCACACAGTACAGGCCCCAGGAGTGGGATGTCAGGGTAGCACCTCAATGCAGGCATTGTGGTATCTGGCTCATGGGAGATGGGCAGATAACAACATATTTATTGGCCTGGAGTGCAGAGTGGGGGTGGGTGAGTGATGGCTTTACTTTTCTTCTATTTCATTGGATAAGGGCTTTGGGTTTTTCCAGTTTCATTTTACCTACATATTGAGAGGGCAGAGATTGGCATCTTTCCTTTCCTATCTGCTACCATTTGGACCAGATGCTGGGTAGGTCCTGATATTAGACATACACATTTGAGGTGAATTGAGAATTAGAACAAGGTAGTTTGTACATAGTAGGGCTTTAATAAATATTTGTTGAATTCCTGAACTGAATGAAAAGTCTTGGTTTAGTTGTGGGGGATGGTGTAAAGGAAGCTTGGGAGAGGCTTCAGGGGAAGGGATAGTAAGGGGGAGGAAATGATGGTTCCCACTTATGGAGAAACAAAGGTTCTGGGCCAGGGCAGGTTAAAGGGGAGATGAGGGGTAGGGTGGGGGAGGAGGTTGAGCTGTGAATTAAAACAATGGGATAGTAAAACCAGGATGTCATCCAAAGGCAGAGATTGGCAACATCCCAGCATTGTCCATGCTGAGTGGCAGTCTGTGCCACGATGGGTGGAGACAAGGATTAGAGACAGGCCTGGAAATTGCTTGAGGATTATGGGTGGGCATCAACTAGGACACAGGTTATTTCGGGGTCATGGCTGATTCTTCAGTGCATGCATCTGGCCCTTTGAGGATCCTGTATTATTCAGAGCAGTTTGGAACAGAAGTAGATGACCCCCTAGCTCTGAGTAATTAAATCTTACGGTATGGTAGAAAGTGCTGTCCTTGGAGGGCTATGGAACCAGAGGATTTGGTTCACATGCCTCCTTGGTCATTAACCATGTAACAATATTACATCACTTGACCTCCCTTGGCCTCAGTTTCCTCAACTATCAACTGAGAGAGTTGGATTAGATGGTTTCTGAAGTTTCTTCATCTATGATCCTAAGTCCCTCTTCCATAGGCTGACCCCAGGGATCTGTAGCAGTTGGCAGGTAGCTGTGACTGTTATGGATTTTTCACTGATAGGTTAGAATGACATTGTAATTAATATTCACTGTTTACTTTAGAGCAGAATTCAGTATATGACCAATTCACTTTGGCCAAATACAGGAAGGATTAGTTACCTACCTATCAGAGGGGCTTCCCTTGAAGGTGGCATCTTCTATGAGATCCTGTGATGCTCCACCATATTTTACAGAAATCACTGTAATCAATCACCTCCCTGAGAATCTTCCAGAAGGTTTGGGTAGAGACACTGGACTAGAAGCCAAGATTCCTGGCGTTCAATGGTGTGTGGCTTCAGGCATAGATCATTTCACCTTTTCCAAGCCTCTGTGCCCCACCTTTAAAATGGGGATATTTATACTACCTACTTTATAGGGAAGTTGTGAGAGAGACATTTTGCAAATTTTTTTGTTTTGTTTTGTTTTAGCCCAACCTCTAATTTCATTGGCATAGGGGGTTCCCAGCAAAGGAAACTCACTTTACCAGTGCAGACTGGCATCTGGTCTGTAATGGAAAATCTTAGTGAGTTGCTTTGTGGACAGAAAGATTAGGTGACTTTACTAGGGTCACACAGCCAGTATATGTCAGAAGCAAAATCTGAACCCAGACTTTCTGATTCTGAGGCCAGCACTTTATCTATTTAAAAATTTTAAAAAATTATTAAAAATTAGAATAATTCTTTGCTTAAGGGACACCTCTCTAGGAGAGGAAAGGGAGAGACGCATGGAGGAAAATTTATGTAGCATAAAAATAAAAGATATCAATAAAAGTGTATTTTTTAATTGGAAAAGCAAACTGTATATATTATTTGCAGTTTCCTGTTCAATCCTCTTTTTCTGTTCTACTTTATGGAAATGCCACTTTATTTTGGTGTTTGTTAAATTCAGGCTAAAAAAACAAAATTATACACCATGCTGTTTCTCTTGTAAACCTTAAGGTTGTTATAAAAATGGGAGTTGTTATTATTCCTGGCTTTTGTTGCGACTTCAGTCAAGTGTTTTTCCCTCTCTGGACCTCAGTTTTCTCCTCTACAAAGTGAGGTGTTTGTGTTAGATGATTACTAAGAGCCTTTCTAGGCCTGATAGTCTTGAGTCTGTGATTCTCAGGATGATATGTAATGAGTTTCAGAATCAGGCCTAGTGAAGTTGGGTTGCTGAGCATGTTTGTGGGCTGGGAGACTTTTCATAACAACCTACTAGATTGTTATCATCAAGTATGTCTAATTTGAGGATACATCATACCTGGCCACTTTATGTTGCTTTCTCAGGGCTGGGTTGGGGGCTAAGGTTTCCAGGAGTGAACTCTCTTCCCAAAGGCTGATGGGTTGGGTCATGACCTTGAACCTCCTCACTCCAAGTTACTCCTAGGAGGTAGTGGAAACCAGAGTGTGTGGGAGATAAAGCGGGAAAACATTACAGACTGAAAACTATTAGCATCTTTTTTCAAACTCCAGGTTCGGCAAGGCACCACCAGTGTGATATGTCACTGGGGAAGAGAATGTGTCCCTAATAATAATTAAGAGGAACAGATGGCAGATGCATATTGGGATTGAGGATGTTCTCATTTGGGGTTGGGAGAGAAGAACCAAAGAAGTTTTTTTTCTTCTGAAGCTGACCCAAGGGATGGGGAGAGGTGCACCTCATAGAATTTTCATCCTAAAATTGATAAACACTTTGCCAATGGTTGTTAAAGCTGCACTTGCCTTAACACTCAATCCCAGCTACCATTTCTTCCTTATCTTAGTGAGGTCAGAAGGGCTACAGTCCTCTTGAGAATGGGAATGTCCCACCTTCACCATGGTGGCTTTGGTTGCTTTGCTGTAGGTCTTAGACTGAGCTACTGCTTCCTCTTCCTTGTCCAAGTAGCCACTGAGTCTGGGTTCATTTCTGGGTGTGTATGTGGGGGTGGGGGTGGGGGTGGGAGTGGGCAGAGAAACAAGGGGTGGTGAATTATAGAAGCCTGGCTAGCACTACCAGTAGAGTCTTGTATGGAGAGGTGGAGGCAGGAGATGAGTGGCTTGCTCCCCATTATTTATTATGTTAAAATTTGGAGTTACCTTAGTTGTAATTTTCCTGTTAGGATCATAAATCAAGTCCGGTGACTCTCTACCTCCCTGGCCTGCTCATTCCTGGCCTGTAAGCATTGAAATAGCTTGTAAGTTCACCGCCAAGTTTTAAGACTGCCCTCCTGATCCTGGGAGGATGACAGTTTGTAGGGAGGAGGTGATTTATAGGCTCTGTTTTGTGGGTTTAATTGGGAATTTACAGGATCATTTGTGGCTATATGATTACCTTGGAATATCTTAAGGGAGATCTGGAGCAGCTGTTTGTGCAGCCCCTGGGGTACATACCAACCTCCTTAGCTGTCTTCTGAGTTGCTTCACTTCTGTGTGGGGTTTGAGAAGTAGTTTGATCTTCTCCCCAAAGGCTAAAGGTCAAATGACTCATAAATGAAAGAAGAATGATTTTCTTTACCCTGGAACTTGGGTGGCTGCCATCAACTGTCTGAGGAGCCAGGAGTCTGGGGCTATGGTCCTGACGAGTTGAGTTGGCCCTGAGCTCAGCTGGCATCACCCAGGGCCTCTGACCTCTGGCTGAAGAAAAGCCTTAAAGCTCTGGGAAAACCATAGGGTTACGGAAATAGTCTTAGAACCGGAAGGGATGACCAAATCCCTCTAGTCAAGCCAACTTATTTTACAGATGAGGAAGCTGAGGCCCAGGGAGGTTAAGTGATTTGTCTGGTGCCCACTGGGGCCAACAGCCATCAGCCCTTAGAAATGGGAGGTTAAATGTAAACACAGGAGTTGATGTGGGGGGGTGAAACTGAGAGGGAACAGAAAAGGGAAGTGGAGATTAAACATCTTATGATTATTTCATTCCCCCTTCCCTAGTAGCTAGGGTATTCCTTAGAAGGTGTGAAAAGCTAGCTCTGAGAATTGAATTATTTACCCTGACTGTATTTACTTTTAACCTCCAGCTCCTAAGTCAATATCAATTTTTCCCCACTTAGGTCCCTTGGCTCCCATAGACAGGCAGTTTTGCACAATGTGATTTTTCCAGTATTGGGGCAGTGTTAATTTCCAGTGTATCAGGGGAATAAATTACCTTGGCAGACAGCAAGACGAAGGCGATGCCTATTGTGGAGGCCTATGTATTTGTTTTTGCCTGGCATTGTGGTTCCTCCTCCCAGGGCTCTGCCTGGGCATTATCAAGCTAATCAGCAACAGAGAGTTCTTTCAAACTCCCCAGTTCTCCCCGAGTTCCCCGCCCCTGCTGTTGCTTCAGGTGCTGCCCAAACTGCTTATTCAGTGTGAAAAGATATTTGAGCACATCAGTGACAACCATCTGGGCTTCAGAACAGAATATGACTAAACTAGCAACTCCTCTTATCTGCTCCCAGATCACTCCAGTAAGTCTCTGTAGAGGCTTCCAGTTTGATGAAAGTGCCAGGCTGAAGAGGGCTTGGGGAGGTTTGAGCTGCACTTTTGAAATACATGTGCTCAGTAATATTTATAATGGCGTTGTTATAAAGTCGTTTTTTCATTCATGTCCAATTCTTCATGACCCCATTTGGGGTTTTCTTGGCAGAGATACTGGAGTGGTTTGCCATTTCCTTCTCTAGCTCCTTTTACAGATGAGGAAATGTAGGCAAACAGGGTTAAGTGACCTGCCCAGGGTCACACAGCTAGTAAGTGTCTGAAACAGGATTTGAACTCAGCAAATGAGTCTTCCTGACTCCAGGCCCAACACTCTCTCCAATGTGCCAAATAGCATACTGAGTGGATAATGAGCCAACCTGGAAGACCTGAATTCTAGTCCTACCTCTCCATATCCGGAGTCAAGAAAACAATAGACATAATGACAATATGAACAGAAAACATAAAGTTTCAGCTGGAACCAGTGTGACTCTGGGCAAATCATTTAACATCTCAGTGCTCAGGGTCAATGGTGTCAAACTCAAATAGAAATATATCCCTACTGACCACATATTGACTTAGAAAACAATAAATTAACATCATCTATGCTTGATTCTATATTTATTTATTTTGTTAAGCATTTCCCAATTACATTTTAATCGGGTTGGATGCTGTCCACAATTCTTGAGATTGATACCTCTGCTCTAGGCAACTCTCTAGGACAGACTTTCCTAAACTGGAAAAGCATCAAGGGTAGGAAAAGCTTGACAAAGAGGTTAGGGGACTATTTCATAAATAACCATGTAGTCCTATTAAAATATTCCAGAAATTCCAAATTGGTTTTTAATCAACAAGATTTCAAAGTTTTTGATGTATTTTTGGAGAAGAAAAGTTAGCTGACCTATTTTATTTCTTATGTGCATATACATGGTAAACTCTAGGATTTACTGCCTTTTATATTATGAGTATAGGAAGATTGACTGAAAAACCAGGGAGCATAGGGACTGAAAAGGTAGGTAACCCTTGCTCCTTAGGAAAGGAGCCTGCCTTCACTGGCAGAGGGAGTGTCCTCACCTGGGAGTTCCTTAAGCCAATAAAATCATGGGCTCATTCCTTATCCCTGTTTATAATTAGATGTCATTGGGAGACGGGGCAGATAGCATCTTCTCTGCTCTTGAACTGTGGACATGATTGAGAAGGCAGATACAGAAAGCAGGGAGCTGCCCTGCACAGGTTTCTCTGCCTTCACAGAGGTCACAGAACGCAATTTTCTTGTCAAACAACATTTTGCATCTCCATGAATAATCATGTCAATTGGCCTATAATTAACAATGCTAATAGGGCTCCTTTTAGTTTTATTGCTGCTACTGATCCTCCCAGATCCTCCTTAGGAAGAATGCCTCACAATTAGTAGCTAACACTGGTGATCTTTTCTCTCCCCTGGAGTTTCCATAGCTGTCTGTCCTGGGCCAGGTTAGCTTGAGAAAGGACTTGGCTTCCATAGCTCACCCATCCCTGAGTCACCAAGAACCTTCTATATCCTTCTGCCAATCTTCAAGATGCAAGCTTAGCACCCAGTTTCTATTCTTGTTCTCATTTCATCTCCTCTTTCCCCAAAAGGAGTTTCTTATCCACTGAACCTAGAACCATAACATTCCTTTTTGTTGTTGTTGAGTCATTCTTCAGTCATGTTCCACTCTTTGTGACCCCTTGTGGGGTTTTCTTGGCAAAAATACTGACGTGGTTTGCCACTTCCTTCTTCAGATCATTTTACAGATGAGGAAACTGAGGCAAACAGAATTAAGTGACTAGCCCAAGGCCACACAGCTGGTAAGTGTCTGAGGCCAGATTTGAACTCAGGAATCCGAGTCTTCCTGACTTCAGTCCCAGGGCTCTATCCATGGTGCCACCCAGTTGCCCTTGAGGGGTCCTTAGAAACTATCAGTAATCAACAAGTACCTGTTGAGTGCTAGGCAGATCATCTGTTCTGATCCCTTCCTTTGACAGCAGGACTCACACATTGTAAGTAGCTGAGGTGGCACTGGACCTCAGCTCTTCTGACTTCAAGTTCAATGTTCTTTGCACTATTGCATATTGTCCCTTTTTACCACAAACCCCTCAGGAAAAAAATAGGGGGAGGGGCTGTTTTAGGATCTAGCATTTATTAGTGGTTGACAATTTTATGTTACAAGAATGTTCTCTATTCCACTATCAACATCTTCTTTCCAGGGACAAGGACAGGTTAAGATCTAACTGATGAAATTAAGGTGCCCCCCTCTGGTATTGGGGCCTGCTTTTGACTCATAACAGTAGACACTTCTTGTGGCCACAGAATGACACACTGGAGAAGGAAAGCTGAGGGAATGGATCGTAACCACTTTATAGAAGCATGGGGGCCTTTTTGAAGAGGGACAGGGAGGTAGTGGAAAGAGGGGGAGAGGCACCAGAAGATCATAGATTTAGAGCTGACAGGGGACTTAGAGATCCTCCATTCCAGGAGAACTTATCCTGGGGCCCACAGGCTACTTGGCACTCTAAGGATAGTTTTCAGGGGTTCCATGAACTTAACATGGGGGAAAAAAGTACATCTCTATTTCACTTTAATTTATTTCATTTGTAATCTTATGTATTTCATTTTATGTATTTAAGAATATTCTGAGGCTTCACATAGGCTCCATAAAGCTGCCAAAGGGGTCCATAAACTCTATAGGTTCCATATCACTACCAGGATCAAATATAAAATCCTCTGGCTTTTAGAGCTCTCTATAACCTGGCCCTCCCTGCTTTTCTAGACTTCTTTCTCTTTTACCCTTTCATGTATCCTGAGATCCAGCCATATTGACCTCAGAATTAGAGTTAGGCACATTCCATCTCTCAGCTCTGGGCATTTTTACTTGCTGTCCCTCACAGATGACAGTCTGCCCCTTCTTATGTCCACCTCCTAGCTTTTGTTCAAGTCACAGCTAATGTCCCACTTTCTATAAGAAGCCTTTCCTGATCCCCTCTCATACTAGTGCCTTCCCTCTGTTGATTATCTCCAATTTTTTTCTCTAGATATCTTATTTGTACGTAGTTTATTTGCATGTTGCCTCCACCATTGGACTAAGCTCCTTGAGACTTTTGCCTTTCTTTGTTATGCCTACTGCTTAGCACGATACCTGGCACATAGTAGTTGCTTAAGAAATGCCATTTGACTGATGGTGTATAAACTTGTTCTTAGCTTTTGTTTGGAAAATCAAAATACCTCCCTGCTTCCAACCTCTGGGCCTATTTACTCAGAACTTTAGGTAAAGGCATGTAGAGGAAGTATAGAAATAGCTTTTACAAATTCAGGAGCCATAAAATCATAGAATAAGAACTGGAAGGGGCCTTAGAGATCACCAAGTACGACCCTGTAATTTAAAAACCAAGTAAAGGAATATGGAGAAGCCAGGCTCTGTGTTCAAGGGAGAGAGATTTGGGCAAATAGAGAAAGAATTCATCTCAGCCAATAGATAGTGGCGCACCTAGACAGCTATGCAAGGAAAGGGGTTTATTAGTACAACATTTCAGGGTGAGATTAGCATTAGTGGTTTTATTGGGCATTCATAGGATCATAAAATATAGAGGTGAAAGGGAGTTCATCTATTCCAACCTTATGATTTTAAAATTGAGGAAAATGAGGTCGAGAAAAGAAGGAACTTTCCAAGGTTATGTAAGTAGCAAAGATTTGAACTCACATCTCCTAACTCAGAATCCACTGCCCTTCCCTCCTCATCAGAATAATACATTATTAACTGAACATCTTAATGAACAATTTGATACCCTTACAGGGGAGAGACTGATCCCTCTGGAAACAAGAGCTATAGAAAACAATGTGGTGTAATAGGTCTGTCACCAGACACCTGGGTTTCAGTTTAGTCTGTGCCTTCCTTTACTTGCCGTGGGACTTTCAGCAAATCACTTCATCTCTTGGGGTTTCCTTTCCTTGTTTTTTAAATTAAAAGTTGGATTTAGTAGTCTCTAAGGTCCCTTGTGATTCTTAATCTATGATGTTGTGGTTTCTGGATTTGTAAAGGCTACCTCTACACCTCCTCTACATACCCTTACCCAAAATTCAGAGTAATTAGGCCCAAGGGTTGGAGGGATGTATTTTTAAAACAAGGAGTGAGATTAGAAGTTGCCTGGCTGGTATCTGATAGGACTGAGAAGACTGTCTTTCCTGATTATGTCTCCTCTCTTAGATGGGATTGGGATTAGATCTTTCTGTTTCCTCTATGCTCCTAAGAAGACTTGGAGCAGTTGTCATATGAGGCCATGCTGTAAGTTCTAGAGTAGGCAGCAACCTTAGAGATCATCTAGAACCCCTGGGTTCCTAGTCTTTTTTTGTGTGTCAAGGACCTTTTTTGGCAGTCTGGTAAAGCCCATGGACCCTTTTCAGAATAATGCTTGGTTTTTTAATTCATAATTGAATGAAGTGCTAAATTTCATTTAGAGGTTAGGAAAATAAAGATAAATTATTTTTTAGTGAATTCAAGTTCATGGACCCTTTCAAATCTGTCTGTAGACGTCAAGCTAAGAACCCCCCCAATCTAATCCAACTTCCTTATTTTATGAGAGGGGGCAGGGAACCATGATTCAGTGCCTTGTTCAAGGTTATATAGATAATAAATAGCAGAGCTGGGTTTTGAACCTTTAGACTCAGTGTTCTTTCTACAATACCATACTGCCTCTGAATCCCTCAAGTATCACATGATTTTGGACCTTAATTATATAATATCTTACATTTACCATAATTTCATGTGGTGGTTTGGTAGACAGAGCACTGAGCCTAGACTCGGGAAGACCTGAGTTTAAAACTGGCCTCAGACACACTAGCTGTGTGACCCTGGGCAATTCACTTAACCTGTTAGCATCAGTTTCCACAACTATAAAACGGAGATAATAATAGCACCTAACTTGCTACCTTGTTGTGAGGATTAAATAAGGTAATATTTATAAAAGTGCTTAACACAGTGCCTGGTACATAGTACACACACACACACACACACACACACACACACATATGCTTATTTCTTCCCTACCCTCTTCTCCTTATTTCTCTACTAGTTATTGTAAGTTCTTGAAGGCAAGGTCCATGTCTTATTCTATATTATACTCCATGTGGTAAGTATTCCATAAATATTTGAATAGAGAAATCAGGGTCTTTGGGCAATAAAGAACAGTTCAGGGAAGCCCCAGAGCTCCTACAAAGAGTCACCACTGGCCTCTTCTTTCTCCAGGTCACTTGCAAAGCACCCTTCTGAAATTCTCTGTGTCTCTCTGTCTCTGTCTGTCTGTCTCTCTGTTCTATCTCTGTTTCCCACTGTGTCTTTGTCTTTGTCTCTGTCTTAGATGAAGAAACCATTCTTTTTTCTGGTTGTAATGATGCTTTCCCTGGACTTTAGGGAAACCTGCTCTGCCCTTGCAGGTACCAACTTTGTCCCTGTCCTGGAAGTTTCTATGGCTCTGGCTCCTAGATTCCTTCCTTGGCCTCTACCCATTTCTTTCCATCCAGTTCAGTGAAGAATGTTGCCTTGCTATTATTAAGACCATTTTTACTTTGGTGAAGCTCAGCTTCCCACTTGAGCTAACACCTTGCCTTAAGTTCCCCCAGAAGCCTATGGGCTTGTATTCTATCAGCACCATCTCCCAGCCAGAAACAGACTCCTTGTTTTCTCCTATTTCAGTCCCATTTTTTCTGTTCCCTCTGTTCCTGTTTCCTATTTTAGGGGTGTGTGTGTGTGTGTGTGTGTGTGTGTGTGTGTGTGTGTGTGTGTG
>NW_020954571.1:19773100-19879780 GCF_900497805.2 Vombatus ursinus | reverse complement strand
GTGTGTGTGTGTGTGTGTGTGTGTGTGTGTGTGTGTGTGTGTGTGTGTGTAGTTCTCAGATAATTTGCAGGGCAAAAATACTTTTGAGTCTAATGAATAAGTAAGGGTTTCCAAATTTGGGTCACCAGATCCACCCACTTCCTCAAGTTCTTTTTGACTCATCTGCCTTGGACCTTCAGGGGAGTGAGCTTCCATAATCCTATCATTAATGTTTACCATACTAAGGTGCTTTAAATATATAGCAAACTTAATTTCTGCCCAGGAAAGAGGCGGGCCACTCACAGTGTTCCTTTTCTGGGAGGCTGGGTATAGGAGTTCAACCCTTGACAAGTGTCTCTGAACTTAGAAATAAAAGGAAGTGGCTTGTGATTTAGGGCTATGCCAGGGCACTTTGGAATCCTTGGTGATGGGTAGATTAAAGGGATGTGCCTGTCATCCTACAAAGACTTTTGTGGATGTGCGACATAGGTAGGGTGCTATATTAGAAAGAGGATTGGATTTGGGGTCAGAAGAGCTGGGTGCAGCATTGTCACCATCCCATCTCTGAAATTTAGCTGTATAACCATAAGCAAGTAAGTCACTTAACTATCTCTAAAACTAAGTTAATCTTTTCACTATCTATCTTACAGGGTTGCTCTCATGTCCTCTAGGAAGTGGCACTTTTTGCTACATTGTAAATGAAGCTGAAAATAGATGCTTACTTGTTCTTTTGTAACCAGGGTAGAATGAACCTTCTATAGTAGTCTATTCACATCCTATTTCTCATGCCAGGCCACCAAGAAGAGTTCCAGGCACTGAGACTTTCTCCTTTTCCCAAAGGTTAAAAAGCACATTGTCCCAATCCCCCAGAAACTGGGTGTTTCAGCTCTTTGCTGCTGCTGCTGCTGGTGAAGTGGTGGTGGTGGTGGGGGTGGGTGGTGTGTGTGTGTGTGTGATTTCAGCCTGCTTAGGCCTTTAGTGTGAATTCTTTACAATCCATTTAGATAGAAAGCACAGATGAGTTTATGTAAAGGGTTAACAATAGACTATAACCCTAGGTTTTAGAGCTGGAAAGGACTTTGGAGATCCTCTAGGCCAGAAGTTCTGAATCTGTGCTCCATGGACACATTTCAGGGGAGTCTGTGAATCTGGAGGGGGGAAAGTGGCATGTTTATTTTCATTAACCTCTAGCTGAACTTCGGCATTTCCTTCAATGATTTTATTTTTAGGCAATTGAGGTTAAGTGACTTGCCCAGGGTCACACAGCTAGTAAGTGTCAAGTGTTTGGTCTAAGGCTAGATTTGAACTCAGGTCCTTCTGACTTCAGGGTCGGTGCTCTATCCACTATATCAACTAGCTGCCCCTCCTTCAATGATTTTAAAACATTATTCTGAGAAGGGGTTCATAGGCTCCACTGAAAGAGGTCCAAGATACATAAAAAGGTTAAGAATTTCTGTTCTATTCTGACCCCAGTCCCCTTTTTTACAGATGAGGAAACTGAGAGCCAGAAAAGGAGACTGACTTGCCAAGGTCATGGAGGTGACAGCCAAGATTCAGTCCCAAGTACTCTGACAGAAAATCCAGGAGTCTCTCCACTGCATTATTTTAAGTGGACAGTGAAGATTTCAAAGCAGGTCATATCCTGCCTTCATCAATCCTAACTCTACTTTAAAATGTCCCCCAGGCTAGGATTCCTGTTTTTGCTTCACAAGGGGCCATCCCTGCTTTAATCAGTCCCAGAAGCTCTGGTAATCCCTCTCCTGACCCTGGCGCCTAGGATAGCTAAGCATACTGCCAAGAAAAAGGTGCCCATGACCCATCCCTCAGTGATTCTTTTTTTTTTTTTTTTGGCCTTTATTAAATGTGCTAATGAAAAGGAAAACAGCCTATAAAACACCTGACTGACATTAAACCACGCAGCAAAGCACCAAAAGGAGTCCTGAACCCCAGTCCAGGAGCCTTACTGTTCTCCTCCCTCTGGTCTTTCTGCTGCTTTCCACTATGTAAGCTGCTCTCCTTTCTGACTGGTGGTCCTAAAGCACAGAATCATACTCTTGAGCAGTGGGTATGTAGGGGAGGAAAGGCAGAACGCATGAGGCCTTGAGATTTTCCAAAGAGCAACATTAGGATGAGCTTTCCTTGGGTCATCAGGTTTGAGTATGGCAAAAGTAATTATATAATATCATCAACCAACTTCAGGGACATTTCAAAATTAGATAGAGTTGTTAAGCAGCCAGTGGGACGTGGAATCCTTAAAGCTCTGCCACAGGTTGTCAACCTTGGGAAATGGGGAATGGGACCCTATTGAACTCAGAGCTTTTGTCATGATATATATGGATGTACTATAGATTTGTGTGGGATGAATTATAGGATCCTAACATTTAGAACTGGAAAGGACCTTAATACCATTTAATCCAACCTCCACATTCTATAGGTAAGGATATGAAGGCCCTGAGAGTGGGGAGTCAAGTGACTCATTCAAGGTCACACAGGAAGCAGAACCCATATTTGAACCACAGGCCTCACCTTCTAAATCCAGGGCTCTTTGACAGCCACAAATTATTTTTGAATACTCAAGAGTTCAAACTTATAGCTCCAGGATACTGTGAAGTCTCAGGGAGTACACAACTAAGGGAAAAATGTAGAGGACGGAGCAAGTTGTCAATAGGATATTCTTAAATGTCCAATGTGGTGTAGAAGAAAGAGCACTGAACTATAAGCCAGGAAGACCCAGATTCAACTCCCACCTCTGACACTAGTTATTTGACCCTGCTCAAGGCCCTTTAATTTGTGAGTGTTGGTTACCCCACCTGTAAAAATTGGGTTATAATTCCCATAGTACTTACCTCACATGGTTGTTGACAGTGTGGAGGAGGACATAATGCATGTAAAGTGCTTTGCAAAACTCTTAAATCGCAGCTACACACGTTATTTAATAATAACTGGGCACCCCCAGCTGGAGCTGTGCAAACACCCCCACAGGCTAGTCTCTGGTGCAACCAGTATTTACACACAATCTCTGTTTTGGAAGTAATTAATCTCCAACTGTAGGAGCCTCTTTGTGATGTAAAGCAAGTGCGGACACTTTTGTGTAAACACAAAGATTAGCATATTTACAAACTGGTAGATGTTACTTTGATCAGTCCCAGCTCGTTCTGAAAAGGCCGGCTGGCCCTTCAGGGCGGCTCTGCTAGTCACAAAAGCAGCTAATCCCTTTGACACTATTCTCAGATCCATATTTAGAATTCTGACTATTTTCTACATCCACTTGAGCTCCTCGCTGGATTTGTTTAGTAACTGGCCCCGCCTCTTTTTACTCTCACTAGTGACTCATAAGTTCTTGTTCTATGCAAAGGCATCCAGCAAAATTCCAAAGTAGCAAATGACCCAGTGAAAACCCTTAAACTCACACAGATTTAATCACTAAGGCAAATTGGAACCACTTGTGGTCAGGTTGTGATGGACTCTCTCTCTCTCTCTCCCTCTCTCCCTCTCTCCCTCTCTCCCTCTCTCCCTCCCACCCTCCCACCCTCCTTCTCCCTCTCCCTCTCTCTCCCTCTCTCTCCCTCTCTTTCCCTCTCGCTCCCTCTCCCCCCTCTCCCTCTCTCTCATTCTTCCTCCTTCCATCCCCCCTGTCTCCCGTCTCTCTCTCTCCCTCTTTCCTTCTCCCTTCTCCTTTCCCTCTCCTTCCATCTCCCCTCCTTCTCTGTCTCTTTTCTCTTCTTTCCCCATTGCCATCGTCCCTTTCCTTTTAAATGTCATAGTTAAGATTAGTGAGAAAGGTGGTCACCAATGCTAAAGGTGGAGTTGGAGGTAGAGAAGAGAGAGTTAACTATTCCTTTAACTTTATTGGGTGTCTAATCACTGGAACATCTCACCTAAGGAACTCACAAACTTTTAAAGTAGTCAGCAACTTTCACTGGGTGGGGCTCAGATGTGTGCTGTGACTTCTTGACAAAATTAGGTGTTTCAAGTTTTTTGCCCCCTCCAGGCAGACCAGTAAGGAAAAAGGAAGAACAGTACATTTCTTTCACAGAGAAACAATTAGACATGATCTGTGTTATGATCTCTTCTCAAACAAATGCAAACAGATGAACTATTAATATAGAAACTGATACAGGGTCGTAGCCTAGCCCAGGAGGCCTTGGGAGTTGGTTAGATCTGTTCCTGATAAAAATCTACATTGGGGTTTTGAAGAATGAATCAGAAAGGAAGTTCACTTCGATTTCATGACCGAACTAAGCTAAATAGTAGGAGGAGGAGGGGAAAAAAAAATCCCCAAACCTGTCCTTTTAATTAAAGGAGCAGCTCCTTTTAATTTTTTTTTTAACCTACAACAGTTATTTTTCCTGGAATATGATTCACTCTTCACAATTGGCTTGGTTCTGGCAAACTGGGAAGTAAATTTGTAAAGCCCGAGAAAATACTTTTTTAAAAAATCTGTACAAACTACCGGGGCGGGAGGGGGGGGGCAGAATGAGCAAATGGGCTCTTTCCCCTCCCCCTTTCCAGTTTCTATGATTACAGTTTGGAGGAAAATTTCAACTCGAAAGAAATTTGATATTTATTTTCTGTGAATTTTAATAAGGAAAGTGGTGGACTTTTCTGTAAAGAGCCTTTTGGACAAATTAGTCTTTTTAAAATTCTTGTTCCAAGTGGCACCCTTGACGTAAATCAATTCTTTACCCCCCCCACCACCAACACCCTCCCCTGTCCCCCCAATGATTAACAGGGATGAGGTGGCTCTGTGCTGCTAGCTGTTCCTGGCAGATTGGCCAGAGCCTTGGAAGAAGTGTTTTAACTTTTTGTCAGATCCATTCTCCCTGGGACTGGGTTTCACCCACTGGGTTCAGAGCCTTATGAAGGATGTTCACTTTAGGCTGGTGGAATATCTTCAACTTTCTCGGATAGCCTCAGGTGGAGGCCAAGGGATAGGGCTTGAAGCCCCTCAGGCCCCGACCACGAATAGCTCACTTTGTTCACAAGCACGTAAAGTAACTTTGGTCTCTGGGGGCTTCTTGGTGAAACAAAATCCCAGAGACTCTCCGAGATGTCCAGAGATAAGGGCACTTTTAATCCCTGGCTCCCTCGGGGGCTGGGGGAGGAGGAATTCACCTATACATCATCACATCGTAATTAGCCGGAGGACCACAGCAAACCCAGGGCAAACATTTTCCACTGAGTCCAGCGCAGAGCCTTGGCAGTGTTAAGAAAATACCCTCTAGCGATGTGTTATTTTAGGCTGAAACAAAAACCGACATGAATGGCGGGTGGAAACAGAGGGGCATTGTTCTCCCCCTCCCTGTGAACTCCCGAGCTGCTCTGAAATGAAAATCCAACAAACTTAGATGTAAATACCATCCTACAAACTGGAGCCCTCCAGTGTCCACCCCAACTGATTTGGGGGTGGGGCTGGTGAGAGGGAGAAGCTGGCCTGGCCTGCTCTTCCAGGAGGAGGAGACGCACTCTGGGTAGTGCAATTTAGAACAGAAAAGTTGAAGGCTTTATCTGGTTAAAAGGGAGGTGCTGATTGACTCCCACTCAGGGAAATCACCTGTACTTTTGAACTGGAGAGATCCCAAGTATTATGTATGGAAGGGGAGGAGGAAATGACCCATAATATGGAAATATAGAAGTTGAGGGGTTGGAAATCCTTTTTTTCTTTAAATGAGCGAGTGACATTAGATCATTCTCTATTCCACCTCCCGCCCCTCCCAAGTGTGGGCAACTGTGTAGGCGAAGAACTCCATTCCTCTTCTTGGCTACTGGGGCCATGTGCCCCTCCTTTTGCCCCTCCCCAACTGCAGTTTGATATACTTGGGGTGAAGAAGTCTCAAGTTCAAATCCAGCTTCAGACAGTTATTAGCTGTGTGACCTTGGGCAAGTCACTTAACCTGGATGAACCCGTTTCCTCACGTGTAAAATGAGGATAATAGTAGGATCTACCTTCCCAGGGTTGTTGTGAGCATAAAATGAAATAATGTTTGTAAATGCTTTGCAAACAATATTATTATTATTAACCATAGAGAAAGCTTCTGTCTTTTTGGAGAAACGTTTGTCTTTCAGTCAAGGGGCACTTTCTCCTGTTTCTGCAGACCTTGTGAAGCTTTATAGAGAGGACAAGAAAAACTGTTATATGACAATAATAATAATAATGTAGCTCCCATTCATGTAGTATTTACTATGTTCCAAGCAATGTGCTAAGTGCTTTACAATTATATCTCATTTGATCCTCACAACAACCCTGGGAAGTGAGTGCTATTATTATCCCTATTTTACCAATGAGGAAACTGAGGCAGACAGAGGTTAAGGGACTTACCCAGGGTCTCACAGTTAGTGAGTATCTGTGGCAGGATTTGAATTCAAATCTTTCTGACTTCACTGTACCACCTAGCTGCCATATGATGTGGCTCCTTTAAAGAAGCCCCACAAGATATAATCATGGAAACTCAGGCCTAGAAAGGGGCCCTATAGACCCTTTATTTTGGGGGTGGGATAGGGAGATAAAACTGAGGCCCAGAAGAAGAAAAGACTGGTAGTAAGCAGCAGAATTAGATTTGAACCTAGGTCTTCTACTTCTGAAACCCCTGGAATTCCTACTACCCAGAAGCAGCTTCCCTAGTTGTGGAGAAAAATAAGATAAAATATTGCCCTTGGAGTCAGAAGGCTCGAGTTCAAATACTACCTTTACCTCTTAATTCTAGTGTAACCTGAAGCAATTCAGCTCTTGGGGGCCATGATTTCCTCCTCTCCCATACGCCTGAGGACCCTTTCTGTCAGGGAGGCCCTCTTCTGCCATCCCTTCTCCATTCTCTGTGTCAGCTAAAGATTGGCCCTGGTGCTGGAGTGGGAAGAGTAGGATGTCCACTCCATAAGCCTTTTAGCTTGGAAACTTTGGGAAGATGCTCACCTAAGCTCCTATAAAACCTGGAGAGGGCCCAAGCCAATCAGCTGCTCCAAGACACCCACACCTGCCCAGCCACTGGTTTACACAGGGCCCAACTCCCAGCTTCTACATTAATGGGAGAAGGAGATTCCTATTTTCTTTGGCCCTATTAATGCTTTTGGAAGGAAAAGGAGCAGGGAAATTAATAATAACTCTTTGAATGGATAATGGAATAAAATGAAAGTTTCATCAGTTTCTTTTCATTGCCCCAATGCACTTTTTATTTTTTGTTTTATTTGATCAAACAAATATTAATTAGATACATACCATGTACCAGGCACCATGCTAGTCTCTGGGACTAAAAAGACTAAAGAAAAAGAATTCCTGATCTTAAGGAACTTGCATTTTATATAGGGAGACATACACACAGGGTGTCCCAAAAGTCTTTGTGCAGTTTTAAACCATTAAGGCTTAAAACTGTGCTAAGACATTTGAAATTCTCTCCCCCCCCCTATTGTTTTCATACCATAGTCATTCTTTGATATGCCACTCACCACCAAGAACCTTCCCCAGCATAGTAGGTGGCATAGTAGGTGGCATAGTAGGTGTAGCACTAGATCTGGAGTTAGGAAGATCTGAGTATGAATCCAGCCTTAGACACTTAGTATTGGCCAGGTCACTCAACCTCTATTTGCCTCAGTTTCCTCAAATGTGAAATGAGAATAATAATAGCACCTACCTTACAGGGTTGTGCTTAGCACAGTACCTGGCATATAGTAGGCTTTATATAAATGTTTATTCCTTTCCCTTCTCCATAACAAACAAAAAGTTAAATAAAGCCAAAGAACAACATTTGGTAACCATAGTCTTCTGCTTCTTCAAGGAGAGAAGGGAACTGTGTTTTATCATCTATTTTCTGGGACCAATATTGGTCATTATAATTAATCAGTGCCAAGGAATGTTCAAATTATCAAACACTTGTGCTCATTTCACACACCAGCAAGGTTATGCTTAGGATTCTGCAAGCTAGGCTTAAGCAATATGTAAACTGAGAATTACCAGAAAGAGCAGGCTGTTTTTTGAAGAGGCAGAGGAACTAGAGACCAAATTGCTAATATCCAATGGATTATGGAGAAAGCAGGGGAGTTTCAGAAAAAAAAAATCTACTTCTGCTTTATTAACTACTATAAAACCTTTGTCTATGTGGATCACAACAAAATGTGGCAAAGAAATGGCAGTACCATATACTTATCTCCTGAGGAACCTGTATGTGGGTCAAGAAGCAAGTCAGAATCAAATGTGGAACAACTGATTGGTTTAAGATTGGGAAAGAAGTATGACAAGGTTGTATAATGTCACCCTATTTAACTTATATGCAGAGTACATCATATGAAATGCTAGGCTGGATGAATCAAAAGCTGGAATTAAGACTGCTGGGACAAATATCAACAATCTCAGACATGTAGATGATACCATTCTGATGGCAGAAAGTGAGGAGGAATTAAGAAACCTCTTGATGAGGGTGAAAGAGGAGAGTATAAAAGTTGGCTTGAAGTTTAGCATTAAAGGAAACTAAGACCTTGGCAACTGGTCTCATCACTTCCTGGTAAATAGAGGGAGAAGAAATGGAAACAGTGTCAGATTTTACATTCTTGAGCTCAAAGATCACTGCAGACAGTGAATGCAGCCATGAAATTAAAAACTGCTTGCTCTTTGGAAGAAAAAACTATGGCAAATCTGGATAACATTCTAAAAAGCAAAAACATCACTTTGCCAGCAAAGGTCTCTGTAGTCAAAGCTATGGTTTTTCCAGTAGCAATGTGTCTGTGAAAATTGGACTATAAGGAAAGCTGAGCATCACAGAATTGATGCTTTCAAATTGTGGTGCTGGAGAAGACTTTTGAGAATCTCTTGGACATCAAGGAGATCAAATTAGTAAATACTTAAATTAATTCAGGATATTTACTGGAATGTCAAATACTGAAGCTGAAGCTTAAATATTTTAGCCATATAATGAGAAGATGGGACTCATTGGGAAAGACCTTGATATTGGGAAAGGTTGAAAGCAAAAGGAAAAGGGGATGGCAGTGGATAAGCTAGATGGATAGTGTCATGGAAACAATGAAGATGAAGTTGGACAGATTTTGAGAGATAGTGGAGAAATAGAAAGGCCTGGAGTGCTGTGGTCCATGGGGTCATGAAGAGTTGAACAGGACTGAATGACTGAACAACAACAAATAATAATAATAATTAGAGTTTGATTGTCTTTCAATGTTGCTTCCATTTACATTATTGTAGTCAAGGTGTATACAGTTCTCCTGGTTCTGCTGACTGAGTTTGAATCTGTATTAGTTTCTATGTCTCCCCTTTCTTTTCTGGATTTTTCATATTTGTCTTGTGTTAAGGTACAATAGTCATAGAATTATAATCTTAAGATGGTAGATTTAGACCTGGAAGGGCATTTGTATTTCAAACCTTCTTTTATTTTTTGGATGAAGAAATTGAGGCCGAGAGAAGTTAAATGAATTCTCTAAGGTCACAACAGTAGTACATGGAAAGTCAGGATTTGAACCCAGGTCCTCCAACTCTAACTGTTATATTCTTTCCACTGTACTATGCTGTCTACCCTGATCTTCCTTCCTTCCTTCCTTCCTTCCTTCCTTCCTTCCTTCCTTCCTTCTTTCCTTCCTTCCTTCCTTCCTTCTTTCCTTCTTCCCTTCCTATAAATAATTTTTGTACACATAGTATCTTTTCCTCTTTCTTTGATTTTATTGGGATGGGCCTTGTAATGATATTGCTGGGCAAGGTACTTGTTTTTAAAAGTTGGGGATAGTTGTGTGTGTGAGTGTGTGTGTGTGTGTGTGTGTGTGTGTGTGTTGGGCCACAGAACTTTTTGTACTATTTTGAGGAAATGAGGAAAAGACCATCGGCCTGAGACCTTACTCAACAGTTTAGGTATGTAAGTTTTCCTAACCTTTTTGTTTTGTTTTGTTTGGCTGGGGGTGGAGTAGGTGGGGGGAGAACATAATGGGAAGGTATTGGTTTAATTTTGTGAAGAATTTATCTTGAGGATTTTTTTTTAACTACTGTAATTTCATTGGCATAGGGCACTTCCAATGAGGAAAATCCCTCTGTAGATTCTCATCAGTACCTGCTCTGTAATTTACAGTCTTAGGAACTATAGATAGAGTTGCTTGGGGAACCAGGAACATAAGAGATCTGCCATGGGTCATACAACCAGTGTATGTCAAAGACAGTATTTGAGCCCAGGTCTTCTTTACCCACCATACTCTGCTGTCTCTCAGGTTTCATGTAGATATAGGAAATAAGATTTCATTTTGTGGGAATCAATGGCTGTCTTTTGAACTGAGTCTGCTGACATACTCTGTGTTACAGTGCTTTTGGCTGTCCCCTAACTGAAAAAGCAAATGATTGGCAGGTTGGCAGTAAGAGAAGAGAAAGGAGATGAGGAGACAGGATTCCCTTTACTAACCAGGGGCCTCTAGGATGAGGTCTCAGAGAAACAACTGCTAGCCAACCCATACCTGTTTTTGAAGGGGCCAGGGGAAGGAATTGTGAATGTTTTAAGGCTGAGCCAGCTATGGGAGAAAAGATATGGCTTTCAGAAACTTTTCTTTGGCAGACAAAGAAAAGGAATGGAAAGGGGCCCTGCTTGCTTTCCAGCCTTCATCTCCCCCAATCCAAGCCAGTCCTTTATTTGCTAACACTGGTTGTGCTCCTTAGTACACAGACACACTTTAGATTATACACTAGAGGAAAAAATGAAACAAGGTTCTTGGGGCTCTTGACGATTATCCTCAGCCTGCTTAAGGATGGCTCCTCTTTATAACCAATTGTTGTAAATTTAGACCCCTTAATTTGACTCCTGTGATGCTTAATTCCTTTTAAACTTTGTTAACCCTCTATGTAATGAATTTCTCTGGGCTGGGCTCTAGGGTTTGAAAGTTGAGAACTTTCAATGAAGGCTGTGCACCTGTTACAGAGATTAGGTGGTGGCCTGCAGAGAAGCAAGGTGCTAGGGTCAGCAGCTCAGTTTGAGTTCACGCTGATGAGATAGGACTTGTATCCAAGCTGTTCTGTGGGGTGATGGAGTACTATCCCAGTGGGAGATAGGGGTATGATAACTATGGTTGGTGAACTATGATCAGTAAGTGCTAGTTCAGCTGTTGGTAAAAACTCTGGTCAGGTGCTGGAGATCTGAGTTGGGGTAGGGTTGGAGGGGCACCTCTCTAAGTGTGGCCTGACTCTCAACTCTGAAAGTGTCTGGCTTCTATGATTCTTGTGAAGTGGTTCTCATGAACCTGCTTCAATAGTTCTCATTGGTCTTCTTTCCACAACCAAAGGGGATGATAGGGATTGGAGGCCATTATCTCAGGAAATATAGAGGGGAAGGGAGTCCATGAACTCCTTTCCTGAACTGGAGAGGGAAGACTGAAGCAGCTGAGAGGTTAGCTTTCCAGGGGTGGGGAACCTGAAGCCTCGAGGCCATATGTGACCTCGAGGCTTCAGGTTCCCCACCCCTGCTTTAGACCTATTGATAGTTTGAGGTGACATCAGGATGTTCAAGTGGAGACACTGAGGAGCTAGTTAGAGATTTGAAAACAAAGTTGAGGATATATGGACTAAAGTTTTGTATATAGCGAAGGTTGGTTCATGTCAGCACCCTACTCAATAAATTCCAGGGGCTTCCTATTGCTTCCAGGAGCAAATGCAAAATGCTGTGTTCGGTGTTCAGAGCCCTTCATAACCTAGCACCCTCCTCTTTCCAGTTTTTTAAACCTCATTCCCTAACACTCCTCGATCTAGTGTCATTACTCTCCTGGCTGTTCCACAAACAAGATACTTCATCTCTCCACCCCCTTGTGTTCTCTCTGGCTAACCCCTTGCTCTCCCTTCTCCAATCTGATTACCCGACCTCCCTGGCTTCTTCTAAGTCTCAACTAAAATCTCACCTTTTACAAGAAGCTTTTCCCAACCTCTCTTAATTTCAGTGCTTTCCCTCTTTTAATGATTTCCTACTTATCCCACATATAGTTTGCATGTTGTTTCCTCTATTAGATTCTAAGCTCTTTGAGTGGAGGGACTGTCTTTTGCCACTTTTTGTGATCCCAGCACTTATCACAGTGCCTGGGACACACTAGGCACTTATTACATGTTTCTTGATTGATTGATACAATCTTAGAAGATCTCAAAAGTCTTTAAGCTTTAGTAGCATTAATAGCTTAAAACTATGGTAAGATTTTTTTTTGGAATACCCTATACTTGTGTGTGTGTGTGTGTGTGTGTGTTGTCTGACCATTAGAACGTAAGCTCCTTGAAGCAGAAACTGTTTAATTTTTTCATCATACACTAAGCACTTAGCACAATGCCTTGTACCTATCAGGTACTTAATAATTAATTATTAATTGATTGATCAAAGTCATATTTATAGAGGTCATAGAAGTGTAACTAGCATTTTTCACATATAGGGCAAATTTTACAAAATGGACCCTCAAATAAGTATTTTCTAAGACAAATTCATTTGAGGGTAGAGGGAGGCAAAGACCTTAGAACAAATCCCTGGGTACAGTAAGGTATTTATGCCACAAGGATCCAGTAGGTGTGTGGTGGGGAGAGGAAGAAGGTGAATCTCACCTGAGTCATGGTATCTAGGAGAAGGAAGTGTTCATCATTGGATAGATTTCTATTTTAAGGCAACTAGATGGCTAAGTGGATAGGGAGGCAGGCCTAGAGGCTGGAAGAACTGAGTTCAAATCCCACCTCAGATGCTTACTATCTGTGTGATCCTGTGACAAGTCACTTCACCTCTGTCTGCCTCAGTTTCCTCAACTGTAAAACAGGAATAATAATAGCACCTACCTCACAGTGTTGTTGTGAGGATTAAGTGAGATTGTGTTTGTAAAGTGCCTAGCACACAGTAATAAATGTTTGTCTTTCCCTTCTAACTAATTATTCTGGCTAACTTGGTGTTAAGGTCAGTTTTTATGATGCGGAAGGAAAGTAAGTGCTGTTAATGACCTCAAAATTTCAGTGTCTTGGGGCAATGACCTAGTCACTTTGTTCTACTTCTGGCTTTTATGAGAGTTATAGAAATGGATGACCACAAAGTTATTGTGCTAGTTCAAGCTGTGGGATAGGATAAAATCTTTGGAGGAGAGTTTGAGGAATAGGAAGAGGCTATAGATGTGACTTTAGGTTAACACAGAGGGTGACAGAAAAAAAAAGTGAGTGAAAAAACAGAAAAATAAGCCAGCCAGGTAAGAGAAACCAAGAAAAAATAGTGTCATGGAAGCTATGGCAAGAATTTCAAGAAGATGGGCATGGTCAACACTGTCATGGGAATAGCTCCTGGTGCTGAAGGCTCCCCAAGATTTTTCCACAGACACTTGTAGCCTAGAGTGGGCTTGTTCCTAGTAAATAGAGGACTCAGTACTTCCCAAAGGGGATATAGAGATAGAGAATGCTAAGGTAGTGTGTTTCACTGGCAAAAATATTTGACATGTCTTGATATCTTCATATATTCAGTTCCATGGGTGTCTTCTTCAAATAGTAGGTCCTTCTCTCCTTCAAATAAATGTGGGACATTGAACAGAGCCCTCATATAGACTTGATTCCTCTTCCTGAAGGCATAAAGTAAGCCAGAAGTCTCACCTATAGCCCTGAATACTTTTGATGGGGAGGAAATATCAAATTTCTTTTAAAAATGCTCTATTGATGACTTTTTTATACCATAGTCATTTCCCAATATACCCCACCCCCACACACAACTGCACAACTGAACTCTCCCTTGCAGCAAAGAAAATAATTAAGCAAAACTAGAGAATGATATAACATAAAAAAGATTTTGCTACTGAAGTACCACTACTTTTTCTAGATAGGGGATTGAATTGTTTATCATCTATACAACAGGACTATAATTGGTCATTATAATTAGAGTGTACCTGCTTTTTAGTATTTTAAAATAATTTACATTATTAGAGTCATGGTGTATGTTATTCTTCTAGTTCTGCATTATTAGGCTGTCATAGCTTCTTTGAATTCCTCTTATTTGCCATTTCTTACAGTGTATTGATTTTCCATTATATTGCTTTTCCATAATTTGTTCAGTTACAACCCTCCCCTCGATGATGAGAACCTACATTCTTGCCAGTTTGTGGTTACCACAAATCATCAATATTTTTGGATACTTGACACTTTTCTTTCTATCTCTGATCTTCTTAAGGTATATAATATGGGGTATGCTTGGGGTATACTCCCAGAAATTCACATAAAAGTTGAACAGTTGGTGTTGAGTTATCTGGCCTTGGACTCAAATCCTGTGCTCATTGTTGCTAGCTCTAGTATTTATTGGTTGGAAATGGGGTTTGGAAAGGATGACATTTTTACAAGAATCTAATAGCTCAGCTGGCACTTATATGCCAACTCAATTGGCACTCATATGTTTTAAGGTTTACAAAATACTTTACTACTCATTTGATGCTCATAAAGACCCCTGTGAGATAAGCAAAACAGATACTATTATCTTTGTTTTCCAGATGAAGAAGCTCAGGCTTAGGGAGATGAAGCAACTTGTTCATGATTGTGGAGCTTGTGAGTGGCAGAGGTGGGGTTCAACCTCCAGTTTCTCCTGACTCCAGGTCTCATTTTCTTCCCATTATACATCATTACCTTTCCAGGATCGTGGAGTTTTAGGTCTAGAAGGGACCTTTGTTATTATTTATTCCAGCCCCCTCATTAACAGATAAGGAAACCGAAGCCCGGAGATATTCAACAACTTGACCAAATAGCAGGGCCAGAATTTGAATCCACATCCTGTGCAGATTCAGTACTTTTTCTACTATGCTACACTACCTGTCTCTTTGGGTACCTATACCCTCTGCCCCCTACCCCCAAATAAATCTAGGCAGGGCTGACATTTCAGTTATTGACAGATCCACCCTTTTCTTAAAGACCTCTAGGAAAGAAAATTCTTCCTGATTTCCATTCCTGATTTTGAGACTCCACTGTGATTTAGAGTTACAGAACTAGTGCTGCTTTTGGTGAGGAGAGAGGGGAGCCTGAATTGTGTAAGCTGCTTGATTTTCTCTGGGCCTTGTCTGTAAAATGGAGCAGAATTAGACAGTATCCGAGCTGCATTCCAGCTCTTATGTTTCATGTGCTAAGTGGCCTTCCAGCCCTTATATAATGTGATGCTTCACTGTTTCCCAGTGATATCTAAGGGTTAATAGGGTCTTCATAAATGGTCTGGACTTTGCCTGTGACAGGTTTGGAAACTTGAACAATATTCTCACTCTTTGCATTGCCCAAATACGACATAATGCTGTTAGATGAGGCCCCAAAGTCCAAGTCAACTCTTGTAGGAAAAGCTGTTCTGATGCAAAGAACATTTGCAGGTCTTGCTAATAGCTTAGTCTCTAGACCTATGTTTTTAACTTAATGTATTTAGTAAGATAAGCTAAATACCTGCCTTCCAAAGTTAAGTGAAAAACAATTTATAAACTTTAGAGATATTTAGAAACACTACTTCATGATGGGTTTTTCATTTCATTGAATGGGAACACCTCCCATCAATTGGGATCACTACCACCTGTCACTGTATGGGTGAATGCTCAAGAATTGCCTGAGGCTCAGGGAGGTTGTGACTTCCTCATCATCCCTCAGCTACAAAGGGTCTGATATGTGATTTGAAGCCGGGTCTTCCTGACTCCCGGTCCCGCCCTTCTTCTGCTCGGTAGAAACAAAAGCTACCATTATTATTGTTGTTGTTCTGACTTCCAGAATGGGGAAGGCAAGTTGGAATTAGAGGCTGTATGAGGATTCTATCCTCTCCCTCTTAGTCACATGAAAGAAGGAAGAAGAGAAAAGCCTGGTGTTTGAAGAAGAATGCTCCAAGGATCTGAATGTTCAAAGTAAGGCTAAATAATAGTAACTGATGGATATATGGGAGATGGAAAGTGGATGGCTTTGGAAGGATTAATTAACTTGGCACCTGGCTTAGTCAGAAGCCTGAGGGGGAGGCAGGGTGAGGAAAAGATATTCTGGAAGACATTTGGTTAAGTGTAGAATTTATAGGAGAAAATGCTGCAAAAGTGAGGAATAATTCTGATTCTGCTCCCTGTGGAAGGCAGTGTTTGTCTGGATTGGCCTAGCCAATTTTTGATAGGTAGAGTATAGAGCAGGGCTGTTGGGGGCCTTAGGCCCCTTGGGAAGGTAAGGAATAGTTTTCTAGATCCTACATATCGTTGACCTTGGCTCTAGGACCCAAAACCAGATGTATCTAGAGGGATACTAAGGCCATTGGCTTCTGGGGCCATTAGGTTCATGTAGACCAGGGGTGGGGAACCTTCAGCCCTCCACCCCTGAATTGTAGACTTTTACATGGAGCCTGGGATAGCTAAAAGAGTGTTGATGTCTGAAAAGTGTGAGTGTTTCTAGAGTGGGAAGGGCACTGTTCCCCTTCAGTGACAGAAGTCCTGTTGATAATTCCAGTCAAATTCACTCACTGAAGTTGAGCTAAGAGAGACATGTTTATTTTTCCAAGTCCTTCACCAAGGCCCAGACATCACCAGGCTGCAGTCAGTCTGAATGCATCAAGTCAAAGTCAGTGACAGAAACACATAGGCCCTAGGTAGAGGGTAAATTTGACCACAGAATGAAATGTCTGTGGTGAGGTGGGTGGGGTGGCTCAATGCTGCCATAGGTGATACCAAGGGGAGAACTGGATCTGAGACAGTGTAGTGAAGTGGAAAAAACAGCAATCAATTAATCAATAAGCATTTATTAAGTGCCTACTATGTGCTAGCACTGTGCTAAGTGCCAAAGATACAAAGAAAGGCAAAAACATGGTCCCTCCCTCACATTCTAACAGGGAGACAACATGCAAATATCTTTGCACATATAAGATATATACAGTGTAAGTTGGAGTTAATATCTGAGGGAAGGTTATAGCAATGGATTGTGGGTAGCAGGAGACCACTGGATTTGCCTCTATCTCTTACTATTTGTGTAACCTTGGGCAAATCACTTTCCTTTCTTGGCCTTTGTTTTCTCTTATGTAAAATCAAGGGGTTAGACCAGATGGCTTCTAAGGTCTCATTCAGCTCTATATCTATGACCCTGTGATCCTGTCAGGAATCTAGTCATGCCACTTTGGCTTAAGAATCCTTTAATAGAAAATCCTTGGGGGATCCTGTGTTCTAAGTAAATTCAGTGGAAATACTCACACCATTGCCTCAGGCTGGATCTCAGCCTAGACATTTCTCTTACTCCCTCTCCTCACCCCCCTTTGAGGCCCAAATTGTCCAAACTGTCCTCCCTCCAGATCCCACCCAAGGTCTGCTTCATCATGGCAACCTCCTCCCCTGCCCCCTTTCTGAGATCCCACAAAGGGAAAGATGGGTTCTGCCTTTTATGAGAATGTGCAATAAACACTACCATGTTTTTCTTGACTGCTCTTCTATTATTTTGACATTTGTCTGGAGCTATTCTTTGAGGTGTCAGGGCCAGTTATTACCAAGAGCCTCATCATCCACAGCCTGCATTTACAAGCTCAGCATGGCCAGCTTCTCCTCAGCAACACAGTGATCTATATAATTAAATGGAATGATTCACTGCCCTACCCTCATTGTTCTACTTACAAGGCTATTGACATTTATTGACATGAGGACCCCAAAATAAGGATTTCAGATTCTACCCTTTAAGGAATTTCCTATGTACTTAGTTGTCTACCCATGCTCTGCTGATGGGACCGCCCAACTTTACCTGGACCCTTGCCTAATGTGAGAGAGCTGCAGCATCCTCATATTTAGGCAGGAAAGAGTTAAGGGGAAAAGACCTTTGTTATGAGTGATTTCTTCATTTCTTGAGGGACCTATTTTGGGAACCAATGTTTATACCTAACTAACAACCATTTCCAAGAGGTATCATACTGTGGTGGTAGTCTTAGGCTTGAAGTCCTTCTTGACTTCAATTTAAATTCTGCTTTTCACACTTAATAGTCACGTATCCAGGGGCGGCTAGGTGGGGCAATGGATAGAGCACGGGGCTTGGGAGCAGGAGGAGTTGTCTTCCTGAGTTCAAATCTGGCCTCAGACACTTATTAGTTTTGTGATCCTGGGTAAGTAACTTAACACTAGTTCAGTTCCTCATCTGTAGAAAGGAAATACCAAACCACTCCAGTATCTTCGCCAAGAAAACCCCAAAACAGAGTCATGAAGAATCAGACATGACTGAAACAACCAAATAACAACAATAAGAAATCCATGGGCAAGTCACTTAATGTTTCTAAGTTTCATTTTCCTCATCTGTAAAATGACAGGATTGGAACTTGATATTGTCTAGGGTCCCTTTCAACCATTAATCTATGGCCCCAAAGTTAACATCTATGACCCTAACGTCAACCTCTCTGAGCCTCAGTTTCCTCTTATGTAAAGAGAGCCTCTGAAGTCTCTTCCTGCTAAGTCAATAATATTCTTGCAACAGAGCAGCTCAGATGGACAGTTTAGCTTTGAAGACTTCCAGCTATCGATTCACTTCAGCTGAACCTTTTCCCACCAGCCTCTCTTTCCCCCACCCTCCCCACCCCATACAGGAGAAAACCAGAGAAGGCCTAAATGATTGACACTTTATTGCCTTGGTTTTATGAGAATTGCTGATAACAAACAGGCTTTCCTTGATGGCATTGCAGAGGGCAGTCATTCAAACACATCAATTATGAAAGATTTCTTTTAAATGTAAACTTGTAACCAAATAGCTCCAGGACTCTCTGATCATAAAAGTACAATTTAGAAAATACCAGGTTTCCCGAGGTTATGGGCTGTGGCTCCCAGGCAGTGTCAAATGCCACTAAAGAGATGTCCAGGTTTGGGGTGCAGCTTTGGGTTAGGTTTTTGGTTTTACAAGTTGATAGGCATAGAAAGACTTACATGAGCTGATGAAAAAGGAAGTGACTACACCAATGTAAATGGAAAGAGTGATAACAGAACAATGAAATCTAAATGCTGGACCACTATGATGACCAAGTTTGGTCCCAAAAGCGAGACATGAAAAGGAATCTTCCTCTCTTCTTTACAGAGCAAGGGGACTATGAGGCTGGGACTCTACATAGAATATAAGCTTCTTTTGACGTAATGATTCATTTTGCTGAATGTTTTTTTTTGTGTTTATTCTTTGTTATAAGGGATAGCTGGGGGTGGGGTGAGGAGGGAGGAGGGATATACTGGAAAATGTAGGTGGTGTGAAAACAAAAGATATCATTGAAATATATAAAAAAAGAAAGTAGATAGGATGCTCATTGCCACATTGCAGAGTTGTTGAAAAGTGCTCCCTTGCCTGGATGGACATGCTAAGCCTAGGGGCCTTAGGAAGGCCTCGGCTTAGGAATCTGGAGGTCAGGGTGCAAGCCTGCCCACTTGGGGGGGGCAGTGTTTCCATCCCTAACTCCCTGGCTCCCTCAGGGTACTCTCCAGAGTGCTGGCTGCCCAGGCCCATCCACTGAATTTGCTGAGTCACAACCACTTGCTGAATCATGACTTTCCCCTCCCCCCCCACAGAAGCTTTCTCTGCCTTTAGCCAAATTGCTGGCATTCTAAGTAATTCACTGATTCACTTGCTGGATCCTCTGGCAATTGTCTGGTCTGACACCTTGTATTTCATCAGTAAACTGTTCCTAAAAAATAGACTGAACTCTCAGATCTCCATCAGATTAATAAATAAAGGCTTCCTGGCTTGGCCCTCTCTGTTCTCCAGCCGTGAGAACCTTCCTCTAGGGATCATTTTCATAGAATGGCCTCCATGAAGAACCTCTTCCAGTGACTCAGCTGTTGAGTTGAACTCGTAGTCCCTCTGCAAAACCCTCAGAAATACATGTAGAAATAAAGAGTCCTGGATTTCGAGTCTCAGGCCCTGAGTTCAAATCCTAATGGTATCAGAGGCTTTATGGGGCTATGGAAAGAGCAATAAACTTAGAAGTTACAGAGTCAGAGATCTAGAGCCTAAAAAGACCTCAGAGACCATCTAGGGAATCATCTCATTCTGTAGATAAAGGAAGTGACACCCAGGGAAATGAAGTGTGATTTGCCCAAGGCCACATGGATAATAAATGTCGGAGGTGGCTTTGGAAGAGGTCCTCTGAATCCTCTTTCCTCTGAGGCATAAGTTCTGAGTTCAAATTCTAGCTCAGCCACTTACTACCTGTATGAACTTGGGCAAGTCACTTTATTGCTGGAATAATCCTTTGATTCCTCCTCTGTGAAATGAAGAGGGTGGATTAATTAACCTCAAAGGTCTCTTTCAGGTCTAATAAATAATAGCTAGCATTTATAGAGCACTTTGAAGTTTACAAATTATTTTATAGATATTAACTCCCTTAATCTTAACAACAACCCTGTAAAGTAGGTACTATTTATTATTCCTGATTTACAGAGGAGGAAACTGAGGCTGAGAGAAGTTAATGACTTACCTAGGATCACAGAGCTAGTATCTGAGGAAGGATTTGAACTCAGGCCTTGAAAATGTCAAATTCAGTTCTATGTCCACTGTGCCACCTCAATGACTCTACACTCTACCTGTGTGACCTTGAGTAAGTTACACAGCCTCTCTGAGCCTTATTCTTCTCATTAGTAAAATAAGGGGGTTGGATTACATGATCTCTGAAGTCCTTCCAGCTTTAAATCCTATGATCTATGAAATATAAACTTAAGTTAGAAAAAAAGTTAAACAATAGCATTTCAGATGCTTTAGCTTCACATCCTCTTTAGCCATCCACTCCAGCATTTTTGCCATCTGCCATATGTCCTCTGACTTGCTCCTCTCCACCTGGACCAGCATCTTTAACTCTGTATCTGAGACCTGGACCTCCATATTGGGTTTTCCAGTATCCAGGCCCCAGTCTCAAAGGAAGTTAATTTGATCTATCTTTGGAACTCTTGCTCCAGGGGTCCAACTAATGGGCCCTCTAGAGCAACCCCTGTCATTTTACATATGAGGAAACTGAGGCTCAGAGAGGTTAACTTTAGGATCATAAATGTTAACTTTAGGGTCATAGATCAATAGGTAGATGTCACCTTACGGGTCATCTGGTTCCAATCCTCTCATTTTACAGATGAGGAAAATGATGAAGTAACTTGCCCATGGATACATAGCTACTGTTGTTCAATCATGTCTGACTCTTTGTGACCCCATTTGGGGTGCTTTGCCATTTCCTTCTCCAGTTCATTTTTACCAGTGAGGAAACTGAAGCAAACAGGGTTAATTAACTTGCCCAGGGTCAGATAGCTAGTAAATGTCTGCAGTCACATTTGTACTCAGGTCGTCCTGATTTCAGGCCTGGCACTCTATCCACTGTGCCACCTAGTTTCCCTAACAGAGCTGTTAAACTGATTGATGAATGACTGAGCAAGTGGAAACTAGCCCATTTAGTCTACTTTCTTTACGGGCTGGTCTTTGACAACTAACTTGCTTCGGTTTCACATCCATTCAACTATCTCACCTTCCTGTCTACTTCCTCATAACAAAACTCCCTTCCCTGGTCACCACTCTTCTATGTGTTGTCTTCTGTCTTTCCAATGTAAGCCCCCTGGGGCAGAGACTATCTCTTTTAAAAATATTTATATCCCCAACACTGAGCACAGATCCTGGAACACATTGAGTGTTTAATAAATGCTTTTTTTACTTGATTAATTAATTCATTAATTCAAAGGGTAGCCATAGAGTGTGATATTAGTAATGTGTTTCAAGGCTTACCACAGCCTTCCCTCCATTATCTGACCTTCTTTTCCTCCTTTCCCACCTTGATGATTTTCCTGGTTTCTCTCTCTTTTTTTTTTAAAGAATTCTTCTTATGTCTCCTTAAGTATACTGTAAGTCATAGAATTATAGGATCAAAGATTTAAAGCTGGAAGGGACCATAGATGGCATCTAATTAAACTTCTTCGTTTTACAAATAAGAAAAATGAGGCTTGCATGTTAAGTGACTTGCCTAAGGTCACACAGATGAGTAGCAGAACTGGGATCTGATATCATGTGATTCCAAGTGCAATGCTCCTCATTTTTCCATATACTTTTGCAGGTTATACAGTGAAGACAACATAATAAGGGGCCCCCTTGAATTCGGTCTCTCCCTTTTCTAAACCATCCCTCAAATAGCTACCAAACTGATAGTCCTTTATTTTTTTTTTAATTATTAGTCATTTATTTTTAACATTCATTTAAACATTTTTTGAGTTCTGAATTCTCCTTTCCCCCTCAACCTTTTCCTACCCATTGGGAAGGCAAGAAATATATTGGTTATATGTGTGAAATCATGAAAAACATATTTCCATATTAGCCATGTTACAAAAAAAAAGCAAGAGAAGTAAAGTGGAAAACTATAATTCAATCTACATTCAAACTCCATCACGTCTTTCTTTTGAAGTGGATAGCATTTTTCATCATAAATCCTTCAGAATTGTCTTGGATTATTGCATTGATCAGAAGAGCTAAGTCATTCATAGTTGATCATTATTACAATATTGCTATTTCTGAGCACAATGTTCTCCTGGTTCTGCTCACTTCACTTTGCATCAGTTTATTTAAGTCTTTTCAGTTTTTTCTGAAACCATCCTGCTCGTCATTTCTTATAGCACAATACTTTTCCATCATAATCATATGTTCAGCTGTTCCCCAACTGATGGGCATCCCCTCAACTTCCAATTCCTTGCCACCACAAAAAGAGCTGCTGTATTTTTGTACATATAGGTCTTCCCCCCCCCCCCTTTTTTTTTGATGTCTTTGGAATACAGACCTAGTAGTGGTATTGCTGCTTCAAAGGGTATGCCCAATTTCATAGCCCTTTGGGCGTAGTTCCAAATTGCTCTCCAGAATAGTTGGATCAGTGCACAACTCCACCAACAATGCGTTAGTGTCCTCCAAATTGATATTCCTAAAGCACAAGTCTGACCACGTCAGTCCTCTCTAGTCAAGAAACTTCACGGATTCTCCATTTGGGTTAAAAATACAAACTCTTCTATTTAGCATTAAAAACCCTTTACAATTTAGCTTTAAACTACCTTCCCAGTCTCAATACACATATTCCCCCTTAAGCATATACCCTCGGGCCAAATTGGCTTGCTTACAGTTCCCTTTCTGGAGACATTCCATCTTTGTCTTTGTACAAGCTATGCCCCAGGTCTGGAATGTTTTCCTTGCTTCTCTCTGATACTTAGAACCCTCAGCTCCCCTCCATACTCAGCTCAAGGGTCAACTCCTTCCTCGAATCCCCCAGTTTTGGGGGTCTTCTCCCAACCGCTGTGTATTTACTGTATTTACTTATCTGTGAACATGTTGTTCCCCCTAATAGAATGTAAGCTCCTTGAGGGTAAGGACTTTTATATTTGTGTCCTCAGTGCCTGGCTCATAACAGGTGCTTAATAAATGCTTCATGGTTGATCTAGTCTAACCCTCTCATTTTACAGATGTAGAAAGGTGACATTGACTCGTCAAGATGGGATTTGAACCCAGGTCCTCTGACTCCAAGGCCATTGAATTTTCCATTGTGCCATCAGCATCCATTTTCACCTCAAAGGAGCCCAAATCCAACGGATGGTTTGATAACATGGAAGGACCCACTAGAAATTAGGGTACCAAGGTTCTAGTCCTGGCTTTGCTGTCAGCTTCCTCTATCATCCTGGCTAAGTCCTTTCCCTTCTCTGGGTATATAAGATTGTGGAGTTGCACCAGCTGACTTTTGTTTTTGGTTTTTTTTTTTTTTTGGGCAATTGGGGTTAAGTGACTTGCCCAGGGTCACACAGCTAGTAAATGTCAAGTGTTTGGTGTGAGGCGGGATTTGAACACAGGCCCTCCTGACTTCAGGGCTGGTGCTCTATCCACTGTGCCATCTAGCTGCCCCTGCACCAGCTGATTTTTAAGGTCTCTTTCAGCCTCGGCCTTTTAGAAGTCTGTGCATAAGGTCTCCTCCCTCTGTCCTTAACTATTTGACTAAACCAGGCCCTTTAACCATCCTGCCACTCCATCCTTGCTCCTTCTGAGCTCTAGTCCTCCCTCATTGCTTCTTGGCCACTCTGTGTTGGCAGTTGGCTTTATAGGCACTTTTATTAGCAGATAAATCAGCAGTAATGCAAAAGAAACTGGTGCCCTGGTGAGAGTCTGGCTTTTGTTTCTGGTCTTAGCACACATCCCTGGGCTCTAGCTCAGTTCTCTCCCCAGCTCATTGAGCGTTCCTCCCACCCCATTATTAACTCCTGGCAATTTGTTTTTTCCATGTTTCCTTTTGCTGTTGGGCAGCAGCTGTGCTGGAGGCATGGGGATGGGTTTAGTTTGGTGATTAGTTATAGCAACTGGGGTTGTTTTCCTCCTTCCAAAGCTCAGTCTTCTAGCACTCTTCTTGAGGCAATACCACACCTTCCCCCCCCCCCCCCCCACTTACTGAGCAGGGGTGGTGGTTTCTGGGTAAAGAGGCTGGCTTTAGGAGTACCACCTTCTAGGGTGTACTTGGGGCAGCTGCTCCGCTTGCCCCACCCTTGCTGTGCTATTGAACTAATACTTATAAATGACTAAATACTCTCTGACTCTGTTATTCTTCTCTTTTCTCTCTCTTAGTGACTTCATTATCCTATCTCACAAATTCAGAAAGGAGAATTGTAGATTCAGCATGGGGGTAGTGGAAAGAATGCTGGATTTAGGGTCAGAGGTACTGGGTTCAAGTCCCCACTCTGCTACTTACTATTTGTTTGACCTTGGTCAAGTCTTTTGCCTTCTTTAGGCCTCAGTTTCCTCCTTGGTAAAGTGAGGGGATATGACTATATACAAGGTTCTTAGCCTCTTTGTGTGTGCCATGGATCCCTTTGACAGTCTGGTGAAACCTATGGACTTTTTCTCAGAATGGTGTTTTTAAATATATTATACACACACACACACACACACACACACACAAACAAACGTAGGCAATGCACATATACATACACATGTACACATATACACATATATATAATAATTATAAAGGAAACCAATTGTATTGAAATAAATTTATCAAAATATTAAAAAAAATACAAGTTCATAAACTGTAAGTTAAATAAGTACTTTTGGATAATGTCACCCTGTATTTTACCTGTATGATCTTAATCAAGTAACTTGACCTCTTTGGGCCTCCATTTTTTCCTCTGTAAAATAAAGGTACTGGACTAGATCCTAAGATCATAGATTTTAAGCTGGAAATTAGAAATTAGATTTCATCTAGTACTAGTCCTTCACTTTTCAAATGAAATTTCTGCCCACAGAGGTTGAATGACTTGTCCAAAGTCCCACGGGTTGTAAGTGGCAGAGTCAGGATTCGTACCCAGGTCCTTTGGCTGGTCAAAGACAACATTCTTTCCGCTCACTCATGCTGCCTCCCCATCTTAATGTCTCAGGTTCTTTCCAGCTCTATGTCTATAATTCTAAGGCAAAGGTTTGTGAATGATGAGTGCGGTGATATTTTTTGTGGGGCAGATTCACGGAGGGACCTAGGAGAAAGGCTTTCCTCCTGCTGCCTGATTGGCTGGAGGTCATCAGAGGTTGGTCAGGAGTTGTCAATGACCCTGACCTTTGGATTCTCAGAGGCGCTAGAGGAAATGGGCTGTGAGGGGTTTAGGGGAGAGAAGGCTTTTTACTTTAAAACTGTGAATCTACAGAGAGAAAAGTGCTTGCTCGTTATCATTGTTCATTTTCCTAATGGAAGTTTCTTCTTAAATACCACTCAATAAATTACTTTGTTCCTGATTTTTAAAATTGGCTTGGTATTGAGCACCATAATGTGCTGAGTAAAAGAATCCAAGAATCATCAAATTCCTGTCTCCTTCCTCATTACTTCATGAGCTAACCCTCACCTCCTGTTACTTGAAACCAGCCAGGTTTGTCTCTTTTTAAGTGACACCTGCCTTCAGCTCCAAAGTGATGCCTTCTGGGAATGGAGCAAAGCAGGTGACCTATACCTCTATCAGGAGTGGAAGGCCCCCTTATTTCTGATTGTGTGTGTGTCCCTCAGCATCCTACCTGGGAAAGAAGACCGCAGATACATATTCAATTGTGCGGTTGCTGTCAGTCTGGCCTTTCTACTGTTGGCTAGGTATCAATATTCAAATAATAAGAATACCCTGCTTATATAGTGCTTTAAAGTTGAAAAAAATGCTTTATATACAGCCCTGGGAAATAGGTACTATAATTGTTCCCATTTTACAGATGAAGAAACTAAGACTCGGACATGAAATGACTCACCATGGTAACACACGTAGTGAAAAATAAGAAAAAAAAAGAAAAAGAAAAAGAAGGTGGGATTCGAACCTAGGTCTTCCTGGCTCCAAATCCGGGCCTATATCCATTCCCTTGCCTCTCCCCTGCCTCTTTCTTTACTTACAATCTCTGAAGCCTAACATTAATCAATCAACAAGCCGTTACTAAACATTTATTATGTGCTAGGTATTGAGAACACAATACAAGAGTGAGATACCCTCTGACTTCAAAGTTTTTGGACTAAGAGTCTGAAATTTTCTGGAAACTTACATGTTTTCATAATCTCCTAAGGTCTACCTATAAAATGGATTCTACCTTGTTCACGCTGGACGTGGTGTAGTGGATAGAGTATTGAACCTGGAGTTAGGAAGCCCTGGATTCAAATTCTCCCTCTAACACTTATTAGTTATGTAATTATGGAAAAGTCACTTAACCTTTCTGGGACTCAGTTTCCTTAGCTGTAAAATAAGGGAGCAGACTAGGTGGACTAGAAATTTCCTTTTGGCTCTGAATCTCTGATTTTGTGATGCTATAATCCTACAGTAGTATAGCTTCTAAAGAAATCCCTGCTGTGTTTTCAACCCAGCATTTACTAGATGGGAATTTGGGAATGCCTACTTTGGGGTGTTCCACAATGTGTTGTTGCAGAGAGGTGGCAAGTGCTTTGTGTGCGTATTGGGGGACACTCTGTTCATTGGGTTCTGTTGGGGACAGCTTGGCTGGGGGCAGGGAGGGAGTATGTGGGGAAATGAAAGACAGTCCTGTTGTTGTTCTAAGCTGAACTGCATATGGTGAATGAATCCGTCCTGGCCAAAAGGTTTTCATTTTACTTGCAGGGGGTGGTAATTGTGAAAGTGTCTGACCCTGACACTGTTCGCTGTTCAAGGAGTTATTTATGTCTGAAATGATGAGAACTCCACCACTTCCCCCTTCGTCCCCCACCCTCTCCCCTGCATCCATAACAGAAAATGTGTGAGGAAGTGGTCCAAATACCAGCTTGCATTTCTGAGTCAGGATTAGTGCTGTCATGAGTGTGTTTCAGGCCTCCATCTATCTTCAGCTCAGGCTCTCTTGCCTGTCACTATTGGAACATTGATTCCTAAGCACTTAAGTTTCCCCCAGCTAAGGCACACCACATGTGTGTGTATGTAGTTTTTGAGATGGAGTGGTTTTTTTTAAACATGCTCAACCTCGTAATCTCTGTTTTTCAACCTCGTAATCTCTGTTTTCTGTACTGACTTTTTAAATTTTAAAGCCTTAGATAAATCTAGCCCTGTCCCTCATTAGGTTTGGGATACAGTTTCCTACCCTCAGGCCCTACATGGGTCACCCTCAAATGCCAGGCTGAGGAGTTTGTAGCTGGAGACAACATGGAGCGACTGAAGGTTTTTGAGAAGGCTCAAATGCTTAATTAGGAAAGACTATTTTGGATTGTGAAGGAAGAGATTGGAAGCAGGCAGGAAAAACAATTAGGAAAGTATTACAATTAGGTAAGAAACAAGAAAGACTTGAACTCAGGTGGTGGTTATATGAGTGAAGGGACAGATGTGAGGGGAGTATCAACGAATATTGGTGTCTGATTAGATATGGCAGGGAAGGAGAGTCAGAGTCAGAGATGATACAGAGGGTGTGAATCCAAATGACAAGTAAGATGGAGGTGCTATCAACAGATAATAGGAAAGTTTGGAGGAGGGGAGGATTAAGGGGGAGGATGATAGGTTGTGTTTTGGACACTTTGACCTTGAGATATCAGTGGGACATCCAGGTGGGGAAACAGGCTTAGAGAAAGGGAGTGATTTTCCCAAGACACATTGGTATCAATGCCTCTTTTCAAATAGGTGAAGACCTACATGTGGAATGGTGTAGACTTGTCTTCTGGGAGTCAAGCAGGTTGAAACCAGGCTCAGTGGGTAGAAATAAGAGGGATATAGATTTTTCCTCAGTATCAAGAACTTTATATAATTTTCCAACAAAGGAACAGGTTGCTGCAAAGACTCACAGAATGTTGGAGTAGAAGGAACATCACTATTAAATGATCATTTTTAAAGAGTCTCCAACCTCTGCTGTGTATCCACTTCTAGTCCCTCTTCTGAGTTTCCACCCTCCATGACTAGCTGCCTATTGGACATTTTGAAATTAATGATCAATAGTGATTTAGAGCATGTTTTCATGTGACTATAGATAGCTTTGATTTCTTTGTCTGAAAACTACCTATTCATATGCTTTGACCATTTATCAATTGGGCAATGACTTGTATTTTTATAAATTTGATTCAGTACTCTATATATTTGAGAAATGAAGCCTTTATCAGAGATACTTGTTGTAAACTCTGCCCCCCCCCAGTTTTCTGCTTTACTTATAATTTTGGTTGCATTGGTTTTGTTTATGCAAAAACTTTTTAGTTTTATATAATCAAAATGAACTATTTTACATTTTATAATGCTCTCTACACCTTTTTTGGTCCTAAATTCTTCCTTTATCTATAAATTTGAGAGATAAATTATTCCATACTCTCTTAATTTGCTTATGGTATCACCCTTTATGTGTAAATAAAATATCCATTTTAACCTTATCTTGGTATACAGTGTGAGATGTTGGTCTATACCTAGTTTCTGCCATGCTGTTTTCCAGTTTTCCCAGCAGTTTTTGTCAAATAGTGAGGCTTTTTTTTTTCCCCAAAAGCTTGGAACTTTGGCTTTATTAAATATTAGATTACTATTGTCATTTACTATAATGTAATTTGTACCTAATCTGTTCCACTGATCCACCACTCTATTTCTTAGCCAGTACCAGATTGTTTTGATAATTACCACTTTGTAATACAGTTTGAGGTCTGGTATGGCTAGACCACTTTCTTTTGCATTTTTTTTCATTGATTTCCTTGATATCCTTGAGATTTTCTTCTTCCAGATGAATTTTGTTATTATTTTTTCTAGCTTTATAAAATATTTTTGGCAGCTTAATTGATATGACACTGAATAAATAGATTAATTCAGGTAGAATTGTCATTTTTATTTTATTGACTTGGCCTCCCCAAAAGCAATTAATTGCTTCACCCCTGATTGTATTGGGAAGCCTTCTAGTTTATCCCCATTACAGATAATGCTTGTTGATGTTTTAGATAAATATTACTTATCATTTTAAGGTAAGTTCCATTTATCCCTATGCTCTCAAGTGTTTGAAATAGTAATGGATGCTTCATTTTGTCAAAAACTTTTTCTGCATCTATTGATATAATCAATATATGATTTCTGTTGGCATTGTTATTGATATGGTCAATTGTGCTAATAGTTTTCAAAATATTGAACCAGCCTTGCGTTCCTGATATAAATCCCACCTGGTCATAGTGTATGATCCTTGTGATATATTGCTGTAATCTCTTTGCTAGTATTTTATTTAAAATTTTTGCATTAATATTTATTAGGGAAATTGTCTAGAATTTTTTTCTCTGTTTTGGCTCTTCCTGGTTTGGGTATCATTTTTGTGTCATAAAAGGAATTTGGTAGGACTCCTTCATTGTCTATTTTTCCAAATAGTTTATATAATATTCGGATTAATTGTTCTTTAAAAGCTTGGTAGAAGTTGCTTGTGAATCCATGTGGTTCTGGTATTTTTTCTTAGAAAATTCATTGATGACTTCCTCAATTTCTTTTTCTAAGATTGGGCTATTCAAGTATTTTATTTCTTCTTCTGTTAATCTGGATAATTTATTTTTGTAGATATTCATTCATTTCATTTAGATTGTCAAATTTATTGGCATATAGGTGGGCAAAATAGCTCCTAACAATTGTTTTAATTTTTTCTTCATTTTTGGTGAGTTTACCCCTTTAATTTTTGATACTAGTAATTTGGTTTTCTTTTTTTCCTTTTTTTAGTCAGATTAACCAATGATTTATCTATTTTATTTTATTTTTTTTATAAAACTACCTTCTAGGGGCAGCTAGGTGGCACAGTGGATAGAGCACCAGCCCTGAAGTCAGGAGGACCTGAGTTCAAATCCCGCCTCAGACCAAACACTTGACACTTACTAGCTGTGTGGCCCTGGGCAAGTCACTTAACCCCAATTGCCTAAAAAAAAAAAAAGAAAACAAAAAACACAACAGCAAACAAACAAAAAAACTACCTTCTAGTTTTATTTATCAGTTCAATTATTTTCTTACTTTTAATTTTGTTAATCTCTCCTTTGATTTTCAGAATTTCCAATTTGGTGTTTAATTGGAGATTTTTAGTTTGTTCTTTTTCTAGTTTTTTTTTAGTTCTATACCCAATACAGTGATCTGTTTTTTTTTCTCCATTTTAGTGATGCAAGCAATTAGAGATATAATTTTTCCCCTAAGTACCACTTTGGCTGCATCCCATAAACTTTGGTATGTTGCCTCATTATTGTCATTTTCTTTAGTGAAATTATTGATTGTTTCTATGATTTGTTCTTTGACCCACTTGTTTTTTAGGATTAGATTATTTAATTTCCAATTAATTTTTAATCCCTCTTTCTATTGTCCATTACTGAATGTAATTTTTATTGCATTATGATCTGAAAAGGATGCATTTACTATTTCTGCTTTTCTGCATTTGGTTGTGAGGTCTTTATGCCCTAATACATGGTCAGTTTTTATGTAGGTGCCTTGTACTTCTGAGAAAGAGGTATATTCCTTTCTATTTCCATTCAGTTTTCTACAGAGATCTGTCGTATCTAACTTTTCGGGAATTTTATTCACCTCCTCAACTTCTTTCTTATTTATTTTTTGGTTAGATTTATCCAGTTCTGAGAGGGGGAAAGTTGAGATCCCCCACTAGTATAGTTTTATTATCTATTTCCTCCTGTAACTCATTCAACTTATCCTTCAAAAATTTGGATGCTATACCCATTTAAGATTGATATGACTTCATTGTCTATGGTACCTTTCAGCAAGATATAGTTTCCTTCTTTGTTTCTTTTAATTAGATCTATTTTTGCTTTTGCTTTGTCTGACATCATGATTGCTACCCCTGCTTTTTTTGCTTTAGCTGAAACATAATAGATTCTGTTCCAGACCCTTAGCTTTCCCCTGTGTGTATCTCTCTTCTTCAGATGTGTTTCTTGTAAACAACATATTACAGGATTCTGGTTTTTAATCCATTCTGCTATCTGTTTCTGTTTTATGGGTGAATTCCTCCCATTCACATTTATAGTTATGATAACTAAATGTGAATTTCCTGCATGCTATTTTTTCCTTGTTCATCCCCCCCCTCTTATCCCTCACTCTTTTTCTCCTCACAAGTGTTTTACTTCTGATTACCACCTTTTCCAATGTAACCTCCCTTTTATCAGTCCCCCTCCCTCTTCTATTATCCTTGTCCTTTTTTTTACTTTTTTATGTAAGATAGATTTCTATATCCAACTGAGTATGCTCTTCCCTCTTTGAGCCAATTTTGATGAGAGTAAGGTTTAAGCTTTGCCCACTCCCCTACCCCCATCTTCCCCTCCATTATAATAGCTTTTTTATTCTTCTTTTATGTGGGATAATTTACCCTATTTAATCTCCCCCCTCCTTTTTCCAGTGCTATTTTCTTTCTCACCCCTTTATTTTTTTTTGGTATCATCCCATCAAAGTCACCTTATATCTATACCCTCTGTCTACATATACTCCTTCTAATTGCTCTTCTAGTAACAAAGTTGTTAAGAGTTACAAATATTATCTTGCCATATAGAAATAGAAACAGTTTAACCTTATTGAATTTTTTATGTTTTATTTTTTTCTTTTTACCTTTTTATGTTTCCCTGGAGTCTTGTATTTGGAGGTCAATGTTTTTATTCAGCTCTGGTCTTTTAATTAGAAATGCTTGAAAGTTCTTTATTTCATTAAATATCCATTTCTCCCCTGAAAGATTATATTCAATTTTGCTGGGTAGGTGATTCTTGGTTGTAATCTTAGCTCCATTGCCTTTCAGTATATCATATTATTTAATGTGGAAGCTACCAAATCCTGTGTAATCCTGACTATAGCACCATGATATTTGAATTGTTTCTTTTTTGGCTGCTTGCAATACTTCCTCTTTGATCTGTGAGCTCTGGAATTTGACTATAATATTCCTGGGAGTCTTCATTTTGGGATCTCTTTCAGGCAGTGATTCTTTCAATTTCTATCTTGCCTTCTGGTTCTAATATAGCAAGGTAGTTTTCCTTGATAATTTCTTGAAATATGTTGTCCAGGCTTTTTTTTTTTTTTATCATGGTTTTCAGGTAGTCCAATAATTCTTATATTGTCTCTCCTGGGTCTGTTTTCTAGGTCAGTTGTTTTTCCAATGAGAATTTTCACATTTTCTTCTATTAGATTTCCAAAGAGATCAAAGAAAATAGAAGTCGACCCATATGCACAAAAATATTTACAGCAACTCTTTTTGTGGTGACAAAGAATTGGAAATTGAGGTGATGCCCATTAATGGGGGAATGGCTGAACAAGTTATGGTGTATGAATGTGATGGAATACTATATGATGGAAGAAATGATGAAGGGGATGGTTTCAGAAAAATCTGGGAAGACATGAACTGAGACAAAGTGAACTGAGCAGAACTAGGAGAACAATCTATATAGTAACAACAATATTGTAAAGATAATCAAAGGTGAAAGATATAGTAACTGTGAGCAATACAATGATCTACCACAATTCCAAAGGACTCATGAAATGCTTTTCCTCTTCAGATAGAGAACTGATGGTCACAGACTTCAGATTGAAAATATATTTTTTCTCTCTTTTTTTCTTCCCAGATCATGGCTAATGTGGAAATATGTTTTGCATGACTTCACATATGTAATGAGTATTGTATTTCTTGCATTCTCAATGGGCAGGGAGTGGAGGGAGGGAGAGACTTGGCACTGAGAATTTAAAAAACAAGTGGCTGAGCTGGTGGTACTAAACCCAACTCTCCAGGCTTTCAATCCAGCACTTACCTCGGTATATTTTAGCTGCCACAACCCTGAGAGATAACTTCCAACTTGGTAAGGCCAGGAGATATTGGAGTTAACATTTTTGTCTGCCTGTTCATTCATAACCACCAGTGCCTTGCACCCAATAGGCTCTCAATTCATATATTTTGAGTGCATAAGTGAACTATTCTCCTTCCCCTTCCAAGCACAGGCTATTCTGCTCAGGAGGAAGGATATGGGGGTGGGAAGGGGCTCTTTCTTTTTTGTCACATGTAAACTAAGGAGCAACAGATTGGCCATTCCCACTCTGAGCTGTCCATGGGTAAGGTGGGGCAGTAGGATGCAGACTGCTTACTTGACATGTTGAAGGGTTGATTGGGCAAAGCCAACAGAACTCTTCTTGGTAGCCTTCCAAGACCAGGCATGAATGATGAATGCAGTGTAGTTTTTTTTTTTTTTTTTGGTATTGGTTTCAGCTATTTGGTTAGAAGTGAGATCAAGGTTTGAGAGTATGACATCTGGATGTGCAGCCTTTCTTGGCTGTGCCTTCAACAATGTTGGGCTAAGAAACATTCATAAGTTACACAATGGAATATAGCCAAGGTCACTCAATAATCTCCAACAATCCAAAGACCAGGATGTTTGAGCAGAATGTCTGAGATGTCATATCAAATAAAAAGTGGTTGGCATTTGGTCAGGTCTGGGCAGGGCCTCCCACTTCAGGGACAAACTAAAAAGTGTTGATTTTGTAGAAGACTTGGATTTTGGTCTCAGGTTTGCTTTTACTCCCTGTGTGACCGTGGGCAAGTCATTTCATTTCTCCAGATCTCAGTTTAATCATTTGTAAAATAAGAAGATTGGGCTAGATGACCTTGAAAGTCTTTTCCAGTTCATAAGCTATGATTCTATGACCTGATATTGTCTCAATTGGGCCTCAAGAAGAATGAGCTGAGGTGTTGGTTTGAGGGGCTTGTTTCTCTCTCCACTTCAGGCCCAGGTGATAAAAGACTCCTGAGCAGAGAAGCCCAAAACCTAATTTGCTATTATTGTGTCTCTGGAACTCAGGGCCCAGCAGAGATAGTCCTTGGAGTGTATTTATCCAGCAGGGAGAATCAGTCCTCTGGGGCAGGTGCTCTTCAGTAATGTGTTGGCTGATGTGTAAGTCTAATAAATTAAATCTGTTAGATCATCACTATTATATTCCTTAGACAAGCACTTCTAACGCAGATTGGAAAGGAACTTAAGGGGATTAAAAGCTTCTCTTAGTGAAAAACAATGTTTCAGATGGGAAATCCACTTACCAATATGAATTTCAGGAGAAACACATGTCTTCTTTAATGCATTTCTACTGCTTGAAGATGCTAGTGTTTTCCCCATGCCTCCCTTGCTCTGTTTTGCATAAGTTATAATGTGTATTTTGTTCAGTGCGTCAAATCTCTCAGAGAGATTGATGGTTTCCATAAAGTTGCATGAAAATATTTCTTCTTTGTTCACAAGGAGAAAAAAAGTGTCTAATGGATTTGGAGTATTAAATAATGTCAGTTTATGTTGTAAGGAAAGGAGTCTATGGGAGATATCAGCTACCAACCACTAGAGAAAGTCAACTTGTCCAAAATTGGAATAGAGGCAGTTTTCAATTATCTACATATGGATTATCCGAAATAAGTTTGAATAAAACAAATATTTCTTCCTTCATCCAGTAGGCTTTTAGAGCCATTTCTTTGCTGCCAGTCATTTTGTGTTCAGGAATGGAAAACCATTTTAATAGTCTGATCCAAGTATAATTTGGAAGGCAAACCTGCTTCTGTTTTGGAAAAAAAAATCATAATTCAGTGCCAAATCAAATGTAATTACTTGTGGGAGGAGGTTATTTGATTTTTGGGATTCTACATATCATTAGAATGAAGAAGTGCAAAGCTTACTTCTCAAAATTGTATGCAAATTCCAAAGGCTGAGTCAAGTCACTTTCAGGAGAAGAACATCCAAAGAGCAGTGCATTTCTTTCCCAGAAAACCAAGGTAGCTGGCCTCTGTCTATGATGCTTGAGCATCATCATGGAGAGATCTTCCATGAGTTCTTGGGATTTACTTGAATCTGGATCATTTTGTCAGTGACTATCTAGGGATTTCATAGTCATGCTGTTGGTCATCCACACTTATCCTACTCCATGGAGCTGTCTTTTCTCCTTTTATTTCTTAAAGTATCATGGGTATTTGTTTTTAATATCACAGACACTGTAAAGAGCATTACTTCTGGTGTTAGAGGACCAGTGTTCAAATCCCACCTCTGAAGCTTAAAACCTGTGAGACTTCAGCAAGTTATTTAGTCACCTCAGTTTCCCACTTTGTAAAATGAGTGGGTTAGGCTACATACTAAGGTCCCTTCTACATCTAGATTTATGACTCATATGAGCACTTCCTTAATTCCCCTTCCCCAATTGAACCCTATCATGGCACGAAGAAAAAAAAGTGAAGCAAAATCAACTGACAAAATTAATCACTGTTGATTGTAAATCTCTCATTCTTTCTCACTTCTAATCTTTGCTCATACTGTTCCCCATATAGTCAGGACTCTCCCTCTCCATCATCTGATGAATTTCTATCCATCCTTTAAAGTCTAGCTCAATGCCATCTCCACTAGGTCTGCTTTCCTGATCCTCTCCTCCTGGCCCTTACCCTCCATAGTAAGTAAAGCTCTTTCCCCCTGAGGACTCACCTTTATTTCAAGAGGAAGGTGCTTGGTTTGTACCTTAAAAATTCTTTTTATTGATACCTCTTTTTTATACAATGGTCATTTTCCACTATCCCACCCCACTCCAACATAGAGCCCTCCCTTACAATAGAGAAACCATTGACCAAGGTGGCCATTTACAAAATGACCTTCTTGGATAGCATGTGTAAGATTCCAAATGTATGCCCCATACTCTATTGACAGGAAAGAAGTGTGTTTCAGCATGTTTCCTCTGAGTTCAGCCTCTATTTACTGTTATTTTCATTTACATTATTGCAGTCTTTGTATATGCTGTTCTCTTGACTCTGTTCTTTGCATTTGTTTATACGTATCTTCCTGGATTTCTTTGAATTCCTCACATTCATCATTTCGTATGTTCATATTTTATAATGGGTCCAGCTATTCCCCAATGGGTGGGCAGCTACTTTGTTTGCAGTTTTTGCTAATACAAAAAGGGCTTATATAGATGTATACTCACACATGCATACACATATATACAAACACATACATACATACATTATATATAGTATCTCTGGTACTTTTCAATTTTTGATATCTTTGGGATATATGTCTAACATTTGACCTAGAACCCTCTAGGTCAAATGCTATAAACAGTTTGATGACTTGCTTGTAATTCCAAATATTTTCAAAAAGGGTTGTATCAGTTCATAGCTCCATCAACCATGGACCCTGTTATCCCACAGTCCATCCAATATAAACTCTGCCTTTGATTGTTTTTGCTAACTTTTTAGGTAAAAGAAGGAAAAAACTACCTCAGAGTTGTTTTAATTGGTATTTTAATAGAAATATGATTTGGAACATTTTCTGTGGTTGACAGTTTGCAATTCTTTTGAAATTTGGATCTTTTGATCACTTATCTATAGGGAAATTATTTAGTCTTATAAATTTGTGTCAGTTCCCTATATATCTTGATTGTCAGACTTAGAAGAATTACCCATTTAGGCTTCCTTCTTATTCTATTTCATTGATTCACTGGGAGGCAGTATGGGGCACCGAGTAGCACCTTGGATTTAGAGTGAGAGGACCTATAGTTGAATTATAGTGCTGCCTGCTACTTAATAGCTGTGACTCTGGGCAAATCACTTAACTTATATAGGCCTCCTTTTCTTTATCTGTCGAAATGAAGGGACTAGATTATTTCTAAGGTCCCTTCCATTTCAAAATCTATGATTCTATGCTTGTATTTGGGCTTGCTCCTGTCTTACATACTTAGTACATATTATTTTACATTAGAATTATTTGTATGTGCCTCTCTACTAGATTAAGAGCACCAGAAGAAGGGCATATGTTATGTGTCATATTTGTCTTTGTATTTGCTGAAGATGAAGCATTTTGGAATGGTATAACTTGTTACTTCCATTGGATGAAAGGGTAGTGATTGAGAAGAAGATGTATCCACCACGAGATCCTAGCTTCCTATCTATCTCAGATCATCAGAAGAGGGCATTGGCTTCTTTCCTTAAGACTTGGAATTGTCTGGGTCAGTTGCTTTTCTTCTGCAACTGGGTTCCTGTGGTCTAACCTTTAAAGAAGAAAAAAAAATTAAGGCAGTGTATTATAGTGGAAGAAGCATTGAATTAGAGTCAAAAGTCCTGGGTTCAAATCCTGCTTCCACTCCTTACTAGTTATGTAACCCTGGGCAAGGCGCTGAGCCTCTGTGAGCTTCATTTTCCTTGCATGTAAAACAAAGGGGTTGTATTATGATTTCAAAAGTCTCTTCCAGCTGGAAGTCCCATAATCCCTCCAGAGGGAGAGTGTCAGCCCAAACAGATCCTTTGCCTCAAAGGCTGGTTCTCTCCAGTCTTCTGGATGGAAAGGAAAAGCAGCTGGGTCAAAAATGTTCCTGGGTAGCTCAGGAGATCCAGGCTTCAGTGTGGTTTCTGGCCTGAGCTATCTAGATAATCTTATTTCCCCACCCATGACTTGCCCTCAGTTTTGCGGCATTGCCCTGTGTTAACATGCAGGCCCAACATCTTGCTGGAAAATGTGGTGCTAGAGTGTTTCTCAGTTTTAATTACAGTCTGAATGGTAAGAGCCTGGCTGTCAGCAGCCCTTCTGAAATTGTTTTAATTGAAGTTCCATGAATCCTAGGGAGTTCAGATTGAGTTCATCTCGGAGCCCATCCTGATTTCATTAAAGATTTGATCTTTCTTTTTTCACCAATAAAACATTTATTATAGTTATCTGCTTCGGAACCATTTTCTTTCTGTAGAGAAAAAAAAGGAGCCTCATCTTCATGCCAATAAAATTCAGGAATCATCTCTTGATTTTTCTGGCATGCAATTGAGAGAAATGAAAAAAAAGTTTAATCTCATTTTAAAAGCAATTCCCATTCGAGAGGACATCTGAATTTGCAGGCAAGGGTGTTTGTGAATTGGCTGAACCCAAGGCTGATTTAAAGGAAAAAACTTTTATTGATGCCCTTTGTTTTTATATCACAATCATTTCTGGAAATATCATACCCCCGGGCTTCCCAAATGAACCCTTTGCTCCTTGTAGTAAAAGAAAATAATTAAGTAAAAACAGCTGATACTATAACCTCATTTGACAATGTCTACAACATTTTGCCCCCATAATCTCCCTCCTCTCTACTGTGAAAAACACAGTGTATTTTATTATTTGTTCTCAGGGACCATGATTGACTTTTCAACTTTATAGAGTTCAGTTTACTTTTAGAGATTTCTTCGTTAACATTGTTGTCATCATTGTGTATCTTCCTCTTTTGGTTCTGCATATTTCATTCTGCATCAGTTCATACAGATCTTCCTAGGGCTGCTTCTTAAGAACCATCTTCTTAAATGCAGGTGGAATGTTTTTAGGGATTGGTTTTCCATTTTATACAATAGTAGAATGAGAATGTCTCCCAATACCAACTAGGAATCTATGAATCCCTTGAGAAGGGGAATTTATGGGTGGCACAATTATTGATCATTATGCAACAGTGACAAAGCAAAAGTGTTTGGCATGAAAGGGCTTCTTGGCTTCCTCTGTTATGAATTAACAATTAATGATCACTAAACCCTCTTGGCACAGCTCTTGTTTCTGTTGGATGTTTGGGTTTCTGCTCTTAGACTAGATTGGGTGCTATCTGCTATGCCATATCCTTACCAAACCCTCCTTGTCTGTATCCTTGTTGGGCGGTTTGGAGCCCCCCAACATTTGGGTTAAGATTACAGCTGCAGCTTTTTCCCGAACTTTGTTTCATGTCTGTAATATACTTAAAATTCACTAAATGACAGTTTATAATATCATTATCTACAGTTAAAGATATTATAACTTCAAAAATGAAAAGAAAGTGTAGCCATATGTGGAAATGCTTTATTTTGTGCACTTTTAACCCCCCCAACCCTAATTCTTTCAACTGGACCAGACAGGCAGCAGTAAGAAAATCATATGTCTGTGAAAGCAGTTGGCAATTTTAGCTCCCCCAGTTGTCATGAAAGGAAATGGGGCTATTTAGATGGTAAATATCAACCTAAGACTAATTTATTTTTCTTTATAAAAATTATTTTGGAACTGGACTCCAATATGTTCTTTATTACATGGTTTGATAATTCAGTGATGCTCGCACCCCCCCCCACCCCAATAATACATGAACTGATTCAAACCTTCACTCCAAAACAGCCCTGGGGTTATTAGGAACAGCATGGATGGAGTATGGATTAGGTTTAAAAGTAATAAAAAAGTAGACCTGTTGGTTAGGTGAAAAATTCACTATCAGATTCCTGAGTGCTGCCTTTCTTTTCATGTGCAAACTGCGGTAAATGAGCCATTTAATTCAACAAATCCAGAGTTCTGATCCACCAGAAATAGAGACTTGGGTTAGTTCAATTTGTAACAAATGATCTCCATATGATCAAAGTCCCGCGAGCTGATTTCAACATGCTGCTTAAATTAGTCTAACACCAAAGTCTTTGGCTCAGAGACAGTATTTGGAATGTCTTACCAGAAGAAAAATTCCTCCCCACACATGGTTCTAATATCATGGCATGGCAGCTTTGCTTTTTAATGGGCTGACAAGAGGCCTCGGCGCTAACTTTCTGACTCCAAAAAGTCCTCGTGCTGTCACCCGCAAACCAGCTAGGATAATTTTTCCTTGGCTTCCTTATTAAAGCCTGAATGAAGGGATTGTGTGGCTTTCTTAATGTCACTCGGTCTGTTTGCCATAAATTCAGGCCCTCACGATGAAAGCTGCACTTATATTTCTTGGGGAAAGGGAATCAAGGAGAACGCACCCGGGTTCACAATAAATAACCAAGCGTGAGTTATTAAGTGAATTTCATATACCAGGGCCTTATTACATCAGCAGTTTAGATAATGGCTTCTGAAAAAATATTTCTCTGCTGAAACATAAAGAAGAGAGGGTATCGGGAGGACGCCTTGGCTGACGGCCATAGACAACCAAAGTGAGAACTGAATAGGCAGTCTTTCCAGAAACAGAATATTTACATTTCTTTTTGTATGCTGCCGCCTCTTTGGTTCTACAGGGAGATGAGTGGCCAGCTTGCCAACATGACATACATCATTGTGGCCTCTGGGGCTGGGATTGTTTGTTTGGTATTTTTTTTTTTTAACAGAAGGAAGATGTTGGCTTATTTAGACTATGTGCCTAATTTTAGAGGATGTTCATTATGCTGCTTCTAAACCACATATTTTCCAGAATTTGTTGTCCCATGAAAATAAGTCACATGTGTGGCTCACCTGCAGGCCAACCATTACACCAGGTGTCCCATGTTTTGGGGCAGTTCACGTAACCTTGGGGTATTGGTGGGGACTGGTCTCATTACTCTGTATTCCTAACTTGTTTCCAAGCTCTAGGAGTTAGGGAAGCTGGCCCCACTGTTAGTCACCTTATCCCAAGATAACATGGCTGCATTTGGGATGTTCTCTGGGGGATTTCAGGGGTCCAAAAAGGGAGCAAGACTAGCCAGGGGCCCAGCTCCTTTTCCTAGGGCTTTGGTCATGCCTCATCTAAAAGCCAGCTGTGTGGTAGCCATTCAACAGCTGAAGTGGGCAGACTGCAAACCCCACAGATTCTCTGTAACATGAGCAGGGCAGGTGTATGGGCCTTCCTGCCCTGTCTGTGTATGGCTGGGGTAGTGGGGCCATGCTGAATTCTGAGCCCAAGACAGTATGGATTTGGGAGTGAGGAAAAAGAGACATTGTTGGCTTAGCAAGTAGGATTCATCTCTACAAGACCAGGAACTGGTGATCATGTCTTAGGCTACTGAGTCCATGAGCTTAGCTCTGGTTTTTCTTCTTTCAAGGACAACTGCCTTTCTCTTTCTCTGACCCACTGGCCTCATGCTACAATATTAAAGGTGCTGGATTTGGGGTAAGTGAAGCATTTGGAATCCTGCCTTTGATGTTTACTGACTGTGGGACCATAGACAGATTTCAACCTCCCTGCAACTCAGGTTCCTTATCTGTAAAATGAAAGAGGGTTAGACTAAATGGCTTCTAAGGTTCCTTTCAGCTCCACATATATTATCCCATGATTCCATTCCCACCCTAACAATGCCTCCCGACTAGGGATCAGGACAATGTCTGTAAAGGTCTGGAAACTTTAGGCAGCAACCCGGCTGGAGTGCCACTGATCCCCTCTCTCATCACCACCATTCGCCTATCATTGCTCCGCTCATTCTCGGCCTAATAAACACCTATAAATCATTTCCTGACACCTTTACCTGCTCATTCAGAGGATTCTTCCAATGACAACCAAACAGAAGGCAACAACAGATGCACAGTGAGGATTTCTCCTTCTTCTTTAAGACAGGCTTCTCAGGAACCAATTGAATCAACAAATATTGGACCCAGCTATACCTTGAACCCCACCTACAATCCTGGGAAGGGGTGATGGATTTCATGTGCGACAGAAGATGTGATTTCTACCTTGAAGGTAATTTTTATAGGATCATAGTTTTAGAGCTGAAAGGGATCTCAGAGGCCATCTAATCTAACCATCTCACTTTACAGATGAGGAAACTGAGGCCTTCAAGAAGTAAAATAACTTGCCCGAGTTCACACATCAAGTAGAAGAGACAGAATTTAAACCCGGGGTCTCCGACTCCAAAATTCAATACTCAGTATTCTTTCTACCAATTCCTAAAATTTGAAATTCTATTCGCCAACAGTCACCAGGCCTAATTCTGCTGCTGAAATAATTCCTGAGTCGATGTAATATGGTAGTCAAAATTGACACATATGAAACATATGACACATGTGAAGCAGAAATGTATAAACAAATGAAAATTAACAATGTAAATTATGCACATGTGTATATGGCAGAAGCAAAACAAGTTATAAAATACATAGCCAGAATAACGACTTCATGGGGGGCCTCCAGGAAAATTTTGTCTTTTAGGTCTGCATAGCACCAAGACTCTGAGTCCCCCCAGACTCATGTTGAATTGAATTGACTCAGAAGATAAGTGTTGCTGTGTTGGATCATAAATCTAGAACTGAAAGGGGTCCTAGGGGTTTTCTAGTTCGAAGCCTCATTTTACAGATGAGGCAAATGAGGCCTGGGGAAGAGAAGTCACTTACACAAATCACTCAGGCGGTAAGCATCAGAGGTGGGGTATGAATCCAGGTCCTCTGACTCCAAATCAGTGACTTTCTCATTGTTTGTGGATTATTCTCAGTTTTTCTTTTGTTTGTTTGTTTGTTTTGTTTTAACCAAACCTGCCTCTGATTAAAAAAAAAAAAGGAATCGTGGGATTTATTCAGCAAAAACCCACCTTCTTCATAGTAAGGAATTCCCTTTTGCTCAGAAAGAGATGCTTTGAAGCTGGGTGTGTGAGGATAGTAGCTCCATATCTCCCCTTCCCATCCAAGGTATTGAAATCTCTTATCATCTGTGCAATGAATACATGCCATTGAGTAACTAGGTCAAGATGTAAATAAAAGATAATTTTGAGGGTTACAACTCTGAGGAAAACATTTTGATAACAAGACCCCTGTGGGCCAACCTGAGTTCTTTAATTATCAGCAGTACTCAGACCCGGATTTTACCTGTGGATTGAGAAAGTTGCCTGAGGTTTTATATCTTGCTAAAGGGACATCAACCTGACTTAGATTACCATCTTAACCTCAGAGTTAGTAACCACAATTCTGACAATCAAAGAGGTAGATTGAAGCTAAATGGAAGGGAAACTTCTTAACCGTTACAACTGTCTGACCAAAAGATAGGTTGCTTTTGGAGGTAATGGGATTCCTCCCACTACAAGGCTTTAAGCAAAGGTTATGTGTCGTAGAATGGATTCTTGGTCAGAAACAGTTTGGAAATGATAGCTTTCAAGTACTCATCCAGTTCTGAGATTCTATGCTTCTGTAAACTCCATCCCACAATTCTTATATATATATATATATATATATATATAAAATTAAAGGCAGGTTTGATTAAAAAAACAAAATAAAAATAAAAAATGAGCCACAGACTGCTTATAGTGACCTCAGATCCATATTCCTCATCAAATGATTTCTCAAGAATCACTTATGTTCTCAGTTCCAAGAGTCTTTGTTTATCAAAAGCACAATCTATTGCCCCTCACAGTAGGAAAATTATAACTAGGGTCACTTTCTATATTTTTTTTTAACCAGCTCTGAACTCTTATCTTCTGATCTACTCACTACTTACAAGGTGCCCATGTTATTGTTCAGTCTTTTCAGACTCTTCATGACCCCATTTGGGCAAAGATACTGGAATGGTTTGCTATTTCCTTCTCCAGTTCATTTTACAGATGAGGGAACTGAGGCAAACAGAGTTAAGTGACTTGCCCAGGGTCATACAACTAGTAAGTGTCTGAGGTCAGACTTGAAGAGGAGTCTTCGTGACTCCAGGCCTGGCACTCTTTCTACTGCACCACTTGGCTGCCCCTAAGGCACCGACCTACTTCTTTGTATTGTTAGATATGTTTGTAGGTTTGTTTCTTAACTTAGTGCCTCTAGTAGAATGTAAATTCCTTAAAAGCAAGCTTCCATATCATATTTTCTTTGTGTCTGCCACAAGTCCAGTACAGCACCTTGTACATTAAACATTAAAGTCTTATCTGAGGGAAGGGAAAAGAAGGGATTAAGCATTTATAAAATGCCTACTTATAAAGAAGCATTTATTTATATAAATAAATACATGATAAGCAAACAAATAAATATAGTGCCCATAGTGTGCCAGGCACTGTGCTAATGATTTTGTTAATCAAATGTAATTTTGTCTAATCCTCACAACAACCCTGTGAGGTAAGTGTAATTATCATCCCCATCTTACTATTGAGAAAACAAAGGCAAACAGAAGTTAAATGACTTGCTTAGGGTCCCACAACCGCTAAGTGTCTGGGGCTGGATTTGAACTCAGGCTTCCTCACTCCAAGCCCAGAGCTCTATCCATTATACCACCAGCTGCCTCCATGAATTCAGTTGAAGCACTGATTAAGCTCCTATTATGTGCCAGGCACTGTGCTGAGCACTGGGGAGATGAAGACAAAAATGAAACAGCCGTTGAGGAGCTTATATATTAATGTCAGTAGCATACTGACAAGCTAATATAATCGTCAATCAGTCAACTAGCATTTTTAATCACCTGCTATTATATGCTCAAAACTGTGCTAAATGCTGGGGATACAAAGAAAGGTCAAAATCAAACAGTCCTTGATCTCAAGGAGCTTATAGTCTAACTCAGGAAATATATGTTGACTAATTGATTGATTAGTCTTGCCTTCTACTCCCTATGTTTAGTAAATAGCCAAATCTCAGTTTTACTTTTGTAGCATCTCTTCAATCTATTTTCACCTTATTAAAGAGAGAAGATAATCACCTAAAACATCAAACAGTAGTATAAGATATGTTTCTGGTCAGTGCTCTGAAGACAGAAGCTTATTAAATGTTTGTTAAAGTTCAATTCATTAATTTATTCAACAAATATATTCTGAGTACCTACTATGTTCATGGCCCTGTCCTAGGTGATGGAATTCAAAAATGAACAAGACATGACCTCTGCCTTCATAGACTTTGCAATTTAGTAGAGAGGACAGGGTGGGCACATAAAAATGAAACAAAGAGGAGTTTAATGATTCCATAGGGCAGGCTAAAAGTACTGAAAGGGGAAGATATTTTTTTCCTTTTCCTTTATTTTTTTTCTATTTCTATTGATTCCTTTTGTTCATATGCCACATTTGTTTCTGAATATATCGTCCCACTCTTATCCACTAAGCCATCCCTTGTGATAGTTTTTTAAGAGAAAACATCAGTTCAGTAAAACTTATCACTGCATCGATCATGTCTGACAATGTATTCACTGTTCTGCATCCATAGTCTTTCACCAGCTTTTCTCTGTAATTAAGATTATAGATGTATTTTCTATAGAAAGGAAGATCAGAATGAGCCTTTTTAAAAAGTGGAAAAGTTATAGTAAGGACTGAGATACTTGGCATGTAGACAAATAAGATTAGCTAGTATACAAATACACTGTAGGTCTAGGAGGTCCTAAGCCAAACCTAGAAACATTACACAGGAAAGGAAAGATGGCTAACAGTCATCCACAAAGATTTGTCAAGCCACCATCTCATCATCTCAGAGATTTAGAGCTGAAAGGACAGAGATCATGTTGTCCATTCTCCCTTGTTTTTCAAATGAGGAAAGTGAGATCCAGAGAAATGAAGGTAGCAAAAATAATAACGGTAGTAATAGTGATGATGATTGCAATTAGCTTTTATTTAATGCCTACTGTGTGCCAAGCATTGTACTAAGGTCTTTACAAATATTATCTCATTTTGTCTTCATAACAGCCCTAGGAAGTAGGTGCTATTATTACCTCCATTTTATAGTTGAGGAAACTGAGGCAAACAGAAATTAGGCGACTTTCCCAAGGTCACATAACTAGACAATGTCTGAGATTTGATTTGAACTCATATCTTCCTGACTCTTGGTCCAGAGCTCTAGCCATTGCACTACCTAGCAGAATTGGAATTTCAACCCAAATCTAATATACTGTCTCTGTTTGATTCATTTGATACGTTTCTGTGTACTATGATTTTCCCTTTTAGCCTGCTTATGGCCCAGTGTATTCTACTAGCTCATATATTTTATGTTCCGTAAAAGGTATTTCTACTTAGATGCAGATGCAGAATTGAGGAGTACAGAGTTAGAAATGCCTTACTCTTAATTTGCTCAAATTCGACTGCTGGCTATGGATATGTCTCTATGAGTAGAAGGCATAACTTTCTCCAAAAAATGGGATCCTGTTCTGGTGGTGAAGTCCAAAATGAGCTTATTTAAATAGCTTTTCAAATGTCCTCAGGGGGACATTTCAAAGATTTCAAAACTCTGGCTAGCTAATACACCAGTTGAGTTTCTTCTTGGCTGGAGAAGGCCACTTGAATTGGGTTTAAATGTCTTTGTTTCCTGGACCTAAGTTGTGAGAGATATTTGTATCATTTCGAGAAGTATGGAACTAATTGAGGGGTATGTCCAGCTCTTGTCGAGGTGAACAGGGCAGATAAATAAAAACTCCATCGAACATAAATCTTTGCCTCCAACATCAAAGAAGCAGGATCCTGCTAAGTGTATCTGTATAACACAGTAATTTATGCAAAAAGCAGCTTTGATAAATGTCCTCTAATTTATTGTCATGTATCTCAAATCAAAGTCAAACATTTACAGCCTGTGCCCTGAAGGAACCCAGGCCTCGGATAACGAAAGGGGTTTTGAAGTTGGGAAAGCTAAGTTGGGTAAAAGGTTAAAAAGGATTTGTTTTGAATGTTAAGTACTTTCTACAAACGATGGAGGGAGAATAACAAAACTAATATAGGTTTATTTTTTTAAAAAGGCAAGATACTGATGTGCTATTCCCTCTACCCCCTTCCCCAATCTTTATATAATCTTGGAATTTTTGGTGTTAATTCAATTCAACAAGTATGCATTGGTACAATGGAAGAGATGTAAAATTTTGCAGGAGAAGACAATGTTTAAACTGGGCTCTGCCATATTCTTCCTGTGTGACCTGTGCAAATCACTTGCCCTTTCTGGCTCTCAAATGACAGGACTCTGACCTCAAAGAACCCTTCTAGCTAAGACTAAGAGCATAGATTCAGAGCTAGAAGTGACCTCACAGGTCACTGAGTCCAACACTTTTTTTTAATTTACAGGTGAGGAAACTGAGGTCAGGGAAAGGTAAATGACTTGTTCAGGGTCATACGTGACTAAGGATCTGAGACAGAATTTGAACGCAGGTCTCTCTGGAATCCAAGTCAGGCACACTGTCCATTATACCATACTTCCTCTCTCCAAAGATCCTATCTGTTGACTATATATATATATACACATACCTATACACACCATACACACACACACACACACACACACACACACATATATATAAATTTCATTTTCCTCCCAATTACATGTTAAAACAATTTTTTTGACTTTCTGTTAAATATCTATTATATGCCAGGCCCTGAGTGCAGTCCTGGGGATACAAATGCAAAAAAAAAAAAAATCCTTGCCTTGGATTTTACATTCTAGTAGAGGGAAACAGCTTGGAGGCACAATGGATAGAGTGCCAGGCCTGGAGTCAAGGAGACTCATCTTCCTGAGTTCAAATCTGGCCTCAGACACTTATTAGTCATGTGATGCTGGGCAAGTCACTTAACTTTGTTTGCCTCAGTTTCCTCATCTGTAAAACGAACTGGAGAAGGACATGGCAAACCGCTCCAGCATCTTTGCCAAGAAAACCTCAAATGGGGTCACAAAGAGTTGGATACGACCGAACAACAACAAGAAGGAAACAATATAAATACAAATAAATATGTATGAAATATACAAAATAATATTTTGGGAAGTTCTAGCAACTGGTGAGATCAGGAAAGACTCTGGAGGGCCTGGCACTTGCCCAAAGTGTTGAAGGAAGATAGGGATTCCCAAAGGTAGAAATGAGGAGGAAGGGTGTTCCAAGAATGGGAAAAACCCCTGAAAAGCCTGTGAAGAAGCATGGAATGTTGCATACAGGGAGTAGTAATTAGGCTATACATACAGTAAGGGAAATAATGTGACATCAGTCTAGAAAGTTAATTTGGCGTTACGTGATGAAGTTTCAAACAGAGGAATTTGTTGAGGCAATAGGGAGCTGTTGAAACTTCTTGAGCAGGGGAGTGATGTAAACAGAACTGTTTTAAAGGAATATACATTTGTCAGCTAAGTAGAGGATGAGTTTTTGCTCAGGAAGAAGGAGTAGTTACAATATATACAGTGGATACAGAATAATTGAGGAAATAGGGCAGGAGGCCTTGTGTATATATCTTTGTACATATCTGCAAATGTCACTGTGGGAGGAGAACGCCTCTATGAAGGTTCTTTCTATGTTAACATGTATAGTTGACATGCCAATACATGTTTTCTCATTTGGTGGTTCCAAAGTATGTTGTTATCTGATGCAAATATGGCATAAAAGAGCATTGGACTGGAAATCGGGAGATACAGGTCCTACCTCTCACTAGCTGTGTGATGTTGGCCAAATCACTTACCCTTTCTGGCCCTCAGCTGACTCCTCCATAAAATGAGGAGGTTGGACTCATTGGTCTCTAGGACCCCTTTGCAAGTGAGCCCTTTGATTTCGTGATGGTTTGTGATGTAGGCACTTACAGGTAAGGTTCTTCAGGACAGAAGGAGCTGTTCCCAGTTTGCTAGTCCAATGATTCAGGGTGTGTCTATTGGATACCAGGATAACCAGTCAGAAAACTTTCCAAAAATGTAGACACTTAGCTGATTATTTTTGCTGATATATTTTTTTTAATGAATTCATGGATTGTGTGTGTGTGTGCGCGCGCACACACGGAATGTTGGGAAGATAGAGATATGAGGGTCTTACTGGTCCACATGAGTGAGATTTCCTCAAGGAAGGCCTCCCTTCTCTCCATTGTCCCTCTTGAGGAATATCACTATGGGGCTTCCCACTCCCTCCCCCCAACACACACACACACACACACACACACACACACACACACACACACACACTGACACCTCCCCCACTCCATTCTCACTTAACTTTACCCATATTCTTTATTTTTCATGTAATCTCTTCCCACTCCTATTCTTGTTATAGGGAAGAAATAACATGATTTGAGTAGAAAAAACTTAGAATTCTGCAGACAGAGAGCCCGGGTTCGAGTCACGTGCAAAGTCACTTAATAACTGTGTGACCTCGGGCAAGCTGCTTCACTTCCTTCAGCCTCAGTTTCTCCATCAGTAAAATGGCAATTAATGCCTCTTTATGCTGCCAGTCTCACAGGATTGTTGTGAGAACCAGATGAGATGCTTCAGGTGAAAGTACTATGGCAAGCTACATGAACATGAATTATTATTTGCCCTTTCCCCCAAATCTGTATCACTTAGACTCCCCTCCCTGGTACTTTGTTCCCATCCCAAAGTCTTTAGGCTTTTAAAATGTTTTCAGTTGAGAGCTCAGAAGAAATGCTGGCATTCATTTTTAAAAAGTGCTCTACCCATTTTAGCCCATCACTGGGGTCTCATTGTCTAAGCCAGGGGTGGGAAACCTGTTGGCCTCGAGGCCACATATGGCCCTCTAGGTCCTTAAGTGTGGCCCTTTGACTGAATCCAAACTTCACAGGACAAATCCCCTTAATAAAAGGATTTGTTCTATAAAACTAGGACTCTGTCAAAAGGCCACACCCAAGGACCTAGAAGGTCAGATGTGGCCTTGAGGAGGCAGGTTCCCTATCCCTGGAAGCCCTTGAAATAAGCATGCAATGACATGGTAGTTGGTGAGAAGATGGAAGGGGATGGAAGTGAAGCATAGCTGGGGCTACCTAGTTATAGGGCGGCACATAAGGCCATTAGGACAAAGGGAGTCAGGAGAAGGAGGGGAAAGGGGATATGCTAGAGTGGAAAGCATTAAATCTCCCAGGGCCTGGTTTCTGCTCTGAGGGTGCAATGACTGGGGAGATGATGGTGGGAAATGGTCTTCAAGAGAAAGTTGGATGACTATTTTAGGGGTATGGTGGAGAAGGAATTCCTGGTTGGAACTAACAGTCTCTAAGGTCTAAGATTCCATGATTCTTTGATTAGGTGATCCTGAAGGTCCCTCCCAGTTGAAATATCTTATGATTTCGTTCTGCCCTTCCCCAATGAGATCACATGGATAAGGCATCCTCTTAACACGCTTGGATTCCTTACTGAGTTTAGCTGCAGCTAAGCACAGCAAATTGTCAATATGATAGAGGTTCTTGCCTTTGTTAATTCAGGCATCTAGTATAATGAGTGACTCCTGGGGCATTGTGGAAGCTACAAAATTGAGAGTCATAAATAATTGATACCAGTCATAGTGGAGGAAAAATCCTATTTTGCAATGTAAAAAACAGAGAGATAGTGTGACCTAGTAGAGAGAAAACTGGCTTTGAAATCAGAATACATGTGTTCAAATCTCAGATCTGCTGTTTTCTCCCTGTGTAGACAAACAATTTTATCTCTATGGGCCTCAGTTTCCTCATCTATGGAATGGTTAGCATTTACTTAATGCTTTAAAATTTGCAAAAACACTTTATAAATACCTCATTTGATCCTCACAACTACCCTGAGAAGTAGGCGCTACTATTATCCCTATTTTTATAGATGAGGAAATAGAAGAAGGAGAAGTGATTTGCTCAGAATCACACAGCAAGTTAACAATCTAAGGCTGGATTGGAATTCAGGTCCTCCTGACTCCAAATCTAATGTTCCATCTACTATGATACCTAGATGATCTAAGGCCTCCTCCAGCTCAAAAATCCTATGATCATATTTCTACTTTTGTCTATGTTTCCCCAGAACCTAACAAAGTGCTGGTCACAAAGTTGGTGTTTAATGAAAGCTTGTTATTTGATTTGGGTAGTAATCGAGAATAGAATTCGGGTGAGTGACTTTGTTGGTGACTGGAGATGGGGTTAGAATCTGGTCCTGGGGGGCTGTGTGGTCTGTAGGAGGGTCTTAGTTAATCCTTCATGTTTTGTATGTTCATGTTGTTTCCTGTATTAGAAATTAGAATTAGGGAAGCTCCTTGAGGGTAGGGATTCCATCTCTTTTATCTTTGTAGCATAGTGCCTGGCATACAGTAAGCATTTAATAAATGCTTATTGGTTGATTGAGTCAATAGACCCTCTGTGTCTCACTGGAACCACCCATTCTCTCTTTTGATTGTACTGCCTCCAAAACATGAACCCCTATTGTCCATCAAATTCTGTCCTTCATAGGGGCTTAACATCCTGGTTCCAGGAAGTCAGGGAAGGAGCTATGTTCCTTCAGAGCTGGGCCCAGGAAGCAGTATTTACTAGGTCAGATACTCATTTTGTGTGTGTTTTAAAATATTTTATTTTTGGTCTGAAAAGCTCCATTTGACAGTACTCACAATAAAATGATCTTACAACTTCAGTAGTAGGGCTGTGCTTTGAATGCAGCTGTTTGCAAAGATTTTACAGCCCATCTGGCAGGCTTGGCATGGCCTTCAGGCATGTTTGAGGAGGAAAGGCTTTGCTCTCAGATACTACCAGCCTGTAACTGGTACCGTAAACCCACATTTTACATCTCAGCCTTCTGGTTAATAAAATGGAGATAGCTTGTAAAGCACAGGCTTTCCCTGCCGGGAGGATAACCTTGGAGGACTGGATCATGATCTAAGGCTGGTTTCTGTCCAAAGAGGAGCCTTTTGTAGCCATAAATCTCATTGTTCATGGTTTGATTGTGTGTGTGTGTGTGTGTGTGTGTTGTGTTGTGTTCATGGGATCATAGATAAAGAGGTGGAAGGAACCTCAGAATTAATTTAGGGCAATATGCTTCTTTTATAGGTGAGGAAACTGAGGCCCAGAGGGGTTAAATTGTTTGCCCATAGTCACATAAGGCACTGAGCATCAGAGTTGGGATTTGAACATAGGTCCTCTAGTGCTCCTTCAGTGGAGAAAACCTATGTTATCATCTTGCAGGCTTCACTCTAGTCCAGCCACTGTTGGAGGTCAGCAGGGAGACAGACACTGTTATTCCCACTCAAATGACTACAGTGCCACTAAATAAAGATGTGTTCCATGAATTTTTTAAAATGCTGACTGATCGTGAGGAGGCAGCATGTGGAGGAAAGAATGTTGGATATGGAATTTGAGGCTTTGCTATTTCTAGGAGGCAGTGTGACCTGGTGGAGAGAGAATGGAGTCAAGGTTAGGAAGATTGAGTTTGAAACTTACCGGACACTTATTAGCTGTGTGACTCTGGGCAAATCACTTAAATTCCCTCAGCCTCAGTCTCCTTATCTGTAAAATGGAGATAATGTATGTAAAGCATTTTTCAAACCTTGCTGGGCATTTTTTTTTTATTGGATCTGTGATTTCTGTGTAGAGAATTCCCAGTGAGGGAATTTCTTACACCCAAATAGCATCACCTCTGCAGCTCAATCTTAGAGAGTTGGATGGGGCACGCTGAGATGTTAAGTGACTTGCCCAGAGCCACACAACCGTATTGATCAGATGTGGGTCTGGTTTTCCTGGCTCCAGGACCAACTCTATCTATTGTACCATGACTTTTTCTTATTCAAAAACCCTAATGGTGAGTCAGTCAGTTAACAAGCATTTATTAAGTGCTGAGTTGAGCTCTGGAGTCACGAAAAAAGGTAAAAACAATTCTTTTCCCTCAGGGAGTTCATATTATAATTCTAATAACTATATACATATAATTATATATGTATAGTCTAACAACTGTATGTTGTTGTTGTTCAGTTGTTTCAGTCATGTATGACTCTTTGTGACCCTATTTGGGGTTTTCTTTGCAAAGATCCTGGAATGATTTACCATTTCCTTCTCCAACTCATTTTACAGATGAGGAAACTGAGGCCAACAGGGTTGAGGGACTTGCCCAGGGTCACACAGCTAGTAAGTATTTGAGGTCAAATTTGAACTTAGATCTTCCTGACTCCAAGCCCTGCATTCTATCCACTGTGCCACCTAGCTGCCCCAATAACTATATACATATGTAATTCTAATAACTATATACTAATATATAATATAATATATAATATATGTGCTAATATATACTATATAATGCTAATATAACTAATAACTAATAACATATAGCATATATATGTAATCTATATATACATATGTATGTATGATTGCATATGAAACTGCAAATCTGTTATTTACAACTAGCTATTCCTTTTAAATATATAATGAAACTATCATGTAAATTTCTTTTTTCCCCTTTTTTTCCTTCCCTCTACCCCTCCTCTACTTTAGAGATGGCTATCATTAGATCAAATGGAAAGTGACCTCAGAGGGAAAGGATGTTTAGCCGTTGTGTATTATTATTATTTACTACTTGGGTGATCTTGAGTAAATCATTTCACTTCTTCACTTTTATAAAATGAGTGGGTTGGAATAGAGGGGTACTCTTTTCCTCACATTTATTTATTTTATTTTTAATTTATGGAATAAAACACACATTTCCATAACATAGTATAATAAAAAAGATAATTGTACATGAAACTGCAAATCTATTATGTACAACTTGCTATTCATTTTAAATATTTAATAAAATTATCATGTAAATTTCTTTTTTTCCCTTTTTTCTTCCCTTTCCCCCTCCCACACTCTAAAGATGGCTACTGTTAGACCAATAGAGGGCTTCTAAAGTGCCTTCCAGTTCTATCTAATTTCTATGTTCTTCCTATCCACGTAAGGAAGGCTAGTAGTACCACATGGTACCTTGGTTACATTGGCATAGCTTGGAAATAAAAGTCTCATAGTCAGCTTGGCTTTATACCTGTAGAAGCAAAGGCTTGAAAATAATTTTTTGTTTTTTTTTCTTCTTTCAATTATGACTGCATCAGCAAGATTTCTATTTCTAATTTTTTTTTTTTAAATCAGGTAAGGAAAGTATAAATACCACATTTGCCTCATGTTAGGGAGATGGAATGAGATCCTTGACTGCTGCCCAGAACCAGGTGTCCCCTTTATGTGTCTGGATGTCTACTTCTGTTGCATGAGTTTCCGAAACTGGAAAATCTGAAAAAAAAAGTTCTGAACACATGTCAGTGGGTACCAGGTGCTGCATGCAGAACCCAAGGCCAGAGTGGACTCCAAGGATTGTGGTCCCTTCAACCCTTCAGGAAGCTCCTTGCCTAGTTGGACAGAAAGGATGAACATTCAGACAAGAAAGACTTAGGGTCCGTTACAGAACAACATAGAAATAAGTAAAAAAAAAAAAAAAAAGGCACTGCAACTTCCACCCAGGGAATAGCACTAAAAACCAGATTTTAGTCCCTCTTTGCCAAAGAGAAAAAAATCCCTTGACACTGTTATTCTAAATCTATGGCGACTACAGCAGAGATTAATGGTAACCATAAAATCTGGGGAAATATATAGCTGAGGGGAAAAGGACCAACAAATATTTTGTGCAGAATCTGCTCCATTTAGGGGAATGTCTCTTTCTAAACCCCCTCCCCCCAGCCCTTCTGAAGTCTGCCCCTCCCTTCCTGGAATTTGTCGCTATGCCCTTTTCAGGGAAAAGAAAAGAACTTGGACATTGAACTAGGTATCAAGACATCCTAATATCACAGTTCTAGAGCTGTAAGGAACTCAGAAGCCATTGACTCCAACTCCCTCATTTTTACAGATGAGGGAACTGAGGCCCTGAAAAGTAAGTGACTTGGCCAAGGTCACACAAGTAGTGATCAGTAGAGGTGAGTTCTTGTCTTGAATTTGCCACTTACTTAGTTACATGACACTTGGACAAGTTGCTTTTCCAAAGAGCACTGGTTTTGGAGTCAGAGGTCATGGGTTAAAATCCTAACCCTGTCATTTATTCTATGACTTTAGCCAGGTCACAGCCTTTTTTGACACTCAGTCTCTTCATCTGTAAAATAATAATAATAATAATAATAATAATAATAATAACAATAAAAATGTAAAAAATGATAATAAGTAATATTTATATAGTGTCTCCTATGTGCTAGGCACTGTGCTAAGAACTTTACAATTATCATCTCATTTGATTCTCGCGACAACCTTGGGAGGTAGGTGCTATTATTATCCTCATTTTATTATTTCCATTTTACAGATGAGCAGGGGCAGCTAGGTAGCACCATACCTGGAGGAAGGAAGACTCATCTTCCTGTGTTCAAATCTGGCCTCAGACACTTACTAGCTGTGTGACCCTGGGCAAGTCACTTAATTGTTTGCCTCACTTTCCTCGTCTGTAAAATGAACTAGGGAAGGAAATGGCAAACCACTCCAGTACCTTTGCCAAGAAAACCCCAAATGGGATCATGAAGAATCAGACATGACTGAAAACAACAATAACAGATGAGCAAACTGAGACAGAGGTTAAATGACCTATCCAGGGTCATACAGTTACTAGGTATCTGGGGCTGGATTTGATCTCAGATTTTTCTAACTCCAGGCCCAGTGCTTTATCCACTATCCCATCTAACTGCTTCTAAGGGAAGGGGATGGGGTTGGAAGTGGTGGTGCTATAAGGAGAGTGTTGTTGTAGATGGACTCCAAAGTTCCTTCCCCCATTCCCTTCTCTATTCTCTTCTAGTCATTTTGGGAAACAATTTGGAACTATATTAGAAAACTCACTCAACTGTACACATCCTTTGATCCTATGCTGTAATGCTTTTCTTTTTTTTTTTTAAAGCATATCCCTCAAAGAGCTCTAAAACGAAAAGGTCCCACATATTCAGAGCAGCTTGATGAAGAATTTAGAGAAACATGGGAACTGATGCAGAGCAAAGTAGGCAGAACCAAGAAAGCATCTTGCCCAATTACGACAATAATATGAAAAAAAGTAATACTGCAAGACATTAGAACTCTGATCAATACAAGTGATCAACCTTTACTTTAGAAGACAGATGGTAGACCTTCCCTCCCTCTTCTTGGTACAGAAGTGGTAGAGAAATTGTAGGTGAAGAATAAGGTTGTGAATTGTGGAAAATGTGTTGATTTATTTTGCCTATCTTTCTTTGTCTTTTGAGAGGCAGTGGAGTAAGATGACTAGCAAGCTGACTTGGGAATCAGGAAGATCTGGGTTTAATTCTTATTTCTGCCTGGCTGCATGAACCTGAAAAAAAAATCATTGAACCTCTCAGTATCCCCATTAACTCTCTAAGACTCTTAAGTTGAAGAGATGATGCTGATCTACATTGGAGGGGGAAGCTCCTCCCTGAGAACTCCCAACCCCAGGGGTTTGTAATCTGAGGTCCACAGATTCCCCAACAGATCTGTGAATAGATTTCAAGGGATCAATAAACTTTGTGGGAAAAAATTCATATTTGTTTCAATGTAATTGGTTTCATTTTGTATTTTATTTATGCATTTAAATATTCTGAGGGGTCCAAACATTTCACCAGACTGCCCAAGGGGCTCAAGACACAAAAAATATTAAAGATCCCTGCATTGTACTGATGAAATCACAGTTTAGTTTAACAAAATGTATTGGTTCCAAGAAAAGATTCTGTTGAACTATGTGTAACTATATAATGGCTTTATTTTTTAAAAAATGTTAATTTTAGAAAAATTACCTATGATCATTCTATAATCCTCTATAAAATTAAGGGGGTAGTACTATCTGATGTCGAGGGTCCCTTCTAGCCCTAAAGCTCTGAGATTCCTTTATAATTCCCAGTGTCCTGGGCCAAGGCAGGGATTAATGTAAACTAGAGAGCTTTGTCTACAGTATATGGCCTTTCTCTGAGGTCATAGAGTTGTCAGAGTGAGGTTCAGTGGCTGGAAATGGACAAGAGAAATGGGAAGACCAGATGCCTTGAGAAAACCTCCAAACCCACAGGTGGCAATTTGGAGAAAGATACCCCAAGTGGCATGTATTTCAGTCTTGGAAGTAGGATCAGGGGATGTCGAGGGGGAAAAGAGATGGAGAATAGAAGGTGAAAGCAGACCTGAGAGGTGTAGAATGAGTGATTTCAGAATCACTGGGGCAGGCACTATCTAGGGGAGAGGTCAGAGTTGTTTCTTAGATTCCCAGCCATTGGTCTAAGTGCTCCTGGTAGAGTTTTGTGCTGAAGCAGCCCCTTTCTTATTGTGGGTGGACTCTGTGCTGTTACCATACATTTAAAGAACTGGAAAATCAATCAATCAGCAAGCACTTTCAAAGTGTCTGCAATGTGCTAGGTATTGTGTTATGTGCTAGGAATATGAGACAAAAGTGAAATAATGCCTGCCCTCAGAAAACTCACATTCTTAAAAATACATTTATTAGCATATATAGAAATAATACAATATATAATACAAAAATACAATCATTAGCATATATAGAATATCTACACAAGGAATATAAGATAGTTTGGGGAGAGAGGGCACTAGCAGCTTTGGGGAAGGAGGAAACTGGAAAGCTGCATGTAGAATGTGGTACTTGAGATTAGACTTGGAGAAGACCAGGGATTCTGAGAGCCAAAGGCCAGGAGGGACTGGGTTCTAGGCATGAGGGACAACTAGTACAAAGGGATGGAGAGGGGAGATGTAGAGTTGTATAATCAGAACAGGTTTTTAGGAAAGGACTACTTACACCATTACAGTGAGAGCCATTAGGTCAATGACTTAATCACTTGAGACTATAGAGAAGTGGAATTGGAAGCTAAATTATCTCAAATTGAGACAGGTATGAAATATTAATTGGACCCAATGAGTCCTTACAATTCTTTAAACAGGCTAGGAACTAAAGCCTGTTGACAGTTGGCATTTGGTGGGAGAGGCTAGAAGAAGCTTAAACCTTTATACTAGAAAAGAAACTCAGTGAGCTCCAAGTGCCGGTTGGTGAACCACCTGTGAGTGACTGGGTAGAGCTCAAGGCTTAAGATAGCATAACCAATGAAAGTTTGGAGACCAGGCCTTGGTTGGTCTGATATGGTAGTTGGAGATGAAAGTTAAACTTTTTAAAAAAATTAACTTTTTTTTTCAATTAACAAGCAAAACCCTTGTTTTTTAAATTATATTTTATTTTTCCTCCAATAATGTATAAAAACAATTTTTAAACATTTTTTCAAGTTTTGAGTTCCAAATTTTTTCCCTCGCTTCCTCCCCTCCCCCCTTCCTGAGAAGATAAGCAATCTGATACAGGTTACATGTGTGCAATCACGTAAAACATTTGCATATTAGTCATTTTGTGCAAGAGGACTCAAACAAAAGAAAGGAAGAAATAAAGAAAGGAAGAAAAAGAAAAAAAGAAAGAGAAAAATAGTATGCTTCAGTTTGTATTCAGACAACATCAATTCTTTCTCTGGAGGTGGATAGCATTTTTCATCATGAGTTCTTTGGTATAGCCTTGGATCACTGTATTGCTGAGAATAGCTAAGTCATTCATAGATTTTCACTGTATAGTATTGCTGTTACTGTGTGTAATGTTCTCTTGGTTCTGCTCACTTCACTTTGTATCAATTCATGTAAGTCTTTCCAGGTTTTTTCTGAAATTTGCCTGCTTATCATTTCTTATAGCACAATAATATTGCATTACATTCATATACCACAACTTATTCAGCCATTCCATATTTGATGGGCATCCCCTCAATTTCCAGTTCTTTGCCACCACAAAAAGAGCTCAAACAAAACCTTTGTAACAGATATGTATCCAAAATTTTATGTTTTATTCTCATTCTGAGCCCATAACCTTTCTGTTGGAAGGTGGGTAGCATGGACCTGAATTGGTTCTTTGGCGTGACCTGGTGCTTGGTCACTGCATTCATCAGAATTCCAAAAACATGAAGGAGCTTAGTTAGCATGCTTCACTTTAGGGAAGAACTTGCTGTTTCTGTCCCTGGGGAGAACGTTCCTAACTCCCTTGGACAAAGACTGCGGTTCAGAGGAACATAACTTTTGAGTTGGAAGGAACCTTAGAGATCATTTAGCCCACCATACTCATTTTACAGATGAAGAAATAGAAGCCCAGAGAGGTTTGGTGACTTGCTCGTGATCACACAGTTAGTAAACATTTGAAGAAGGATTCAAACCCAGACCTTTCAAACTCTAAGTCCAGGACTCTATCTATACTATACATTATACACTATACATATATGTATATGTATATGTATATATACATACATACATACAAACACACATACATACCATATACCTTACACTACCAGAGGTGGGGAACCTGCGGCCTCGAGGCCACATGTGGCCCTGTAGGTTCTCAGCTGAATTGGATTTAGTCAAAGGGCTGAACATGAGGACCTAGAGAGCCACATGTGACCTCTAGGCCAAAGGTTTCCCACCCCTGCACTATACTATTTAGTCTCAAGGCAGAGAAACTCTAGAAACAGGATCAGAGGATTTAAAGATAGAAGGGGCCTACAGGTCATTTGATCCAGAGGTGTCAAATACAGGGCCAGGCCCTGAATGAGGCCTGAACCAGATTAAAATGCAATTGGGAAATATTTAACAAAATAAATAAAAATGCAATAGAACATTGATAATGTTAATCTGTGATTTCTAAGGCAATGTGTGGCTTGCAGGGATCCTTACATAATGTAGAGTTTAGTGGCCCCCTTTTCTAGTTGGGTTTGACAGCACACAACTAGTCCAATCCCTCTGCCCTTTTACAGGTGAGGAAACTGAGGTCTAGAGAGTGAAGATGAGTTGACTAAGGTTATCCAGGTAGTGATTAGGAGAGCCATGATTCTAACCCTGATGTGACCCCAAATGCTGCATGCTGTCCTCTAACAGCACCACAGAGCCTCAGGTCAGATGGGGATGAAGGCACTTGTAATGCTGCTAATTCATCAATTTGATTGTTTCTCCCCCTCATTCTATTGTGGTCTTACTTCTTCTCTTAATTTGCAACTAAAGCTTTTAAACTGGTTGGCATGCCTCCATTGAATTAAGGAGAAGAAGCTTTGCCAATGTCTGGCCCAGGGCTTCTAGGGGAATATTTCAAAATTGTTACGGGGTTGGTAGAGTGAGAAGGAGAGAGGGAAGATTGCTTTTATTTTATTATTTTATTTTATTTTATTTTTTCATGCAAGAATTCTATTTCTGAGTTGACAAACTACTCAGATTAGGGCAGACTGGAGGGTGCTCCTTCCTTCCGCCTCTTAGAATCCCCTCTTACCCACTTCAAAATTCAGCCCAAGAACCACTTCCTACATTAGATCTTTACTGATCCCTCACCTCCAAATTACCTAGCATTTATTTCTTTGTCTACTTTGTGTTAGAGGCAGATAGGTGGTGCAGGGGATACAGCATAAGACTTAGAGTCAGGAAAACTTGAGCTTAAATCCTACCTCAAACACTTGTTAGCCATGTGGCCCCAGGCAAGTCACTGAAACTTTCTCAGTCTCAGTTTCCTATCTTGTAAAGTGGGCAATAATAATAGGAGCAAATGAAATGTTTTTGTTTTTGTTTAGTCATTTCAGTTGAGTCTGACTCTTCCTGACTCCATTTGGAGTTTTCTTGGCAAAGATGCTAGAGTGTTTTGCCATTTCCTTTTCCAGATCATTTTTACAGATGAGGAAACTAAGGCAAACAAGGTTAAGTGACTTGCCCAGGGTCCCATAGCTAGTAAGTGTCTGAGGTCAGATTTGAACTTTCTGACTCCAGACTTGGTACTCTATCCCCTAGCTTGCCCATCAAATGAGACGACAACACATGGAAAGTGCCTTGTAACCTTTGTTAGATAAATGCTAGCTATTGTTATGTGCCCCTATTTCTCTGTCTGTGTCTCTGTCTCTCTCTGTTTCTCTGTCTCTCTCTTTCTCTATTTCCCCCCTTCCCCCATAGAATGGAAACTCCTGGAGGGCAGGTACTGTTTCACTTTTGATTTTATGTCCCCACTATTTACTTAGCGTACTGCCTAGTATTTGTAGTTGCCTACATGTTTCTGGCATGATGGGGGCTTTGCAGATAACCTATGATAGGCCTACTAGAGCCAGGCCTCCAGAGCCTCAGGAAAAGGTGGAGGTCTACTTTGGGCTGGAAAGTACTATAGCTTTTGACTCCTCCCCACTCCACCCCACCCCTTATTTCTCCATAGATTCAAGGACATTTACCATGTATTTCTTTCCTGTTCTCTCCCACCCCCCCCCTACGCCCATTCCAGTCACTCTCCCAGATATATTCCAGGCTGACATGGCACAGAGACTTAGCTTGCCAGGCAGTCCTCCACTGACCCTATTGTTCATCTCCTGCTGTCAGAATAGATGAGGCTTTGGAGTTCAGTCAGGGCTGCATGGCCCAGATCCTGGTCCCTGGGAAGGAGAACTGAGAGCCACTGGACTGTTCCTGCCAATTATTCAGGGAGATGTCCTTTGAGGGGAGCCTGGAGCATGGTGTTTTTCAGACAGAGAGGTGAAAACTGTTTGAGGGGGTAGGAATGAGAGAACTGGGTTCAAATAACCATGTTCAATTTAGTGCTCTGGTTATGCCCTGATACAAGGTCACAGGAAAAAAGGAGACCCTAATTATCTGCAATGGAACCTCTCTTTTTAAACTCTGCTTCCCTGAAATGATTTTTTTTGAAAGTCCCAGAAACATCTTTCTTTTCCTGCCCTTGCTAATATGGATTGTGTTTTAACACGTGTTTTTGGTTTATTGGGTAATGTTCCAATAAGTAAATGCAAATTACTAATAATGGTCTTTTACAATTTGAAACACGACATTAGCAGAATTCAACTCTTCTACTAAATGCACCACACTTGTGAGTCAGCTGTAGGAAACAGTCTGCCTAGTTTGTGTGAGATGACACCAATGGTAACAAAACAAAACACCTTTCTTCTTCCCTGGGTTCTACCTGTAATAAACTGGCTGCGTGACCTTGGGCAACTCACTTCTCTGGGTTTCAGTTCCCTCTGATTAAGCTCTATGGTCCATTTTCAGTTCTGACATACCATGTTTCTGTGATCTAAGGGGCACAGACCAAACCTCCAAATGTGTCATTGGAAACACATGGATTCGCCTTTTTAGGTGGAAAATTACATTAGTAGATTCTGACCTCTAAACTAAGCCCAACTGCGTGTGCTGGAGTCCAGGGTTCTCAGCCCCGATCCCTGAGGCTGAGCCAATATTGGTTGAGGAGCTCAGGGGACTCATGCCTGCACTCGCATGTGTCTCATATTAACGTTATTTTCTTAATGGTCACAATATTAAACGCTACCCACTTTGCTATTAGGTTACCCCACTTAGGATAATTTACACATGAATATCGGCTCCAGCCCATGAATCCTGGTTTTGTTTTTGTACCTCCTCCTTCCAGGTCCTCCCCTGCCCCAACCCGTGTTTATTGCAGGCAACCCCAAATAACATCAATCAATCACGGCCTCATTTTTAGATGATTGGAGACCCATTATGAACTCCTTGCCTTCTTTTTTTTTTTTTTTTGATTGCTTGTTTTTTCATCCCCTAAAGCTCACTGTGTTCCTTTAGCAGTTTCATGCTGGTGCTGTCTCCACGTGGGATTCATGAAGAGGACTGAGACATTTGTGGGCAGGATTTGGATGAGAACAGAAACACACATGGAAAACAAATGAGCAAGAGGGAAAGCTGTTTTTTGCTAATGGCCACTTGGCCTGTAGCTGGAATTCAGACAGATTCTTAATCGCAAGTAAATTATGCCTGTAGTGATCGCTCCCTTTGCTGGAGTCCCATACCACCACCAAATGGCGGCTGGGACCTTGCTGCCAAATTGAATTGTTCACCCTTTGATTTCTCCCTGAAAGAAAGTATTCATTTTCAATTCAGGCTTCTCTAAATATTTGATCATAATTGAGGGTAATGGGAAAACAGATACCACTTGCAAATCTCCCCCCAAAGGACCCTTGCATCTATTTCCCAAATTTTCCATACCAGGCATTATTTTCAGAATTATGTTATGCTGTCGTTTCCTCATCCTCCTGTTTTCCCCAGGATGGTTTTCTAGCTGTCTCCACAACATCAGGATAACTGGATGAAGGGTGAAGGGTGAAGGGTTCAGGGAGTCATTTGGTCATTTAGTCATTTGACAATACTGAACAAATACTGCCAATTTCTTTTCCATTAAATTCTCCCTTTCTAGAAAAAAAATACAAAGTAGAAATGATTGAGCCAAGTTGCATAGTTACTTGTACATAACAGGTCCTTAGAAAATGCTTGTTGAATTTTCTTCATATAGACGTAGACAGTCTCCATCAGGAACCTAGTACAAGGAGATCGAAGTTGAAGGGAGTTTCTTTGAAACTGAGTGTGAAGAAACACACACAACACATACACATCCTCCAAGATACACACCACACATCCATCCATGAATTTGTATGAGCAGACAAGCTCCAGGTATAGCCAGTGGATTGAGTAGTGTATAAATTGTGTGTTCTAGGTATGTGATTATTCAAAAGAGTCAATGCTATGTAATTTCATCCATGTGGGTGTTCCCTAAAACAGAGTGCAAATGCATCCACACCTTATCAGCTCATGCCACTTGTGTTCATGTCTACCACAATGGTCAAAGTTCTGGGGGCCTTCCTCAGTTTCTCTTGGTGGCCTATGGATACCAATGGAGCACAAAAGCTGTCCAATGGTATTCCTTTCTCTTGCCATGGGACCAGTCAATCTTCATTTTTGATTGTTTCTGTGATGATATCCTTAACTCCAGTTCCTCATACTCCCTCATTTGCAATGTGTTGCTATCTGCTCACTCCCATTATGTACCTTTCCGTTGCCCTGGGTGATACTTGTTTCTAATTCTTTGGAGACTGTAGTATATGTGTATGTGTATGTGTATGTGTGTGTGTATTTATGTATGTGTATATATGTATAGGCATGTGTATACGTATATGCATGTATCTGCATATAGGTAAATGTGTATTTATGTATGTGTATATAGATATGTAGATATCTGTGTATCTATGTATCTGCATATATGTGTATATGTGCATAACATATCGATGTCTGTATATGTTTATGTGTGTGTATGCATTGTATATATGCATTCATATGTGTGTACACATGTAACTACATACGTATACATCTGTAAATATGTATGTGTATATATATGTGTATGTGTATATCTGTGTATCTGCATATCTGTGTATATGTATGTGTACACATGTATATATATATGTGTGCCCATGTGTATTTATGTATATGTTTGAATACATGTATATTATAAATGTGAGCAGCTAGGTGGCGCAGCGGATACACCCCTCCCCCCCCCAGCCTGGAGTCAGGAAGACTCATTTTCCTGAGTTCTAATCCATCCTCAGAGACTAACTGTGCGGTCCTGAGCAAGTTATTTAACCTTCTTTGCCTCAGTTTCCTCATCTGTAAAATAAACTGGAGGAGGAAATGGCAAACTACTTCAGTATCTTTGCTAAGAAAATCCCAAATACGGTCATGAAGAGTTGGACATGACTGAAACTGCTGAACAATAATATGTATGACTGCCTTAAACCTATCCTCCACACCCCCCCCCCCCACCCCTCTCCTCGCTGCTTCCACCCCCCCTTCCGAAGTAGCTGGCAGGAGTGAAAACAATCATCTACTAATGAGAACCCAACATGTTTTCATATGAATCCACAGAAAGATATTGCCATGTTTTCTTTGTGAATTTGTCCTACAGAGCTGCAAATGGAATTTCCATGTACATGGGGACCTTCAGGTTGAGAAATTTACCTTATTACAGATTAAATGATTGGTCAATTAATTATGTAAGGAGGAAATTAGAGCGGATTATGGGATTGTTCGAATTACAATACATATTTATAAACAGTCTTTTCTCACCAAATGCCATTCATTTGATGGCAATGAAAAACCTGGAACAAAAGAGTCGATGACTCCATTGTTCCAAAGCTAAATGGTATATCTAATAAGGAGAGGAAAAAGGGGTGTGGGCCAAATTCTTTATAGGAATATCAGAGTGTAGCAATTAAAATAAATGTGATTTTCCAGATCAAGAAAACTTCTGCCTGTTAATTACTCCATGGCACCTCTCCTAGTCATATGAGTTTCCCTCGCAGCTGTTTTTGTTTCGTGCTACATGCTGAAATCCCCGGAGTTTGCTGGCCTGGGAGTTGACAGCAAGACAGTTTCTCTGAAAAGCAGGCTAGTTAGCCAGGGTTTATCATGTGTACAGATGAACTCTAAGTGGCAGGCTCACCAGCCCCATTCTCTGGCCATGTGCATGGCTCTCTCAATGTGTTTCCAATGAAGATAATTTATTGGTGTATACTTCTTCTGCTGAAGTCTGTTGTTTTGCTGGCATATGTACAAGAGCTGAGATGGCTGTGCATTTAGGTCCCAGATTCTGCCCTGTGTACTTTGGGTAGTCTTGGCAGAAACTCAGGCCAATGAGCAAGTGTAGGTTTGGGGAGAATGTGGCCGGTGAAGTTGCACCAAATGGACCTCTAATAATGTGGCTGAGGGCTTCCTCTTTAATTCTTTCTCTTATAAAAATCAGTTGGAAATATTTTTTCCTTGTCTACCAGTTGGTTGTTTCTCAACTTCCATAATCACTTTATAAGATTGCTTAATATAACATTGATTTGGGTTGTTCAATTGGCTATTGGGAGTTCAGATGACTGGGAGCTACAGAACATTCCAACCTCATGTTTCACGTTACACTAGGAGAAAACATTTTTTTTAAAAAAATGCATATTATTAACGACACAATAAAATCTCATTAGTGGGTGGAGTGATAAATGTGGTTTATCTGACATTAAACAGAAATTGGCATCTTGAGGTAAGTATCAAGATTCAGTGATCTCAGACACTGATATTGAACAAGCAGAGGCCAGAAGCAATCCACTATTGATTAGCCAGTGGAAGTAATTATATTTGCCACTCGTTTTATTGGGTGGGGCAGAAGGTGAGGTAGTTCTCCTTTGGAATTTAGAGAGAGCAATCCACAAAGATGCTGTCAGTAAATCTCCTCTTCCTTCTCCCCCTACCCCCAGTCCGCAACCAATATGATTTCTCTTTTAATGTCACTAGATTTCATGTGGGCTCCATTTTAGTCTGGAGAATTATTCAGAAATGCAGCATATGCAGGAAGGTTCTCGTAGTCTTGCCTGGCAATTTGATGAAGATGCTTATGTTTTGTTGCAGGGCCTATCTTCCCCTATTTGAGTTAAGACCAGGGCAATTCTTTGCATTTAATTTTAGCCTCAGCTCTTGCCTTATTCTGCCATGGGCTGTAAAAGAGAAAAAATGAACTCTCAGTTTTTTTTGTATCCCTGGTACTTTTCACAGCAAGAAAGAAGGTTCTGAAGCCAGATGGCACAGAAATAGAATGCTTGAGTCAGGAAGACCCAAATTCAAATATAACTTCAGACACTTACTAGCTATGTGACTCTAGGAAAGTTACTTAATGGCTCTGCCTCCATTTCCTCAACTGTAAAATGGAGATAATAATAACACCTCTCTCGAGGTTGTTGTGAGGATTGAAAGAGATAATATTTGTAAAGCTCTTAGTACATACTAGGTGCTTAATAAATGATTATTCCCATCCCTTCTCCCCTGCTGACTTGGGATCTACCACCTCACTCCCAAGTGACCCAGTTCTGCTGTGAAGGCAATTGTTGTCCCCCCTTTCCTCTAGTGACTCTTCCTTTTCTGAAAATTGCAGCCTCTCGCCCAGAATTCCTCATTTTTCATCTCATGGTTGAAAGAACTTCCTACTCATGGTCAAATGAGACTTCTTTAGAAACCGAGCTGCTGGCAATGGATAATAAAGACATTCTTTTGTACTTGGGATGAGGCTTTATTTATGTTTCCCAAAGACAGATGTTTTCTGACTATTACAAGAGGATTTCATGAGAAGAGAAGAAATGCATCATAGTGAAATTTTGCAGCCTGGAGCACCCACAAAATGAGGTGGTGAAAGCCCTCTTACTAGCCCAAGTTGATACATTAACTTAGTCGCAATCATTCAGCTTCCTGATCTAGGGCCTTCTCCGGCAGGTCCCTAACCACAGTCACACATTCAATGCGCCGTGAGTAACCAAGCAAAAATGTAATATAATGCTTTTTCTTAAAGGGAAAATCCAGGTAGATAAGGGGCATATAATAGCCCAAAAAGTTCAGATTTGGCTGACGGAATGTTTCAAGATGGGGATCCCTATCAAGAATGTCTTGTCTTTTATCCTGTGGAGTTGGAACTTGAGGTCACCAGCACAGAGCTTTCTAGGTATGTGCATACTATTTAAAATTCAGTGAAAGAGGTGGTGAAATTTGTGTTAAGAAGAACTGAGTTTAAATATTGCTGCAGTATTTTACAAGCAGTGTGACCAAGAGCAAATCATGTAACCTCACTCAGCCTCAGTTTCCTGAGAATCAGATGGGATAATATTAGTGCTACTTAAAATACATAACATACTTTATACACATTAAGGTGCTATATAAGTGCTAGCAAATATCACTCTTTTTAAAAATATTTGATTCTTAGATCACCTTCAGTTCTGAATCTCTTCCTCCCCTACCTAGAGATCCATTCCTCATAATGAAGAATAAAACAGAAAGATGAAAAGGAATTCAGCAAAAACCAATCAACACATCAACCATGTCTGAGAATATATGCAATATTCCATACCCATGATTTCCCAGTGCTACAGAGGAGGAAGTACATTTTCTTAATTTTTCCTGGTGCTAAGCTTGGCCATTATAATTCCACACAGTTCAGTTTAGTGGGTTTTTGTTGTTATTATGGTGGTGGTGGTTCTTTCCATTTACATTGTTGTAGTTATTGTGTATATTGTTTTCTTAGCTCTGTTTTCTTTACTCTACATCAGTTCATATCAGTTTTCCCATGCTTCTTTGCCTATTTCACATTCATCATTTCTCATGACACAGTTATATTCCATTACATTCATATGCTGTGACATCTTTAGCCATTTCCCCAATCAATCCCCTCCCTTTCTTTTTAACATTTTGTCTCAAGACAGTTGTCAGGAATAGGGAATTGTTGTCTTCATAGGGAGCTATCTTCACTGGGAGAAGTATAGATCAGCCTGGGTTTTGCAAGATTCTTCCTTCTCTAGGCTAATGAACTAGTCTGGGTGAGATATATGGCTCTAAAGAACAAGGACTGTATAGAAGAGAGGGAGGCAATTCTTTCTTCCCCATAGGGGTTTCACATCTCCATTTTCCATTTAGCAAACCCAGTCACTATAGATTTGCCTGATGTTGATTTCTAGGAAGACAGTACGACAGAGGAGAGAGCTCTCTAAGTGAGCTGATCACTGCCCGTGATTTGATATGTGGAACATAAAAGGGGATACTAAGCACCATGATAAAAATAGGTGGTCATTGCAGGCTGCACAGACCAGGACTCGCATCCTATGTAAGAACAGTGGCCCAGTCAGGAATAAGGATAGTGATGTACCATTAGCCTTGGGTTTTGGGGTCAGACCTGAGACCTAGGCTGACCCTAAGGGTAGAACCCAATTTATATCTCCCAGTTTCTGGTGAACCCTAGCCTAAGCATTCTTCTTTTATGTATACAAGGAACTCATGACATTTCCCATGTATTCCAGAAGTTCCCAGGCTCCTTTTTTGTACCCCATCTCTACAATTTGCCAGATAAATAAATAAAATGAAAGTTCAAATTCCACTCACGAATTGATGATCCCCTATTTTGTACATGAAATAAACTCTTTGTACCCAGAAGTAGTTGTGAATGCTGTTAATTGCAGGCTTAGGAAATTACAGGCAGGAGATTGATAATGACTTCAGCCCAATGGAATTGGACAGAGGCCCTCCCTCATTAAGGTGAGACTGATCATTTCAGTCTTAATGGCTGATAAAGGAGTGAAACTGGGGTCAGAGCTTCCTGATATGTGATTAGTTTAAATGGCCAGGCAGAAACACAACAGCAAATATTTGAAGGGGGGTAAAGTGGGATGGGAGGGGCAGAGAGAGAAGCCGACCCCTTCCTTCTCATCTCCTCCTACCCCCCACTAGCTCCAAAAGCAGAAGAACAAAGACGGCTAACTGCTGCTTTGGTGATTTATGGTCCTCCAAAGCTAATCTAGAAATTACTTCAGCATTGATTAACACTGACATTTCATGTCAGTAAATCTCAACAGCAACCTAAAAATGGTGCCTGCACTTGAGAGGCACCTGCCAGAGAGAGCCAGGGCATCCTAGAGAGTGATTTAAACGGTAGTCAGAACCAGCATCGAGCTGGACTCTCTCTGGCCCCACTAACAAATGTTGCCATTCTTTGCCAGGAACGTAGATTCCCTCCCTCTCACAGTCTACAGATGGAAAGAGATTTCTCCCCTCCTTTCCGGGGCTATGGAAGCATCACTAGGAAAACATGTCAGACTTGCATCAGCACTGGTGGTAAAAGGAACACAGATAGAGGAAATAGATAAATATCAGTTGTGGGGAGGCTTTGTTTTCTCACATGATATATGGTTCCGGAGGAGCAGTTAGAAAACAAATTATTGTGTCTTCACCATGGGCAGGTCTTTTAGCTGCACAGACCAGAAAGATGAAATGTTGTAGATTAGCGGTTAGCTCACAATAGGGTTGGGCTACAGGAAAAGTGTCCTGAGTTTATCTATTGTTAAGTGATATAATTTATCGTCTTCAAGGGTTAAGGAGCAATTTCAGTCCTTTCCTACTTTTTGAAGCAGAGATTTATAAGACGATCCCCAGATTTAGACAGAGGTGGTACTTGTAGAAATCTCCCCTGCCCCAAAGGCTGAGAGATACTTGGTATGTGTTGGAAGCCAAGTCATCCAGGGAGCTAATTTGAGGCTTGCCTCTAAAACTATATTTGCTTTCTGAGTGCATGGCCAGCTTTCATTCGGGCTGGGATCAGCTGACAGCTATGCAAGTTGGTAGATAGGAGTAATTGAATATAGATAACCTTGATTGTTGACCTACCCAGAGCCATCACTGGCTGGTCCCCATTGTTTCTGTGTTGTTTTTTTTTTTTTTTTTGTTGTTGTTGTTGTTGCTGGTTGATACCAAATTGCTGCTAGATGAATTTATGTGTTAAGATTCCACTGCCCTGGGAACTGCTTATCATTTGTGGGTGTATCCTGTGAGAAGTTCCTCTTTACTTGATTTAGAGAGCTGGGATTGATTTAGAGAGCCACTAGTGTGGCTTAGTAGTTGGCATTAGTGGTGAAGAGTAGGATTGGATGAGTTTATTAATCAGAAAGGGGAATTGTGCTTTTGCTTTGAAAAAATCGATTTTGTTGTTGGTAGAACTATTCACCTCACGAGGCTGTTTTATGATATTGTAGCTATATTGAGTGCTTTCCAACAAATATTGAGCCAATCTTAATAGTTATCAGCTTTAGTTTAAAAATCAAGGAAGGCTAAATAGCTGCACATTGCCATCACTACAAAATTTCTCTCTTTTAAGGAAGGAGAGAATTCAGAGAAATTAAGAGAGTTTTCTAGGAAAAATGCATATTTGAATAAAGATGGAAAAAGTCTAAAAAGCAAAGGTGGTGCTAGATAAATGTCAATGATTATTATGTCTCAACTGTCATTATTTCATCTCAAAAATGGGATAATGACACTGGCAGATAGACTGAGCAGACCTTGGAGGTAAGGATACATTTGAGACCTCTATGTATCCCCCAAATGTTTGGGATATACATACAACAGGCATAGACACATAGTTTGTTCAGTTGTTTCAGTTATGTCTTTTGAGATTTTCTTGGCAAAAATACTGGAATAGTTTGCCATTTCCTTCTCTAGCTCATTGAACAAATGAGGAGACTGAGGCAAACAGGGTCACTCAGACTTGCCCAGGGTTGCACAGCTAGTAAGTGTCTGAGGTGGGATTTGAACTCTGGGAGATAAGCTTTCCTGACTCTAGGTCAGTGCTCTATTCGCTGTGGTGCCTAGCTGCCCCAGACATATAGTAGGAGAATAATAAATACCAACTTCACAAGGTTATTGTGGGGGAAGCTATTTATTTAAGTCTTAAAACACACTGGCTCCTACTCTGAGAAAGTATGACCTAGAAAGGGACTGGGGATTATCTAAGGAGTCCATTCTCTGCAGTGTATTTGCAAGGGCTGAGCCATAAGCCTTTACTAGCTGAAAGAACTTGGATAAATCCTTTAGCCTCTCTCAGTTTTCTCATCTATAGAATGGGAGGAAGAGAATAATAAGCATTTATTAAGTTCCTACTATGTGCCAGACACTATACTAAGCATTTTACAAATGTTACTTCATTTGACTCTCAGAAAAACCTCAGGTTAATACTACTTGTCCTATCCTTACTCACAGAGGAGTTGGGAAAAAAATGCTTTGCAAACATAAAGCATGATAAAAATTTGAGTTGTTTTTGTTATCATTAGTATTATTTGTTAGTTTTGCTTACCTAAGTAGACTAGAGGGGAGCTTTGTGACAGGGATACATTTGAATCCTTTTTTGTAGAGTGTGTTGAAGCCAGCTCAAACCAGCTCCTGAGAGCTGATTGTTAACATTTCAGTGTAAGCATTTGTACCTTGGAAAGTAGGAAATGCAACAGATCAGAGCTTGATTTATTGTTTTGTTGATCATCTAGAATTAAGAAAGTGATGGTGAAATGTTAATAATACAGATTAAATTGAAAGGTGTGCCAAATATTTTTTGCAAAGCTGGTTGTTAAACATTTACCACCACACCCAGGACTTGTATTATGCTCAACAGGGAGAACAAGTGCTAGATTCATAGTAGGAGAATGACAAATGGTAGCTGACTGAGTTTCTAATCCTCTTCTTCCACTGAATTCCAGGTCTTGAGCTGGACTTGAGCTAGGGCAGAGAAGGGACAAAACCAATGTCCCATGGTGGGGTTCCACCCATGGGAACTGAGAAGGTAGGATAGATGCCTGCAAAAGAATAGTCCGGTATTGTCTCCGACAAAATAGAGAGAAGTTGGCTAACGGAATCCAAGGATGATGCTTAGGTTCTGAGCTTTTGAAATGGTGAGGGAGGGAGTCTCACTGCATTCTCTCATCACCAAGTGACTGTGAGTGACTGCTCAGTTGAGGCGATCAGCCTTTGATGCTTTCAACATCAGAACAACTCTTCATCCCTAGAAGGAAGGTTCAGGTTAGTCAGCCAGGGCAAACAGCTCAAGGGAAATTTCATTTTCCCTTTGTTGGTTATACTCCTTTCATCTGCTGTGAATACACATACCTCCATCTACACTTCCGGAGTAAATGAAACCTTCCGTCTCTCAGCCCCATCATCCTGGCTTGGGTACCAAACTGATGGGATGTCGTCTACCCTTTAAAGGCAATGGCCTTGCATGGTAGTATGAAATAGACTTCACTGCAATTCTCCCCCCTTCCCACCATCAGTAAAAAAAAAGACAAAACAGAACTTTGAGGTGCCCTTAGCTACTGGGTGATCTGCACTGGGGGAAGGTAGATGGGTAGGGACGGAAATCTTCCCAATGGCATCTGCACAGTTGTTGCTGTGAGTCCCCAGGTTGCACTTATGAATGCCTTGAGAGGTCTATGCCTGGGGCAGAAGAGAGAAAGAGGCAGGCAACAAGTATTTATTAAAGGCTTACTGAGTTTGATACTTCTGCTTCATAGCACTGAAGAATTAAATAACTTGCTTAGGGTCCCAAAGCCACAGTATGCTGTGGGATCCTGTAGATTTTATGCCAATTTTATTGCTTCCTCTGGTGCAAGTAGGCTGCATTATATTACCAAAGATACCTTGCATGTGAGAAGCAAAATAAAAGAAATCATCAGGAAGATGGGCAGGAAAGGGGTGGATTTCTCATGCTTTGGGAGGAAGGGCTAATAAATGGACAGCCCAGAGGCTGTAATATTAAAAAGATGCAGAGAAAAGCCTCCAAAACATCTGGTGGCTTCTGTCCAGAGGATTTAGAAAAAAAAAAACATGGACCAGATTCCCCAAAGATGGGAAAGAGTGATGGGACCGTGCTCTCTGGCAGTTCTTGCTTTTTTGTGTAAAGGGGATTGCCCTATGAGCATGCCCGAATCACCTAATATGGAGGAACTCTGCTTCTTTGGCTATGCTAACATGTGACTGGGAGTAGCCTACTTTGATTGTCTGTGTTTTCAAAACTGGTCAGATTGGAACAGTCTGTCTCTTTCCTGCTGCACCCAGAGGGTGAAGATCACACAGCTCCCCTCACAGGGGGAGCCCCATGAACTGAATTGGAGTGAGGCATACCTTTCTTCCTACCCCCCAATTTCCCTTTTAGGCCCCATGGCTTGGAGTGTTTTGGTTTCTGTTCTTTTTCCATTTTTCCTCAGTTTTGGGTGCCAGCAGACTGGACCAGGACTTTGAGCCATGGCAGCCTTGGAGCCAGGATTTTAGAAGGGACTTTGCAGCTGAAGTCAGTCCAGTGGGGAGGCTCTGAAAAGTCAAAGTACCCTGGGACTAGATCTGGAAGGGGGTTAGGGATGTGGAACTTGGGACTGGGCTCTATAGGAACCAAGCTAAGCTATTCACCTAATTCCCTTCTCCTTCTCAAAGACTGAGGGGGTGGGGGTGGAGAGGGTTGAAGGATTATTCTTCCTACATATTGTGTAGTAAATTTGTATATTAGTGATCATACCTTTTGAAGTAAATATCCCTTTGTAAAAATTAATCTGATTGAATGAGGGTGCAGGAGACCTCCCCACCCCCACCCCCAACTTGAAGGAGCAGCATCAGTAGGGACTGGAGCCATTTGCAGAGAGCCTGGACATTCCTTAGTCCCCTTATAGCTATGGGAGAACCCTGGGGAGGGGTAAAATGTAACACACCCGGCCTTCAGGCAGTGGGGCCAGGGTCCTCAGTGTTACATTTGCATTAATAATAATGATAACTAACATTTAAGTTTCAAGGTTTGGGAGGCCCTTTAATCTGTTATCTCATTGGAGAGCCAAATAGATCAAATTTTAAGAATTCTTGCCTGGAAGCACGGCCATTTGTTAGTTTTGAACCTAGTTGGCCATATATTGATGGACCCGTCATCAAATTATCAAAAGGTTAATCCCCAGGGCTAAGATGGTGTCATGGCAGGCACCTCACTTCCAGCCTCGGCGCCAATATCTTTTGTCATCCTGTGAGTCTGAACGGTTGTTCAGGATTTTCCCACAGTGAGTGAAATGTTTTCATTTCAGTCCCTGGTGAGTTACTTGGATCCAAAAGAAATGTTGCTGCTTCCGTGAACCTTCCCTGAACTCCAATAACCGAACGTGAGTGGCTTTCTCTGTGAACTGGCTACTGCTCTGGGCAGCCCAGCCACCTACCCTGTGGAGCTAGGAAACTCAGACAAAGGAAGAGTTCTGACATAGACTCAGGGTATTTTCCTCCTTTAGCATGCATATAGGATGGGGAATTAGGGGAATATTTTGTTTTGCAGGAATTTTAGCCCATGTTCTTCTTTGATAGGTAAGGCAAGGTCCTTCAAAAGGTTTATATGTCTGGATTTTGGCTCAAGCATCCCGTCCCTGACTCCATTTAGAATAAATTCCCATTGGAGCTGAAGAAATGGGAGGACTGTTCCAAACAGCAGCTGAATGATTCTAAGGCATCTATAGAGATTTCCTCAGGAGCCACTGTTTACCAATACAGTTAAACCCAGCCTTCCCCTCCTACTGTACAAACACCATCTTATCTACTTAACTTCAGTCGATTAAGCCATGAGCAGTTGGAAAAGGGTAAACAGGCATTAATAACAAAACTATAAATGAGTCATTGGAGTGTACTAGGATATTGTGTCAAGTTTTTTGCTTTGAAGGGAGAAGGGAAAAAAAAGTTCGCACCTTCCTGACACTGCAGTAAAACACCACAACATTACAACTTTTCAACCATATCTAAAAGGCCAATTTAAGTTGATTCCCATTCGTGGTTTATGGCCATGGTTCAGCAGGTGTAAACTAGTAATAGCTCTAGTCCGGCTCTGGAAAGCTGCCAGGACCAGATGTGTTCAGTCAAATGACTAATTGAAAACCTTAAACAAAATCAGGAGCTCTGTTATTTTGCCTGCATAATAAAGCAGTGCTGATAAAGGCAGTGGAAAAAAAAACACCCCTCTCATCATCAATGCCATTAACAATCATGAGTAAAGATGAAAACAACGCATGGTTTATTCTGCAAATGAAGGCATATAACGAGATGGCATCCCAGGAGCCCATTACCCATTTTAATAATACATCAAGGAGCCTGAGCAAACAGTTTGTATGTGAAAGCCAAACACAGCAAAGTATTTACAGTTACCGCATACAGAGACAACTCCCAGTACTAGGAATTTAACAAATTTATAAAGGCACATAACATGATAGCTATTAGTGAAATTAAAAGAAAGCCATTACAGGCTTGCAGCCTTGCCTTGGCTTGTCAGTCAAATAATGGCACCACCCCAATATCAACTTCTGAATCCGACAAATTCCTTTTTTTTTTTCCCTTCTCCAAGAGAGCTGCCTGAGTTAGGCTCAAATTATGTGCATGAATAATAAAATACAATCTAATTAAAAACTGTAGTTAAATATGCAAAAATTAATGATAATGAGATTGGCCAATACCTCCGAGTATAGGCACTTTATGAATTACTCACAAGTGTTAGTTGACTTTGACCTAAACAGAAGATAATGGAAACGACTTTAAAAAGCCTTAGCCATAGCTTCTCACTTGGTTTGTGCTTCCTTCCAGGGTGGGGAGCTCCTTCTAATAGTTAATGGGTGGTGAAGGGACTAGAACCTCTTCTGGATTCTCTCAGATCCAGAATAATCTCTGCTTGCAGTAGCCTTAGGGGCTGGGGCTCAGTATTGTTCTAAAGGGTATGCAGGAGAGGAAATCGTCCTTTCAGATAGAAAGGACCCATGCCCACTGGACCTGTTCCCTAATTCCTCACAAAGCACCAAGTTAGCCCAATTGAGTTGAGGGCAACCTTGAGCTCTGAGACTAGGAGTCAGTCAGAAAAGTCTGGCCCCTACCTACCCATGGGAAAATGAGGAAGGAGTTCTTACCACCAATAGAAAACCCATTAATTTCAGAAATTCTAGAGAATACAGCACGTTATTTTCAGGAACTCTATTATGTTCTCTCTCATCTTTTCAAGTTTGTTCTAGGCTTTGAAGGCAGAGGGCAAATAAAGTTCTGGAAAATAACCAATTTGACCTGAGTGGTGCAAAAATAACCAAATGACCCTATCAAAGCTCAGTGACCAGAACCAGGATTTGTCTATTCCCCTTCTCCCATTATTTTTTCTCCTCTATGTATAACTCAGATTACAGTGGGCTATAGAGGAAAGAACCCCAAATTTGTGGAACCTGGGTTTAAATTCTGACTCTGCTATTTATGATCTATGTAACCTTGGTCAATCCTGGCAAACTGATGGATCCTTAGTTTTCCCATTTGCAAAATGAGATACTTGCATTAGATGATCCCTAAGGCCTCTTTTTGTTCTAAATGCTTCTTTATGGCCTTCGAAGTCTTTTTGAGATTGCCTCCTGTGTGTGCTGTGTTTTTCTCATCCCTCATTTTAAGGAGAAAATTTGTCATCACATTGAACTTTTGGATGTGCTTTCAGTTTACCTGACACCACATTGTACATTTGGAACAGTGCTCAGAAATCTATGCACTCAAGACTCGACGCTATTTTGGAGGGGCCTAAATTTATCCATTTTCTAATTTTCACAGTTCCTGAATCTTCCCTGCATTCTGCATTTTGGTATTCCCTCCTTGCTGATGATTCTGCCTTGCATAGAGTTGATGACAAACTGAAAGGTATTGGCCTTGAAGAGAGAAAAGTGATCCTGAAGCATTAAACAATTTCAAAACTGCTCAAAATAATTTGCCTTTTGGCTTTTCATCTGTTGAAACAGAATCTGGCATGCTGAAAAGTAAGCGTTTCATCAAGAAGGTATTTCTTATTCATGTGGTATCTATGGAAAATTGTTCTCTCAGCATATTGTTGAGTACAGTGGTGTCATCTTGAAGCTGCTGTGCCCACAATGCCTATTTCATGTGAAGTCAATACGCATTTGGGTTAATTAATACATTTCTCACAATGCTATAGACCTAGCAGATTCAGCCGCAATTCATGGTAGCAATAGTTCTATTCTTAGCAGAGTATTAATTTCTTCTATTTCCAAATGACCAATGAAAAGAGCATGAATTTTGATTACCCAGCTTCTCTCTCTGTCTCTTTCTCTCTCTCTCTCCCTCTGTGTGTGTGTGTGTGTGTGTGTGTGTGTGTGTAGTTGTCTATGAGAGATAGAGACAGAGACAGACAGAGACAGACAAGGACAGAAATGGGAAAGAGGGAATAGCTAGATTGACAATATTTTGTTTTTGAAGAGTTTGCATTACAAGTGTCTTCATTAATTCTTCACCCAGCTTTGCTCTACCTCACAACTGTTATCCATGGAATAGGAGTTATTAGAATGTCCAGTCTTCGATGTGCTAAAGGTTAGACAATAGTAGTGCGATTAAAATTCGAAGCATGTCTACTGGGTAGACAGCTACTGATCTTGCACATATCATGTTGTTTTTATTGACTGTTAAATATTTGTCCCTACAGACTAAAGAGGAAGCCAGTTTTCTTTTGGTTGTGGAAATAGGGATCTCAGAACACAGAATATTGTTTTACTTCTTTTGATGGATCTGTAATGTCATAGATGTGGATATTCCCTGAAGCGATGTAGATCTGCAGATCACAACCTATCCATATTTGCCCAACCTGCATGATTCTATCCATACCTTCCCATTAATCCACTATAATACACTGGAGATTTATCATTTTCTTAACATTGTATGGATACCAATGGATTATGTGAACCCTTCATTGGTGATCCCTTAATATCACTACATGACTAGCATTCTTTGGTGGGGGGTCATATATTCCTTTAATGGCATCTTGTACATTGGCTCTCAGGCATAATTTCTCACTTGTAATGTGTTAAAGTATGCTCACAAATTTCCACTGCCCTTTGGGTAAGTTTCAATGTCAATTCATTGAAATCTATAGTATTTCATGACTCAAAGCAATACAATGTCCCCAGAAACAATCAATCAACCTGCATTTAAAGCACCGACTATGTGCCAGGCCCTGCAATAGGTGCTGGGTATGCAAATTCAATGAATAAAGCAATCCTTACTCCCAATGAGCTTACATTTTAATGAGGGAGACAATAAGTAGAGAAGAATATTGGGTTTTATCTGTATTAAAACTGTTTTTAAAGTATTTTGGAAAGATATTTTCCAATATTTGCTTAAATCATCATCTCTATATCACCTTTAATCAATGTGAATAATCTGTTAGGTTCCACTGGAGACAGACTAGGGATCACGCTACCTAAAGTTAATGCCATTTTATTTTTCTCTAAAACACACTGGGATAACCTGTAAGTTATTCCTACTTACCTGTCTCGTCAAGTCAATATGACCTTCTATTTATTCATTTAGAGAAGAGTTAGTACCCCCAAAGCACACAAAACCCACAGTCACCTGTCGTCACCATGGAAACACCATTGTTTGCTTACAATCTTCTTCATTGCTTGAGAGAGACCTCTGACCACCAGATGCAGAGCTGAACTTAATGTTGTTGGTTTATCAGAGAGCACAACTACTGAATTTTAAGAAAGTCCCAATATTTGTTCACAAGGGCTAAAGAAAATCATTTTGATGGAGAAAACTTGTCCCTTTTAAGTGTGTGAGAGAGCAGGCATAGGGCATGTTTTGCATGTCTATCTCCTAAATGATTTCTAGGAGCTTTGCTGATAGCTATTGGAAATATTAAATATATGTAAAGTGCTTTACAAACCTTAAAGCACTATATTAATGTCAGCTATTATTATTTTAAAAGCTATGGATGGTGGTAATGATTTCATTTTTAGAAAGGAAGACTGGAGACAATTTTAGTGGTCCATATCATTGAGTAAATTGAACCAATTTTTACTACATACTTCTAGAAACTTGAAGATTTCTTTAAAGATATGTTTGCATGATGCTCAAACAGCCAATTGCCAAATGGCAAATTCTATCATCTAATCAGTTGCTTTATTCAAAAAATATTTGTTGCAGATCCAATTGTGTGCATAGAAAGTTCAATATGACATGGTCTCTGTCTTCAAGGAACTTATGGCTTAGTAATCACATAATGCCAAAAAATGACTTGGTTTGATATTTTCATGGAAATGACTATATGGACTTGATTTGTTATTATGTAAATATAACTCAAGTCAGATGCTTAAGGGTTTTTAGTTTACAGTCATTTTGTACTGTAAAAAAAAAGAATTACATTTATGTCAGCAAAAAAATACCTTTGGGTTTTGAAAGACTTTTTAATATCTTTTCTTTGTTTCTTTCTTTAAAAAAAAAAGATGAAAGAATCTTTGCTTAATTGACCAGCATCTGCCACTGTTCTCTGGCAGCCCCCATGAGGGATGTTAGAAGGTGAAGTGTGGGCTGTCAACTCATTTCATCCTAGTTACCAGCCGCCATTTAAGTATCCTTTCCCAGGATCACTTGGGAGTAAATCTGGCAGCTGAAACCTAGGGAAGGGGGAGAGAAGGTCCCAGCCAAGGCTAAGGATGCTTTAAAAGGAGGACACAACAGAGTTAGCTCTCAAGTCTTTGGTTTGATGGTGACCTGCATTGCCTTAGTTCTAAGGAGTTCTATGAAACTGAGTGGCCCAGGGGTTGAAGGGACCTCTAGAGACCAGTCAGGAACTCACAGCAAGTGCTTCTTCTTGTTCTGCTCATTTAATGAGGGATACTCAACCTAGTTTTAGCAAAATATCTATGGCACTGTTAAATAAGGCATTTTAGTAATATACCCACTTCACCAGATCCCTCTAAAATGGCAAGGGGTATCCCTTTCCTGAAGATCAGTATCTCAATTTATTGAGCATTAATTACTTACAGTTTTAGTCTGAATAGGGAAATATAAAAGGAATTGGTGAGCAAGCTAAAAGTCAAAGCTCCTGTTAGCTGCCTTATTGTCTCTCTCCAAGGATTCAAATTCCAGTCAAGGAGTTCCTAAATTTTAGGAGTAAGCAACTAATGACATGCTTATGTGTACTGAACCTTTTAAAAATAACTGTAGAGTTTTAGATTTCTAAAATTGGAAGACACTTGAGAGCTTATCTGATCCAACCTTTTAATTTTACAGATAACAAAATAGCATATTAGAGAGGTAAAGTGATTTACTTGAGACCATATAGCCAATCAATGCCAGAGTTGGGACTAGAGTGCATGTTTTCTGACTCTCAGTCTAGTGGTGCTTGCTTTCATTCATCATTCTTCCAGTCAAGTGATTATTTCCACAATTAACAAAAGGACAATGTCCCAAGATGCAACCTGGCATAAAAATCCATCTTTTAATGGACCGCCACAATCTCTGAAAAGTCAAAATTATGGTTAACCAAAAGGGTAACGGAAAGGTGCATAGTTGGCTTGAGTAGGCTATAGCATATTAACAAAGACGACATACATGCAAGAAGTGGTATAACAGATACCATTCAGGAAATGTATGATGGGAAAAGGAGGTAGTTGTCAGTAATGATGGATGGCCTGAATGTTTTGCAGATACTCATGAAATGTTGAAAGACTTCTGGTACATTGAATCGATACCTTATGGAAGACTTAAAGACATGGGCAATAATCCATGTAAGACGAGGTGTGGTTGAGAAGGCACGTGTCTTTGAAGGGAGCACCCACATTGATTAAATGAGGAATCCAATGAAGTATTGATGCATTCTTTATGAAGTGCTGTATTGAGGCCACAGAGAACTCCTCTATACTTATAAGCATGTCTTTGGCCTTTTCTTCTCACTCCTGCCCCTCACACTTTGTAAGTCAGTATTCATACATGGATAAGGGCTTCTCTGCATCTAACTGGGCTCCATTCTGAGAATATGAAGGACATTCTTTTCCTCCTTTATCCAATAAACATTTATTATGATTTGATTGTATATAGGGCACTGTGCAAGGTGATGAGGGAAATACAATGTTTCAATAAGTCACAGTGCCTACCCTCATGGAACTTACAGTATATTAGGAAGATAAGACACCAACATAGATATTATACACAGTATATAATATCACATAAGCACATTGGAAAATTACACAATTTTTTTTTCTGTGAGGCTTGGAAAGGAGTAAGGTTGTTTCCAAAAGGTGGGCTCAGGAAGATGGGAAACAGAAATATTTAAGATGAACTTTAAAGGCTAGGTAGTTCACAAGTTAAAGAAGGGAAAGAAGGGACATCTTATATATGTAGGAAATAGCATCATGAAAGACAGAAGGACAGGAGAGAATAAATGATATGGAGCAAAATAATATGAGATAAAACTGGAAAGGCAAGAGGGTGACAGATTGTGGAGGGCCCTGAATGCCAGCCAAAGGAGTTGTTTCTTTATTTGGTGGGCCAGAGAGAACCAGTGAAGATTTTAGACCAGAGGAATTGAAATAAAACTGGATTTAGAGTAAGAAGTCCCAGGTTCAAATCCTGATTCTACTCTTTACAACCTATAAAACCTTGGGCAAGTCACATAACCTCTCTGAGCAACAGTTTCCTACTCTGTAAAATGAAGAGGTTGGACTAAATGACCTCCAAGATCTCTGCTAGTTCAAAATTTATGCTCCTATGACATGATTAGATTAATACACAAGAAGGATTGTTCTGGCAATGGTAGCAAGGATGGATGCTGGGGAGGGTGAGCCGAGTGGGAGGGACTTGTTAGGAGACTGTACCAAAGTCATCTGCATGGAGGTGATAGTTGAAGTCATGGCAATGAATACATTTGCCAAGGGAGAGTCTTCTAGAGCAACAATTCTTAACTTGGGCTCCATGAACTTGTTTTTAAAATAATTCAGTAACTACACTTCAATCTAGTTGGTTTCCTTTGAAATCATATGGATTTTATATTTTTGTATTTAAAAACATTATTCTGAGAATAGATCTATAGGCTTCAACAGATTGTAAAAGGAATCCAGGACCCAAAAAAGGTTATGAACTCCTAGTCTAGAGAGAACAAGAGAGGGCCAGGGATGGACCACTATGGGACAAACAGTGATACTAATGGACCAGGAGGAGAACAAAGAACCAGCAAGGGAATGAGAAAGCAGCAAGAGAGAAAAGAGAGACAGGAGAGTATCTCTGAATGAATATCTTCAGGGTATCTCTGAAGAGGAGAGAGTAACAAGAAGGAAGGAATGGTAAACAATGACAAAAGCTACAGAAATGTAAAGGAAGCCAGGGGAAAGGCATACACTGGATTCAGTGATATAGAAGTCATTGGTGACCTCAGAGAGAGCAGTTTCAGTTGATGCCCAGGAAGTGGGGGAATCAAGCGTAGGTGACTTTTTCAAGAGGTCTACTCTGTTGCCTTATTATTGAGTAGAGGCATCCCTGGGTGCTATTTCTCAGGTAAAGTATAAGCTCTGGAAAATCCTTAAGTTATCTCTGTGTAGCCTTCCTTCAAGGTAATTTGCTTTGGCTTGTATAATTTTCACGTGCCTGATAATGCTTCTTTTTGTTTCCTTTCTGCCAAATTTTCCTCCACTTCATGATTTTGGGGGGTTTTGAATATGTTAATCTTTTTTTTACTTATTTGAAGAGATTGTATATCATGAATTCAATTTTTCCTAGTCTACTAATTGTGTGTGTGTGTGTTTATGTTTAATTTTCCACTGAACGCCATACTTTTTTTGCATTAACAACAGTAATTTATGATCTAAATTTATTTATAATTTTCTTTTATGAGTTTTATGTTTCTTTCTTTCTTCTTCTTCTTTTTTTTTATTTTTTGGTTAGGCAATGGGGTTAAATGACTTGCCCAGGGTCACACAGCTAGTAACTGTTATGTGTCTGAGGCCAGATTTGAACTCAGGTCCTTCTGAATCCAGGGCCGGTACTCTATCCACTGCACCACCAAGATGCCCCTTTATGTTTCTTTTGAGACATTATGAGGTACCTTTTTGTTTCATGATCTCAGTGAGGGGGGGTTGGTCCCTAAGATTCTGTATTTTGTCAGGCACTCCGGTTTACCTATAGTGTAATATTTTTAATGGTACTTTGGTTTCTCACTGTGGCTTTGTTTGTTTGTTCTTGTAATTTTTGGCTTCCTCTGTTGGTTTATCTGTTTATGTGCTGCTGGTTTTTTATTGAAGCTTTTTCTCGACATACTACTTTGGTATTTTGGCCATTTTCTTTTATTCCTATCCCTCTTTACTATCCCATAGTTCATTCAAGCACAGGTCTGTCAATCTCCTCACCTTGGTTGGGATATGGGGGTCCCCTGCCTGGGTCCCTTCTCTGTGTAACTTTGGAGTATGGAATTTGTCCCAGATGGGTTTCCGGTCAGCTTTCTCTCATGCCCATGGCAGCCAGGCATGGACCTATTTTCAATCTGCCTCCTTTCTTTTTTCTCCCTCCTTTTCTTCATGTGACTAGGCATAGTTAATGCTAGCTGTTTCTTTTGGGTAAGAATGGAGAATTTTTGAGCGGGGTCACTGTAGCTATGGAAGTCCTTACCCTGAATAAACCATGGGGTGTGAGGCTGATGATCCTTTCCTCCACAAGATTAGGCAGAGTCAGCACCTCCTACTTCTTGGGGAGGGGCATGTGTATATGTATGTGTGTGTGTGTGTGTCTTGGGGGCTGTTCAAGCAGAATCACTAGAAACATTACAGAATCTAAGACCTTTCCATGGTTCCATTGGCTCCATAACAATGAATGCAGCATAACTACCAATGGGAGGGAGAGAAATTATATCAAAAGCTTTGAAAAGAAGCTCCAGAATAATTCCATTTGTCTGTCTGTCTGTCTGTCTATCTATCTATCTATCTATCTATCTATCTATCTATCTATCTATCTATCTATGTAACTCTTAATATTCTTTGGTTTCAATGCAAAAGTGGCTGGCTTTAAGGGGAAATATGTTTGAAAATGTGGTTCAGGAGTAAGAAACAAGAAATCAAAGGTTTATAGTCAGTTAACATACATTTGTTAATCACTTAATATATTCTAGGCACTGTACTAAGGACTAATGATACAAAGAAAGGCAAAAGATAGTTCCTGCCCTTAAGGAGCTTACAATCTAATATGGAAGACAGCAAGCAAACAAATATGTGCAAACAAGCTATATATGGGATAAATAGGAAATAATTAATAAAGGGAAGGCAATATAATTGGGGAGGGGTTAGGGAAAGCTTCTAGTAAAAGAAGGGATTTTATTTGGGACTTCAAAGAAGTTAGGGAGGTAGGTAGGAATGGGGAAAGCCAGAGAAATGCCTGAAGTGCCTTGTTTGTGGAATGGACAGGAAGTCAGTGTTACTGTATAGAAGAGTACTTGTCAGGATTAAAAAGTAAGAAACCTGAAAAGGTAGGAGGGGGTTAGGTTATAAAGGGCTTTAAATGCTAAACAGAAGGGGATTTTGTATTTGATTTTGGAGATGACAGGGAGCCACTGGAGTTTATTGAGTATAGGGGTGACATGGTTGAACCCGCACTTTAAGAAAATCACTTTGGTGGATGAATGAAAGATGGATTGGAGTGGGGAGAGACTTCTAACAGGCAAATCAATCAATAGGCTATTGTAACAGGTCAAATGAGAGGTATATACTCAAGAGATGCTGCAAAGGTGAAATCCACAGGCATTGGCAATAAATTGTATATAGCAAGTAAGAGATAGTGAAGAGTTGAGGATTATACCTAGTTTCCTAGTCTGGGGCTTGGGAGGAAAATGGTACCCTCAAGAGTAATAGTAAGAATTTAGAGGGGAAACATAAAGAGTTCAGTTTTGGATATATCAAGTTTAAGATGTCTACTGGATATCCAGTTCAAGATATCTGAAAGGCAGTCGAAGATGTTAGACTGGAGGTCAGCAAAGAGGTAGGGCAGGATAAGTAGATTTGAGAATCATCAATGAATAGATAATAATTAAAATGATAATTAAATCTATGGAGATTGATGAAATCACCAAGTGAAATACTATAGAGGGAGAAGAGAAGAGGGCGCAGGATAGAGCCCTGTGGGACATCCTTGATTATTAGACATGACCTTGATAAGGATCTATCAAAAGAGACTGAGAAAGAGCCATCAAATTGGTAGGAGAAGAATCAGGAGGGAGTAGTGTCCCATGAGAGTAACAAGGAGAAGAGGGTTCATGACAGTGTCAAAGGCTACAGAGAGACCAAGAAGAATGAAAACTGAAAAATGGCCATTAGATTTGGTAATTAGGAGATCATTGGTAACTTTGGAGAGAGCAGTTTAGTTGAATGATGAAGACTGTAGATTATAGACTATACAAATGTCATGCTTATATATAATTAATATCTTCTTCAATATAATGTAAGTTCCTTGAGGTCTGGGACAGTTTCTCTTCATTTTTTTCTTTGTATACGTGGAGACTAGTACAGCGCCTGGCACTTAGTAGACTGTTAATAAATGCTTGTTGAATGAATGAATGATAATGAGGATTGGGAGACATTAGACATCATAATAATTTATTAGATAGTAAATTCTGATTTTAGAGTCATTTTCAAATCAGCTAGCAGTGAATAGTCAGACCAACAACCTTGTAGAGTTAGAATAAAAATCAATATCAAATTATGGAAAAGAACAAAAATAAAAAAGATATAACACATGATCTTATCTTCCAGAGGCAATTCCAAACTGACCTATTTAAATAAGCTGTTGACACCAAAAAATGGAAACTAAAAAAAAGAATAGACAATGTCATAGACATAATTTTCTAATAGATATAAATCAATACACAAAGAGGATGCTAAAAGATCCTAGAAATCACCTATATTGTCAAACACTGTATCTCCTTGCCTAGCAGAGAAAAATCAGAACTAAAGACAACGTTGATTTAGAATATTAACTTGTTTGTAAAATCTGATGGAGGAAGACACTAATAATAAGAGAAAAATCAAATAAAAACAGTCACAGAGTTTCATCTCAGACTCAGTAGATTGGCACACATGATATAAAATAGGAACAGCCAATGTTGGAAGGGTTATGGAAAGATAAACACACTAATGCAGTGAATTAGTACAACCATTCTTGAAAACAATCTAGAATTATGCAATTAAATTGATTAAAATGTCCACATCCTTTAACCCAGAGATTCCATTGCTAGGCATATACTCAAAGAAGGTCATTAACAAAAAGAAAAGTTCCACGTACATCAAAATATTTATAGAGGCACTTTATGTGGTAGCAAAGAGCTGGGAACAAAGTAGATGCCCATTGATTGGCAAATGATTAAACAAATGTAATGGAGTATTAATAATTACTAATATTACAAAAAAGTAATTGAATATTACTATACAAACATAATGAATACAGAGAAATATGGAAAGACTTAAATGAAGTGATGCAAAGTAAAGGAAATAGAGCAAAGAGAACAATATACACAGTGACTACAACAATGTAACTAGAAAGAACAATTGTCTTATTCCACATGACAATTGAAAATGAATGTTGCAAAATTACAAAGAATAAACTTGTCCCTAAAGAAGAGGTATGAGAAGACACCTCCCCCAATACTTTTGCAAAAGTGGAGGATATACAGTTGCGGATATTGCACATATCATCATATTTTTTCCTGTGTATTAGTCATTTTTGCTTATTTTTTTCCTCTTCTTTTTTCCTTTCCTTTAAAAAAATCCTGAAGTGGAGGGCAAGGAGAGCCAAGATTACAGATTGGGGCAGCCACACAGCTGAACTCTCCCAACAGTCAGTAATTGTAACTGTGGATGTGAATAGGATGAGCTCATCCACAAAATGGAATTGGATAGCAGAATGGATTAGAAACCAGAATCTAACAATGTATTGTTTGTAAGAGACACACTTGAAACAGAAAGACAGACACAGAGTTAAAATAAAGGGCTGTAGCAAAATCTAATATGCTTCAGTTGAACTAAAAAAAAAAAAGCAGGGGTAACAATCATGATTTCAGACAAAGCAAAGAAAAAATTAGGCCTGATTAAAAGAGATGATCAGGGAAAATGCATTTTGCCCAAAGGTACTGTAGACAATGAAGTACAATCAAAAATTTTTACAGCAAGTTTCTCTGATAGAGGCCACATTTCTCAAATATATACTGAGTATAGAACTCAGTCAAATTTATAAAAAATAAGAGCCATTCCTCAAGTGATAAATGGTCAAAGGATCTAAACAGACAATTTTCAGAAGAAGAAATCAAAACTACTATAGTCATATAAAAATGCTCTAAATCACTATTGATTAGAGAAATAAAAATTAAAACAACTCTGAAGTACCACTTCACATTTATCAGAAATGACAAATGCTGAATGGGATGAGGGAAAAATAAGTACACTAACGAACTGCTGGTAAAGTAGTGAACTGGTCCAACCATTCTGGAAAACAATTTGGAACTATGCCCAAAGGGCTATAAAACTGTGAATACCCTTTGACCTGGTAATACTGCTGCTAAGTCCACATCCCAAAGAGATCAAAGAAAAAGGAAAAGGACAAATATGTACAAAAATATTTTTAGCAATGCTTTTTGTGTCAGCAAAATATTGGGCATTGAGGGGATGCTCATCAATTAGGAAATGGCTGAACAAGTTGTGGCATATAATTGTGATGAAGTATTATTATGCTGTGGAAAATGATAAGGGGGTAGTTTTTAGAAAAACATGGAAAGACCTATATGAACTGATGCAAAGTAAAGTGAGAAGAACCAGGAGATTATTGTGCATAGTAATAACAATGTTGTGATGATGATCAATTGTGAAAGACTTGGCTATTCTGATCAATACAACGATCCAAGACAGTTCCAAAGGATTCTTGATGAAAAAAATGCTATCCATCTCCAGAAAGATAATTAATGAATCCTGAGTGCAAAATGAAGTATAATTTTCTAACTTTCTTTATTTTTTTCTTGCTTTTCTTGGAAGTATGGCTAATAAGGAAATATGTTTTGCATGATTTCACATGTATGATTGATATCCCATTGCTTGTCTCCTCACTGAGTGAGGGAGTGGGAAGAAGGGAGGGAGAGAACTTTGAACTCAAAATTTGAGAAGAAAAGATTGTTAATAAATAAATAATAAATTAAAATGTTAAAAAGAAAAAATCTTTGTATAAAGGTGGCTTTCTGAGAAGAGGAAGGAAGAGGAATTCAGGAGGCTATTTAGATGATATAAAAAGATATCAATAAAACCTTTTTTTAAAAAAAATCTTATGGTGGAGGATGGTGGAAAATTATAAGCAGAATCACCTCATAAAACAGTGAGAAGCAGTGTAGGAGAAACAAGTTTGCAGAAGGTGTGACAGGAGAGCCAGTTAAGCCAAATTACCCTGAGAGCATTTAAGGATGAAACTAGAAGACAACAAACAAATGAATAATGGAAAAGATCTGTCAAGATTTCTATAACAAACTTGTTCACCTCCAAAGACAGTTGAGCCAACACATCTGTACTCACTTCATAGTCCCCTATGTACTGGAAGTAGAAATAGCATTAAAGAAAACAAGGATGGGAAGCACAGCTGGTCTAGACCAAGGATACTCAGAGGCGATGTGGGCTGGAGGTGACAAAATATTTTGTGCATTGATAGACTGATTCTCAAAGTATCTGAAAGAAAGGTACAAGAAATAGGTGTTAGACCTGTGATGTCCTCAGTTTAGGGAATTCCTGGACATAGAAACTCCATTTGCTAAGACTGATCCATACCTTCTCTCAAACTTAGAGTCTCAGAAAGTTTTCTAAACCACTGATTTAGAGACTTGCTCAGGTTTACATAGGTGGTATATAGGTAGAGGCAGGATTTGAATTCAGGTTTCTTGGTTTTTAGGTCAGTTCTTTATCCACTCTACCCTTTTTCTTTTCCTAAAAGAAACAAGGATGCTAAATGTTTGGAAAGCATCATTATCCTTATTATCATAAGGTCTATATAATTACACTTATAATAATGTCAATTATTATAGATTTATTATTATTATGGTTTTTATGGTAGTGGTAGTGGTGGTGGTTATTATTATAAAGGCAGCTAGGTATAAAGTAGACAGAGATCTAGCCCTAGAGTCAGGAAGACCTGAGTTGAAATCACACATCAGACACTTCCTAGTGGTGTGACCCTAGGCAAGTCACTTAACATCTGTTTGCCTCAGTTTCCTTATCTGTAAAGTGGGAACAACAATAACACCTACCATAAAGGATTATTTTGAGAATGAAATGAGATAATATTTGAAAAGTGCTTTGTAAACCTTAAAGCTCCATATAGATATTAGCTATTATTATTCTTATTACTGAAAAAAGCAATCAGAAGAATAGCATGTATTACTAATCCATATGTCTTTATAAAACCTTTATGACACTCCTCTATACACATAAAAGGTGCATCTTTGATAAAGATATGAGGAAGAACAGTCAGGCCTTTATAAGCAATATTATGGTAGATTTTAACTGAAAAGTAAAGAGAAGATGAGATGTCATTGTATGTATTGTTAATTGGCATTTGTAAGATCAGTGACCTAAAATTCTCAAATGGGAAGTCAGCTTAGGAGAGCTAAATAGCAACTCTTTGAAATAGTTTTAAAGATACACGGAGAAACAATTCTCATAAGAAGAAAAAAAGGAGTTGTCTAAATAGACCAAGATCTGTGTCACAGGGAAATAATCAATCAGTCTATCTCTATCTCTCAATATCTATATCTATGCCAATAGTTATATATCCGTCTCTTTCTCACCAAATAACTATACCTATATTTCTTTCTCTCTCTCTCAATAGCTATACCTATACATATGTGAGTATATATACATGTGTGTATGTATGTGTATGTGTATATATTTATGATGGAATCAAGAATAGGTTATGTAGGGTGAAAGCATAGCATGGTTCTCTAGGAATATTGTCAGAAGTGCTGAAGTTCAAAAGAAGTCAAGGATACTGAGAAATGCTAAGGACAGCAAGAAGAGGTTGTTGGTGGCTTGTTTGGATGAATGTGTATATGTGTGTGTGTGTGCATGAGTGCAGGCATGTGTGTGTTAGTTACATTGGGGAAAAGAAGAATTATAATTAAGGGATAGGACCACTGTGTGGTTGAGTATGGTACAGTGATGGTACAAATATTAGATGGTAGAAATATTCAACTGTTACTTGGCTTCTATTTTCACTGCCAAGAATAAGAATCACTGGACTGGAAAGAATAGAATAAAAATGGCTAATAGGAATTTGAAACTCAAGATGACCCAGGAGACATCAAGAAAACACCTAGATGCCTTTGATGATTTCAGTTTACTAGTCCCAGCTGAACTGTATCCAAGGGTACTGAAAGAACTAGCAGATTGGATAATTAGCATAGGATATAAGCTTTTTGAGTTTGAGGTCTATTTTATTTTTATCTTTGTTATTGCCTAGCAAAATGACTAACACATAGTAGGTGCTTGATAAGTGCTTATTAAGTGCAGATTGGTTGAGCTACTGTCAGTGATCTTTGAAAGATTATGAAGAATAGGAGGAATAGATATAGATGCAGATAGATATATAGGACTGGAAAGGGCAAATATTCCCATTTTTAAATGATGGGGGGAAAGAATGGCATCTTCAAACTATGGAGCAATAAGATAGACTCTGATTACAAAATTTCGGAGTATATTATTAAAAAAGACGGTTAGTGAATGTCTAGAAAATGAAGCAGTGATCATAAAGAGCCAGCATGACTTCATCAAGAATGAGACATGCCAGTATTAAGTCATGTCTTTTGTTGTCAGACAAGAATGACAGACTTGTTACTGGACTGATTGATCAAGAGAATAATGTAGTTGTAGTGTATCTAGATTTTAGCAAAGAGCTGACAAAGTCTCATACTATTTTTGAAGACAAGTTGGAGAGATACAGACAGAAGACTAGGTGGCTTCAGAACTACTTGAACGGTTAATAGTTTGATGTCAGCATGAAAGAAGGTCAGTAGGGGAATACCCCAAGGACATGTTCTTGCCTCTGTGCTATTTAACATGTTCATCAGTGATTTGGATAAAAATTACAGATGGCATACTTAAATTTGTAGATTACATAAAGCTAGGAGAAATAGCTAGAATCAGAGCACAAGAATATATTGAAATCTACAATATTGGGCCAAATCTAATAAGAAGCAATTTAATAGAGATAAATGTAAAGTCTTACATTCAAATTCAAAAATTTAATTTCACAGGTGGGATATAGGGAAGGTGTGGTTATGCAGCATTTTGTCTGAAAAAAAGATCTGGGGTGTGGAGTTTACTAGATCTTGTAAGCTTGATATGAATCAATAACATGATGGTGCAGCCAAAAAAGCTAATACGATCTTGGGTCACACTAAAATAAGTCAAGTGTTGGGAAGATGGTAGTCCTTTTGTGTCCTGCTCTCACTAGACAGTATACATGGAGTATTGTTTTCAATTCTGTGTACTGTATTTTAGCTGGGCTACTGGAAAGCTGGGAACCATCCAGAGTAGGGTGACCAGGATGGTTGAGGATCTTGTGATCATGTTGCATGACAGCCAGTTGATGGAGCTGGGGATGTTTATACTAAAGTAAACTTAGCTAGGTGGTGAAGTGGATAGAGTGCCAGGCCTGGAGTCAGAAAGATATCTTCCTGAATTCAAATCTGGCCTCAGGCACTTATTAGCTATGTGACCCTGGGCAAGTCACTTAACCATTTTTGCCTCAGTTTCTTCATCTGTAAAATAAGCTGGAGAAGGAAATGACAAACCACTCCTGTATATTCACCAAGAAAACCCCAAACGGGGTCACAGAAGGTTGGACATGACTGAACAAGAAGAACATCAAAGACTTAGATGAGAAGGTTGAGGATGGGGATGATAGCTGTTTTCAAGAATATGAAGTGCTGTGATATGGAAGAAGGATTGTATTTGCTCTACATAGTCCCAGAAGGAGCTAGGAATATTAGGTTGGAGTTGATAAAATGGTGGGTTTAGGGTTTTTTTCTGGGCATTGGGGTTAAATGATGTGCCCAGGGTCACACAGCTATTAAGTGTCAAGTGTCTGAGGCCAAATTTGAACTGAGGTCCTCCTGATTCCAGGGCTGGTGCTCTACCCACTGTGCCACCTAGTTGCCCCTGGTTTGGGTTTGATATAAAGAGAAACTTCCTAACCATTTGCTCTATACAAAAGTGAAATGAACTGCTTTGGGAGGCAGTGAGTCTCCTCACTACCTGGAGGTCCTTAAGTAAAGGGTGAATGATACTTTTGACGTATTTTGCAAAGGGGATTCTTTTTAAATTAATGATTGGACAATATGGCCCTTTAGGTTCCTTCCAACTCAGAGGTCTTGTGATTCTAAGGAGAGTAGCCGTGGAAGCTGTCATTGGAAAGTCTCCGTCTCAGTGAATCAGGAGGCAAAGCAATTTGCTATAAATTAGGGGTAGAGGGTTGGGCTTCAGTTGGAGGTGAGAGGGAAAAAGGAAAAGCCCTAGAACAATCATTGTGGCAAATATGCTAGGGATAAGGATAGATTGTAAATACTGTAGTAATGAGGAGCCAGCTGAGTTTATGTAACATAAATTTATATGGGTGAAATCAGCTTCATTTTATAATCTTCTATTGTGAGGCTGTAACCTTAGATCAAGAGTGGAGAAAATAAATAATGGAGATGAATGAATGAAATTTTTTTAAATGAAAAAAATTTTTTAAATGTATTAAGGCCTTACTATATACCAAGCATTATATAAAAATAAAAAAGCAAAGAGAGTCCCTGCCCCAAGGAGCTTACAATCTTTTTTTTACACTTTAAAAAATTATGATTTATTTATTTTTAACATTATTTTCTTTTCAAATTTTGAGTTCCAAATTCTCACCCTCCCTTCTACCCCCTCCCCTACCCACTGGGGAGGCAAGCAATATGGCAATTATACATGTGAAATCATGCAAAACGTATTTCCATATTAGCCATGTTTTAAAAAAAACCTCTGGAAAAACTTTGTGAGAAAAATTATATAGTTATACTTTCTACATCATGACTTTCCCAATCAGTTTTGATATATTGTGGGTTGGCATAAGAAGTTAAATGGGAATTTTAGGAGAAATTTTGTGGAAGCCACAGACAATATGTGAAGGCTAGCAGATGACTTAGAAAAGGTTTAGAAACTCAGAAATGCATAAAATATATGTATAATATTGTTTAATATCAACATATTTTATCTTTTAATACTATAATAATTCAGTATTCTTCTCTGGTACGAAGGGAGGGCTAAAAAATTTTACATGGATTTTCCAGATCATGGGGACGTCATACCCCTGACCCTCAGGATGTGGAAGGGTTAACTAACTGCATCTCAATTTGCACTCAGAGTTCATCAGTTCTCTCTCTGGAGAAAAGTCCTTTGGAATTTTTGTCTTGGATCATTGTATTGATCAGAGTAGCCAAATCTCTCACAGTTGATCATCATTACAACATTGTTGTTGCTATGCACAATAATGTCCTCGTTCTTCTCACTTCACTTTGTATCAGCTCATATAGGTCTTTGCATATTTTTCTGAAACCAACCCTCCTGTCATTTCTTATAGCACAATAGTACTCCCTCACAATCATACATCACAACTTGTTCAGTCATTGTCTAATTGATGAGCATCCCCTCAATGTCCAATTCTTTGCCACCACAAAAAGAGATGCTGAAAATATTTATGTACAAATATGTCCTTTTCCTTTTCCTTTTTCTTTGATCTCTTTGGGATACAGACTTAGCAGTAGTATTACTGGGCCAAAGGGTATTCACAGTTCTATAGCCCTTTGCATAGTTTCAAATTGTTTTCCAGAATGGTTGGACCAGTTCATTACTCCACCAGCAGTTCATTAGTGTTCCTATTTTTCTCTTATCTCCTCCAGCATTTTTCATTTCTGATAGGTGTGAGGTGGTACTTCAGAGTTGTTTTAATTTGTATTTCTCTAATCAATAGTGATTTGAGCATTTTTTTAATATAACTATAGATAGTTTTGATTTCTTCTTTTGAAAACTGCCTGTTTATATCCTTAGACCATTTATCAATTGAGGAATGGCTCTTATTTTTATAAATTTGACTGAGTTCTATACTCAACATATATTTGAGAAATGAGAGCTTTATCAGAGAAACTTGCTGGAAAGTTTTTTGAAATTACTTCATTGTCCCTTTTAGCATAATGTTTCCCTGCTTATCTCTTTTAATTTGATCTATTTTTGCTTTTGCTTGGTATGAAATCTTGATCACTACCCTAGTCCTATTTAACTTTAGCTGAAGTGTAATGGATTCTGCTCCAGTCTTTTACCTTTACTCTGTCGGTGTCTTTCTGTTTCAAGTGTGTTTCTTGTAAACAACATGTTGTAGGATTCTGGTATCCATTCTGTTATCTGCTTCCACTTTGGGGTGAATTCATCTCATTCACATTCACAGTTATGATTACTGTGTATTTCTCTCTTTTCTACTTCCTGCTCTTGTTTATCCTTCTCTCTGTGTCTCTCTGTCTCTCTCTCCCCCTCTCTCTCCTATCACCTTGTTCCTCCTCAAAACTTTTGCTTTTGACTACCATCTTCCCCAATCTGCCCTTTCTTCTATCAACCTCCCCTTTTTTCCCTTCTCCCCTACTTCTCTGTAGGGTAAGATATGTTTTATACCCAGTTGAGTAAGTGTGTTCCTCCTTCTTTGAGCCAATTCCAATGAGAGTAAGGTTCAGGTTTTGAACCTCTTCCCATCATCCCCTCCACTATAAGCTCTTTTGTGCTTCTTTTATGTGAGAATTACCTCATTCTACCTCCTCCTTCCCCCTTCTCTCAGTGCATCTCTCCTTCTCATCATTTAATTTTATTTTTATTTTTGGATATCATCCCATCATAGTCAATTCACACTCATGTCTCTGTTTATTATACTTCTTTTAACTGCTATAACAGTGATAAAATTCTTACAAATTACAAATATCATCTTCCCATGTAGGAATGTAAACAGTTTAACCTTATTGAATCCCTTATGATTTCTCTTTCCTATTTACCTTTTTATGCTTCTCTTGAATCCTTTATCTCAAAATCAAATTTTCTATTCAGCTCTGGTCTTTTTATCAGGAATGCTTGAAAGTCCTCCATTTCATTAAATATCTATGTTTTACCCCAAAGGATTATACTGAGTTTTGCTGGATAGGTTATCCTTGGTTGCAATCCTAGCTCCTTTGCCTTCTAGAATATTATATCCTAAGCCCTCTGATCCTTTAATGTAGAAGATGCTAAATCTTGTGTGGTCCTGACTGGCACCATGATATTTGAATTGTTCCTTTCTGGCTGCTTGCAGTATTTTCTCCTTGATCTGGGAGCTCTGGAATTTGTCTATGATATTCCTGGGAGTTTTCATGTGGAGATTTCTTTCTGGAGGGGATTGGTGGATTTTTTCAATTTCTATTTTTCTCTCTGATTCTAGGATATCAGGGCAATCATCCTTGATAATTTATTGAAGTATGATATCTAGGCTCTTTTTGATCATGGCTTTCAAGTAGTCCAATAATTCTTAAATTACCTCTCCTTGATCTGTTTTCCAGGTCAGTTGTTTTTCCTACGAGATATTCACATTTTCTCATATTTTTCCATTCCTTTGACTTTGTTTGATTGTTACTTGATGTCTCATGGACTCATTAACTTCCACTTGTCAAATTCTAATTTTTAAGGAATTATTTTCTTCAATGAACTTTTGTACCTCCTTTTTTCTTTAGTAAATTTTTGTACGTCTTTTCCCATTTGGCCAAGTCTACCTTTAAAGGAGTTCTTTTTAGTGAACTTTTGTGCCTCTTTACCATTTGGCCTGTTCTGGTCTTTAAGGTGTTATTTTTTTCAGGCTCCTTTACCAGGCTGTTGAGTCTTTTTTCATACTTTTCTTTTCTCAATTTTTCATCTACCTTTCTTATTTGATCTTTAAAACCTTTTTTGAGCTCTTCCAGAAATTCTTTTTGGACCAAAGGTCAATTCACATTTTTTTTCTTTGATGCTTTGAATTTGATATTTTGACATTATTGTCTTCTTCTTAGTTTGTGTTTTGATCTTCTCTATCACCACAGTAACTTTCTATGGTCAGGTTCCTTTTTTGTTGTTTGCTCATTTCTTCAGCCTGTTTTTTGATTTTAACTTTATGCCAAAGTTTGGCTCTGCTCCCAGGATGGCAGGAGCACTATCCAAAGATTCTTTTTTTTGTGCTGCTGTTTTCAGAACTAGTTCCAAGGGTCTGTAAGTTTTCAGATCTTCCAAGGTGGTATGATCTAAGGAGAGGTATGGCACTGATCTCCTGGCTTTGGCTCTGGTCTATGAATAACCACAAGCACTCTTTTCTGCCCTAGAACCATGACCAAGGTCTCTGTTCCTGCTAGTGCTGTTCCTTACTCTGGAAATGTGGCCTAAAGACAGTTATGGGCAGTGCACCAAAGTCCTGCTCCCAGTGCCAGCTAAGGGTCCCCTGTAATCTCCTTCCGACCAGTTTTCCAACCCCCTTACCATTTGTTGGCTGAAAGTTCTAGAAGCTTCCACTGACACTGATTCAGTCACCCCTAAGGCCTGCTGGTGGCTTGCTCTCCACTCTCATGCCATTGAGACAGGTTTTTCCTGACAATCTTCTAAGTTATCTTGGGCTGGAAAATTGTTTCACCCAATCCTTTTGTTGGTTCTTCCTCTCCAGAATTCATTTTGAGGAGTTATTTTAATGTTGTTTAGAGGGGAATTTGAGAAAGTTCAGTCAAGTCCCTGCCTTTATTCCACCATCTTGGTTCCATCCCCACTAGGAACTTACATTCTACTAGGAGACACAAATAGGGCGGGGTAGACATGGGTGGGGTATTTTGGCTTAGAAAGTTATGGAGATGGAGACACAGGAGAGTAGACTGATGCATCCTTTAATGTAGCAATGAAAGGATTAATTTATTTTTTCCAGAATTGGAAAGAAAGTGAAAGGTATTGCAAAGTATATGCCCAATGGCAAGGTGACTGATGAGAAATGGACACCACACGAGATGACAGAAGTTGCTCAAATATAATGGGCCCTATTGAGCAGCTAGGTGGTGCAATGAATAGAGTGCTAGGCCTGGAGTCAGAAAGATTCATCTTCATGAATTCAAATCTGTCCTCAAATTCTTTCTAGCCATGTGACCCTGGGAAAGTCACTTAACTCTGTTTATCTCAGTTCCTCAGCTATAAAATGAGTTGAAAGAAATGGCAGACCACTCCATTATTGTTGCCAAGAAAACCCAAATGGGGTCATGAAGAGTTGGATGTGACTGAAATGACTGAACAACAACAACAACGAAGTGGGCCATATTAGGTGCTGGACCTTAAAGGGTTAAGTCCTCCAGGTTATGGTCTCTGGTTCAGGAAGAAAGATGGCTGGTGAGAAGGAAAATGGGAAGTCAAGTTTATTCAGGGACTTCCCAAGGACAAGGATTGATAGTATAGGAAAGAAGGAAGGGAAGGATGGGAATAAGCATTTATTTAGCAACTACTATGCGCCTGTATTAAGGCACTGTGTTAAGCACTTTTACAAATAACATTTCATTTGATCCTCACAACAACTCTGGGAGATATGTGTGTTGGTATTCCCATTTTGCAGTTGAAGAAAGTGGGGCAAACAGAGGTTAAATAACTTGCCCAGGATTACATAGCTAGCAAGTGTCTGAGTTTTCAGGACAATGAATTCAAGGGCAGGGAAGGTAACCAAAGAAACATTAAAGTAGTTTGCAATGGTGTTATGGTTGGGTATAAAGCTAGAAAAGAGACAGGTGAACTAGAAATATAGGGGTGAATCAAAAGACTGGAAGTCTCAGGAAGGGTAAAGAGTATTTAGTGAGTGAAACAAAGGAAATGAAAGACTAAAAGGCTGTGATTGGTGAGAATTTTGAAGTTACAGGTCTTAGGGGGTATGTAGTTTCTAGGAAAGGTAAAATCTTAGGTGTGACCATGTTGGAGTGTTAGGTAGAGAACATGAGAAATGAGGTGGAGAATACTAATAATTATAGCTAACATTTATATAGAGCTTGAAAGTTTGCAAAGTGCTTTACAAATAGCATATCTCATTTGCTCTTCACAATAATTCTGGGAGGTAGGTGCTATTATTATTATTTCACAGAAGAGGAAACTGAGGCTCAGAAAGATTAAGTGATATTCATTCCCATTGTCACCTAGGTAGTAAATGTCAGGAGTTGGACCCAAGCCCAGATCCTCCCAACTCCAGGGTCAATGATCTTTCCACTATACCACACTCCTTGGAAGGAAGCTGTCAGAGGTAGAGACATTGAGTAATTATATGGTCAGGCTGTTAGAGAAGTCTTCAATAAAAATACTGGCATTCTCAAAGATGAAAGCAGGCAATTGGGTAGAGAGTTGTCACTGAGAAAAGTTAGGAGAGTGACCTAAAGGGTGTGGAGGGTTAAAATGAAAATCTTTTTGAGTTGAGTGTTTCTAAAAAATAGATGAGTCAACAACAATGTAAATGAAAAGAACAATTAAATGGAACTGAACAACATAGAAGTATAATAACCAGTCTTTGCCCTAGAGGAGAAGAATAAATTCATTTTCCTTTTTTCCTTGAAGAACTATGGGAGAAGGAGGGAAGGGGTATGGAATGTGACGTACACTGTCAGACTGGATCTATGGGTCAGTTGGTTTTTCTTAACTGTTTTTTTCTTTGTTACAAGAAAAAAAATCATAGGCAGGAGAGGGTAGGAAGGAATATATTCTGTGATGTGACTATGATGTAAAAACAAAAGATAATGAAATGACATTAAAAATTTAAAGATGCATCAAACTTTAAGGAAAAAAAGTATTTGAAAAGCATGCTGTCTTCTTTTGTGAGAATCAATAATATTCAATACAGATGCCCTTTGCTGGTTGAAGATTGTATGCTATTTTGGAGTCATCATCTTGATTTTGGTAAAAAGATGAAAGATGGAACTGGAGAAAGGGCAGCCAAGCTGGCCAAAATTCACTATAATCATCACTGAAAACATGTGATTGGTGGGGAAAGGGTAATACATCTCCAGAGAAACATTTTTCTCCATTTCTAATTGGTTTAGAGTTCAAATCTTACCTCAGATACATACTAGATCTGTAACCTTAGGCAAGTCACTTAACCTTTGTCTACCTCGCTTTCCTCATCTGTAAAATGGGGATGATAATAGCACCTGCCTTCCAGGATTGTTGTGAAGACCAAATGAGATCATGTTTGTAAAGCACTTGGCAAACCTTAAAGTGTTATACAAATGCTATTACTATTGTTGTTGTTGTTGTTATTATTATTATTAGCTATTATTTTGGGGTTCTCATTTGCCATTGTTACACATAGAGGTTCATGGTATCACAGATTTGGAGCTGGAAAGGATGTCAGGGAGCACCTAATGCAACCCCCTGATTTTACAGATGAAGACACTTAGGCCTAGAGAAGTTTTCTGACCTCCCCAAGATCACAGAGCCAGGATTTGAACCCAGATCCTCTGACTTCAAGTCCAGAATTCTTTCTATCCATTCTTCCATGCTGCTTACCTGGTTGTCTGTAGATATTTTATCATAATCCTTCTTTATGCTGTCATAGCATTTTTGGTCTTTCAAAGGGCATCCCATTATTTTTAATTATCACATCAATGTGACTCATAATTGTGATTTTTCCCCCCATGCTCATTTAAAGGCACCCACATAAAATTCTTAAGGATCACACATAGCCCTGGGGCTGCTTACATACCTTACATGCATATAGAGCTCAAGAGTTCATAAGACATTTTCACAAAGAACCATAAATAGCTGTAACTGAACCCCGGGGCAAATTGAGTTGGAGGGGTGCTCAGTGGTGGTGAACCTGAGGACAAGCCCACTGTGGGCAACAAGAGATGGGATTCTTTGTCTCCCAGGCATCTGATTTTGCATTGGATAGATCTCTTAAGTCTGGAGTCAGGAAGATCTGATTTCAAATCCTACCTCAGACATATCCTAGCTGTGTGACCCCTAACAAGTCACTTAAGCTCTCTCTGCCTCTGTTTCTTCAACTGTAAAATGGTGATAATAATAGTACCTACCTCCCAGGGTTGTTGTGAGGATGAAATGAAATAATATTTGTAAAAGTGCTTAGCACAGTGCCTGACCCAGTAGGAGCTTTTTAATGTTCATTCCTTTCCGTCCCCTGAGGTGGAAGGGGCCTGGGGATAGGAAATGGTACTTTGGCAATATGATCCTGAGAGTAGTGACCCAGGGTCAGTTGCACTGTGGCTGGAGCTGAGGCTTGGGAATATCAGCTACAGTGAGGAAGAAGTACAACCCCAAGTCGAGACTACAACCTTCCCCAAGATGTCCAAGTGTCAGCACTTTGAGCCAAAGCCTCTGTCACCCCACGCTGTTTTCAGCTTTTCGGTCATACATACTCTTTAATAATTATGCCATTGCTCAGTCATGTTATACTGTTTGGTGTGGCTGCATCCTTTCATACTTGAGTCCACAGTGGGTCTTGGAGAGCTTTTTACTACTGCTCTGGGAGTTACTCAGACATTTAGCAGGTTCTCTAGAAAGTCAGTAGCCCATTAGTAAACCCATACCTATTCCATTGAAGCAAGAAGGTAAGGTGACCCAGATAGGTCAGAGGATTCACCCTTCTAATGTGTCAAATGCCACTCAGAAGCGTTGACTCCTTGATTCCCATTAGGGAGTTATTCCAAAGGCAAGGAGGTACCTGTGAATTTGAGAAAGTTCCGTTTTTCTTGGCACTATCATGAGAAGACACAAGGTAGCGGGGGGGCCAAGCCTGAGCATCTGGTTAGATCTACTTATCAGATTAGTCATGATTGAATGCCAACTAAATATACAAACATCTGAATAGATATCTACAGACCTTTCTCTCACACATTGACATCTAATCTGACATCTTGTATCTGTTGGCCCAAGCACCTTCTCTATGGAGTCTCTAATGAGAAAGCAGTGTGCATAAATTTTATATTTAAATATTTTAAAAAATTGGACCTGTGATTTTTATCAGATTAGGAAGCTTCCAGTGAGGAAACTCCCTCCACCAATACAAGTTTGCCTGTTCGCTACAACCTCTAGTCTTGGAAAATACCTTGAGTCATTGAGGGATTAAATGACTTGCCCAGGTCATATGCTCAATATGTACCAGAAGCTGGTCTTAAATCCAGGCCTTTCTGACTTAGATTCCAGTTTAGATACATTCTATCACATGTGTTTCCCAAATATTTAATATTATACGTGAGGAGAGGAGGCAAGGGGACAGAAGTCCTTTCTAGGACCAGGCAACTGCTACTGTATTCTAACCAGCAAAGAGTCCATGACTGATGGAAAGAAAGCAAGTAGAACAGTGGTAGAAGCTGACCAAGTTATCTTACAGCTCAGGAGAACTTTGGAGGAAAATACTGTCTTTAGACTTCAAGAAAGCAATTTTTTAAAAGTTCAAAGAAATGGTCAATATGGTCCCATGGCCTGAGACTCTGAAAGGGAACGTGGTTCAAGAGGATCAAGGGCTGTCAAAAAATGTTTTTTGAGGATTCACTCATGAATGATCCTAATGAAAAAAGAAAGGAGGAGGAGACATTTAGTTAGAGGGAAGCAGCTTTAGAGGGAATCTCTGGTATGCGCAGATTTGGAACAGATATCTAGAAAAGACAGAGGCAGAGAGAGGTAACCAAGGAAAAATACTAAAAAGGGCAAGGGCTCATGAGAGGAGGGTCATAAAGCCCAAACTGAGCTGAGTCTTGCAAAATAGGAGGGGGAACAAAAAGGATTTTGGAAAAGTTATTTCTGGAGCCTGAGAAAGAACAAGGAAGGGACTGGTTAGCTGGGAAGGGAGGATCATATAATGTTAACAGACAACAGAGAAAAAACAGTGACTTGACTCTTATTTGCTTCTCTTATTTCTGTCAAGGAGGGTGATCCTCTGGCTTGGAAGCATAGATTAAAAATGGTTTAGTGGGAATTGAGGCCCAGGATGAGTGAGAAGGAAGAGAACACCTAGCTGCTCTAAATGAGTTCAAGTTTTTTGGCTTTCAAAAAGTAATGAAAAACCGGGCCAGAACTAGGGTGGGAAGATCAGAGTATTTCCCCAGGACAACAAAATGAGAGGGCACTGATAACACTCCTCCAGCACCATAGAAACAACAGAACTCAGTCCCTAGTTAGCTAGGATAATTAGTTAAGAACAGGAAGCAGCCAGATTTTGGAGAGAGCTCTATGATTCCCTGCCCCCAAGCTTAGCAGCCTCCCAGTATCAGTCTCATGCCACCATCCTGGGGTCTCTGCCTCTTCTTTTCTATACCCCTGTCCTCCCTCCTCGACTCATGGCTCCCTTTGCGTCTCTTGCCTCAGGCATGTCCTGGTACTGGTTGCCCCAGGCATGAAATGTCCCAGTAGGCTATGGTAAAAGTACTTACACTTAGGATCACTGAACCTTAATAGAATCCTGGACCTGGTGTCAAAAAGACCCAAGTTCAAATCCTGCTTTAGATACTTATTAGCCTAAGGTGATTAGTGTGACCCTGGGCCAGTCACTTAACCTCAGTCTGCCTCAGTTTCTTCATTTGTAAAGTGGAGATAATAATAGCACCTACCTCCCAGGGTTGTTGTGAGGATGTTTGTAAAACACTTTGCAAACATCAAAGTTTTATATAAAGGCTAGCTGTTCTTATAATATTCTTTGAGGAATCATGGGAAATAAAGTGTTAGATAATTAGATGGACACATATTGCACTAGCTTTCAAAAAGTGAGGAGAAGGTAGGTTCTAGAATCTGTAGAATGATAAGATTAACAATAAAATTCTAGAATGTGTTTTGTAAGCACTTAGAGAAGCCCAATTCACTGAGAGTCAGCATGGGTCGACTCTGAACAATTCATTCCAGACTAATCCAATTCCCTTTATTTACTGAATTCTTCAATTGGACTGATCAGGGGAATGCCATGGACGTAGTACAGTATATCTGAGTTTTAAGAACTCATTTCCCAAAGTCTCTCATGATCACCTTATGGACATTATGGGAAACTATAGCCTGCCTGGTAATATTATTTAGGTAGATTCCTAACTGCCTGAGCAGCCAAAGAATGTTGATTAATGGATTTATTTCAGTTTAAAGAGGTCTCCAGTGTTGTGCTGCAGGGCTCCTTTCTTGGTCCTTTTGTTTTTTTTTTTTTAATCAAGGACTTGGATAAAGACATAGTTTTATACTTATCAAACCTGTGGATGCCATAAAATTGGGAGTAATAAAAACATAATAATAGCTAGCATTGTTGTAGTGCTTTAAGCTTTACAGAGTACTTTACAAATCTTATCTCATTGGATTCTAACAGCAACCATGGGAGGTTGGTGCTATTGCTATCCTCATTTTACAAATGAAGAAACTGAAGCAGGCAGAGTTTTCCAGGGTTACACAGCTACTAAGTGTTTGATGTTGGATTTGAACTCAGGTCTTCCTGACTCTTAAGTCTACTATTCTATCCACTGTATCTATCACCCAGTTGGATAACTAGCACATTGTGTGAAAGAATCAGGATGCAAGAGGATTTCAGCAGGCTGGTAATAAGTATGAATGCATCCTGAGCCATAGTGACTTTCATCACTAGACTTTGATGACACTGGAAGAGAGAGTGAGGCTGATAACTTTGTGCAACCCTGCCTCCAGGATTAAATCCAGTTCATGAACAAGACAAGATGTCATCCTCTTGTGATGTCAATGGTCCTCTTCGAAAATGAAGGATGAACAACAACAAAAAATATAAACATCAAGTCCTATGTTGGATTTTAAAAAGTCAACTTTGCAAGTGCAGAGGGGAAGGTATAGATCGACAATAGCTTAAGTTTAAAAAGATACAGGGATTTTTAAATGACTGCAGTTTCTATTTTGGTCAACAACTTGACATAGCTGCCAATGAAACAAGTTATAGATAGCTCTGCTATAATTCAGTGTGGTCAGATCACATCTGCCATATTATTTTCCATTCTGGGCATCACATTTTACATTGATCAGTAAAAGCATGGCCATAAGAGGATGATTACCATTGTGAGGAACCTTACAACCACATCTTATGAATGGCTATTGGCAATGAGGCAAGGCAATGAGCATTTATTACACATTTACTCTATGCCAGGCACTGTGCTAAGTGTTAGGATACAACTATAGGCAAAAAGAAAGAGTTCTTGCCCTCAAGGAGCTTGCATTCTATTGGGGGAAGACAACACAGAAAAAGGGAGCTGAAAGGGAGGGAGAGGAGGAGGAAGGGACCTGAATGGAGATCCAGGAGAGGTATGAAGGTTGGCTTGCCCAGGCTTATCCCCAAAATGGAAGCCCCAGGACAAACTCACCAGTGTGAGAAAGGGGGCCTGGCACAGTGGAGATGTTCCAGGGTGAAGAGGCTCAGACATGGAAGGAAGGTCCCAGGTGAGAAAGCTTCTGTGGCAAGTTGGCAAATCCAGAAAGTCAGAAGCAGAGCTGGGAGGGGGATGAAGAGCAAGGAGTGTTTAGTCTGTAAAAGACCCCTCCCCATAATTTCCTTGAGCTTGGTCAGATATCGAAGATGCCAAGGTCATCCACTGCATCCCAAGCCATTGCCAGTCATCTTGACTTTTTTGTCCTACCATTGGTCTTTGATGACTCTGGAAGAGAGAGTGAGGCTGATGACTTTGGGCAACTCTGGCTCACTTAAATCCAATGTACTTTTGAGTCAAGACATCTCCCATGATGGCATTGGTCCTGTTTGAAAACAAAGGATGAATGACAACCACCACCACCAACACCACCACTTGGAAAAGTAAGGTCAACAGAGACAGCCTACAACTTTGTGATGACCTGCTGTTGGCTATCAGGAATGGGAAAGCCCAAGTTCAGTGAGGAAGCTTACAGAACATAATGGGAATGTGTCTGGGGGTCAAAGGCAATGGTCGGGGTAGGGCTGAGAAAAGGAACTCTGGCCAGTCGTCTTGAAGAAGCAGGAGCCAGAAAGGAGAAATGCAAACACGCCAGATGTTTGAAATGGGCTCAGTGGAAAAATGTGCTCTCCTTTGCACACATGTATTCCAGTCTCCTTTCCAGTAGCTGCTGCTTCTCTTCCCATAATAATCACTGATGTTGACTTTGGCCCTGGTGGCCGAACGAGGCATGCTCTAATGTTTCCATGCTGCAATGGCCTTTGAGAGACTCCGTTTCCAGTGGAGCTACTTTCCTGCAGATTGATACTCAGATAGGGAAAAGAAGTCATCTCATTCATAGGTCTGTAAAACTGTTTTATTTACTTGTAGCTTTTATTAGCAGGTCACATACAGAATGGAAATTTTGCAGCACACTAACCATGCTGAGGTGGGAGGAACCAACTTAAGGACTGGTCCTAGCATAGTCTCCTGTATGGAGTGGGCATGGATTCAAAGTTTGTTGAATTGATCTCACACCATACATTGATGATTATAGCAAAATACTCATAAAGTTTTAGCTCTAAAGCTGGAAGGGTCTTCAGGCCATCTAACTGAACAGACTCTCATTTTATAGATGAGGAAATGAGGCCCAGGGTGGTTAAAAGAAGCTCAGGGTAGTTGCCCAAGGACACAAACTCTCATAGCCAATGAGCATACAGCACATTGCTCTGTGTGCTAGGGGCCTGGACCAAGGTAATTTCAATGGGAAAGTCTGAACCTCTCTGCCACCAACATTTATCTTAGCAATGGCTGACACATGGACCTAAGGGCTTTAATGCACTTAGAGAATTAAAAGAGAGGCCAGGCAGAATAGAATGGCACAAACCCAGGGGGAGTGATAAAAGACTGGGCCGAGTAATCTCTCAAAATAATAAATGTGGCAGAGTGAAGAGTCTTTGCATTTGTCTTAGACTTTGAAGTCGTCTCAAACCTGAACAGCCATAGACAGTGGAGCCTGGGAGAGCCCTAGATCAGGGCACAGGGAATGTCAGGGAAACTGTATTTTTCTGGGAATCAATGACACGCACACTCACTTGAGTTATGATGGAGGTATCAGTGGCTAAGGCATCACTTCCTGTTTTAATACAGGAAGTAGGCAAAGAGAAGGGAGTCATTTGCATAGGGGGAAAACCCCCCCAAAAACTAGTGAAGGTCTGGGGTAATAGGAACTCTGCCTATGCCCTTGAAACATTCCCTCTACCTTCATAATTATATCCAGGGCATTCTCTGCCTTATTTCTTACCTAGCCTTAATCATTGAATGAGGCACTGCCTCAGTCAAATTGAGACTTTAAAAGACCTCAGCTTAAAAAGGCCAGGTTCTCCCACTGCATCCAGGGCCATCTCCAGTTGTTCTGATCTATATCTTGCCACTGGATCTGGATGGCTCCAGAGGAGAAAGTGAGGCTGGTGACTTTGCACAGTCCTCCCTCACTTAAATCCAATTCACTTGCATGTTGTGGCATCATCTCTCTGATATCATGGTCCTCGAAGGACAAACAACATCCGGGACAATACTGTATCTTTTTATCTTTCACATCCCAGTTATGCCCCTGATTATAGAATGTTTAACTTTGAAAACAGTGCATTCAAAATGGAATGTGACAAGTCTTCACACCCCAGCGAGACCAAAAGAGTCTAAGTCTTCTTTCCCAAAGGAAAGTTATAGAACCTAAAGAAAAGGTTAGACAGTAGCCAGATGGCCTGGAATAATTAAGAAAAATAACCTTTTCTTTTCTTGTTCAGTAGTTGTATATTGTTAATATCTACCATATTCTTAGAGGGGCAAAAAGTCTTTTGTAGGGTTTGGAATATTTCCTTGGTACAGTTACATTGAAAAAGGAGAATTGGCCATGTATGTATACATGAGAGACCCAGAATGAGGAGAACTGGTCAGTGTTTGCTTTTTCCTGTCCCAGTCCTTGTAGATTTAAGTGTAAAGTATAATTACTTCAAGATACCATAATTTGTTTTCTACAACATAAGTCAGTAGAACTCCATAGGATCATTTTTAATGTAGAACCCCAAATAATATGTTCTTTTATTACACAGCAGATGTTTCTTAATTCACTAGCACCATGCAT